>NW_026709260.1:339024-678049 GCF_030435805.1 Mustela lutreola
GTCCTGTGGTGTCGCTCAGTAGTCCTTAATCTAGGGGATTTGGGGATGGAAGCCTGAAAACCCAAACAGTAAGGGCCTAGGGACATGGTGACCCAATCTGCTGATGTTGAGTTGGGGTCCCCTCAGGGCTGAGTTGAGGGCGTGTGTCCAGCAGCTCAGCAGAATCCGATTTTACGACCGGGGGGCCACAGATGGTGGGAGTGTCATTATAGGGGTAGGTTTCTCCCCCTCTGACGGTTCAGCACATCTCCAAATGGCATAGGTTTCTACTGTATGGCGAGCGGAGTCCTAGGGTGTATGTCAAGGTTCCTTAATCCAGGGGGTTTGTTGCCTGGAATCTCAGAAAGGAAGCCTGAAAACCCAAACTAGGGTTAGGGTTATGGCCCAGGGGCATGCCAGGTCTGATCTGCCAGTGCGGAGGCGGGCTCCATGGAGGGCTGAGTTGAGGGCGGGTAATAGGTGGCTCGTGTGAATCTGGGTTTTTGTTCAGGAGGGGCTCAGATGCCGAGGCTTGCCTTAGGGGACACGAAGTTATTCCCTGCTCTGAGGTCTGACTAGCTACAAATGGCTCCATAACAACATAGGCAGCTGGCAGACTGCCAGAGTGAGTCTCAGGCATCTCCAATCTGGCCAGTTTGTGGGCTAGACCTAAGGCTACAGAAGCCTGTACATACAACCTAGGGTTAGGGTTAAGGACTAGTGGCATGGAAGCTCTGATATGCTGGTATTGAGGTGGGCTCCCTCGGGGCTTAGTGGACATGCATCTGGCTTGTGGCAGAATCCGGCATTATGTCCGGGGTGCTGCAGATGATGCGAGTGTGTGTAGGTGCTCATGCATCTTTCTTTCTGGAGGGCAGGCAGAGTCTCCTGGTGTGGATGTTGAATCCCCTGTCTGGAGGGTTAGAGTTAGGGATATAGGTTAGGGATAGGGTTAGGGTTAGGGGTTAGGGTTAGTGTTATGTCTTAGGGACAAGAATTAGGGTTATGTCTTAGGGAAAAAGGTTAGGTTTAGAGTCAGAGTTAGGGATAGGGTGGGGTTAGGGTTTAAGATTAAGGTTAGAGTTAGGGATTAGGGTTACAGTTAGGCTTAGGGTTAGGATTATGTCTTAGGGACAAGGCATGTCGGATCTGGAAACACAGATATAGGCTCACACAAGCACTGAGTTGAGGACGGGACCCAGGAGGCTCCTCAGGCCATGGGTTTTTGGCTTGGAGGGGCAATAATGGCGGGAATGGCATCAGGGGAGCATGCTGGTTTCTAGGGCTCTGAGGGTGTTAGAGAGCACCAAATGAAATCGTCTCCTTCTGTCTGAGACTCTGAATATGGGTATCAGTCTGATGCTCCCATCCATGGAAGGGATTGGGTGTCATGTCTCGGGGTCCTGGTCCTTAGCACCCAACCTAGGGTTAGGGTTTGGTCCTGGGAGAACAGCAGGCCTGATGTGCCAGTGCAGACTTAGGCTCTCTGGAGGGCAGAGTTGAGGACATAGGTCTGGCTGTCCATCAGGCTCTGGGATTGTGGTGTGAGGGTCCTCGGAAGGTGGGAATCTTTTAGGGGCCTGGAGTTTTCTCCAGCACAGGAGGTACTGCACAGGGCCATGGGGTCCAGTTTCCTCGGGGTTGGCAGCCAGATCCTGCATTGGGAATATGGGGTCCCCAGTCTGGAGGGGTAGGGAGCCAGACCTCTGGGCGTGGGAAGCCAGAATACGCAAAGGAAGCTTAGGGTTAAGTCATAGAGGCATGTCATCCCCTACCTGCCAGTGCTGTGGTGACCCAGCTCAATGCCTGAGTTGGGGGCGCATGTCTACAGGACCGTGAGACTCGGTTCCTTGTCCTTGGGGCCGCCAGAAGTGGGGATGGCCTCAAGAAGGCATGCAGGTTTCTTCTGCTCCGTGGGTTCAGTACATTTCCAAATGGCAGTGTGTCCTCCTGGGATCAGGTGCAATGATGGTGTGCAGCTCAGGGGTCCCCCATCTCGGGGCTTTGGGGACCAGGTATCAGAGGATTGACAGTGGAACACACAACCTGGGCTAGTGTTAGTATTAGGGTTTGGCTTAGGGATAGGGTTATTGTTATGTCTTAGAGACAAGGCAGGTCGGATCTGCCAGCACAGATATCGACACATCCAAGGGCATAGTTGAGGGCGGGCATCAGGAGGCTCTTCAGTCTTTGGTCTGGAGGATCAAAGATGGCAGAAATGGCCTCAGGGGAGCATGCCGAGTTCTAGGGCTCTGAGGGTGTTAGAGAGCACAAAATGAAATGGTCTCCTCCTGACTAAGAGTCTGATTAAGGCCATAAATCTGATCCTCCCATCGATGGGAGGGATTGGGTTTTAGACCTCTGGGGTCCAGAGCCTGAACACTGATGTACGGTTAGGGTTTGGTCCTTGGAGAATGGCAGGCCGGATATGCCAGTGCAGACCCAGGATCTCCAGATGGCTGAGTAGAGGGCATTGTTCTGGTGGCCCATCAGGCTCCAGGATTGTGGTGTGTGGGTCCTTTTAAGTTGTGGGTGTCTTTAAGAGGCATGGAAGTTTCTCTAGCCAGGAGGGTTTTGCACAGGGCCATGGGGTCCAGTTTCCTCATGGGTGGCAGCCAGAGTCCTGTGTTGGGAATATGGGGTCCCTAGTCTCAAAGTCTAGGGAGCCAGGCCTCTGGGGATGGCAGCTTGAACACCCAAACTAGGGTTAGGGTTAGGTGGTAGGGGCAGGGCAGCACCTATATGCCGACACTGTGGTGACCCACACGGAAGCCTTAGTTGAGGGTTAGGATCAACCCTGTAGAACTGGTGCGCCTAAAGTGAGTTAGCCAATAGGGCCGCCAATTCTCACAAGCATTTTGCCCATATTGTTATCTATTTGAGCAGAATGCTCATCAGAATAGGCCGGCATTGGGCAGCCCTGTGGATGCTATGTCCTCCATGCTGAGGGCCCTTTGTCGGCACCCGAAGCGAGTTCGCCAGGCTTTTACCGGCCAAATCAATACTGAGTTGGGCAGAACGATCGTGAGAATTGGCCAGCATTGGGCAGCCCTGGGTACCACCCTGTTACCCGTGGCTGAGGGCCCTTTCTTGCTTGGGGAATGTCCCGGCCACCCGGAATATGCGTCAAGACGATGCGGAACACCCGGGGGCCCTGGTGAAGGGGAGCTTTCCAGGAGCAGAGTTGAGGGGTGGGTAGTAGCCGTTCATCTTCCTCCAACTTTTCGGGAGGCTGGGGAGCCCAGGGATGGGTCTGGCCTCTGTGGGGGAATGAATGAGAATGTATCTCTTGTTTGAAGGCTTCCCTAACCCTAACTTTAACCCTAACCCTAACTTTTATGGTTCCTCTGTGAAGTGAGGACAATACCTTGTCCTGGAAGGGGGCTAGAGGTCCCCAATCAAGAAATTCACATCTCTCTTTGCAACCTGACCTGCCCTTCCCTCAGTATTCCTCAGGGAATATCTTCTCACTTCATGAGCTGACAGCTCTGAACTTAAAAACGAATATTGTTTTATATTTTTCAATGCCTTAGTTCATTTATGGCATGTCTTTCAAAACTGCCAGTGGGGAGGCACCTGGGTGGCTCAGTGGGTTGAAGCCAGGGTCCTTGGCTCAAACCCTGCATTAGGCTCCATGCTCAGTGTGGAGCCTGCTTCCTCCTATCTCTCTCTTCCTGCCTATCTGCCTACTTGTGAGTTCTGTCTGCCAAATAAATAAATAAAATCTTTAAAAAAACTGCCAGTGGGTTTTTAGCAGTCCTGGAGGTCTGCCTGCTCATGGAGGGGATGACCTGGGAGAGGCTGCCTTCGTTCCCATCTCCCTCAACATGTCCCTGAGCCCTGGAGCCATCTGTCCCTCTGAGGGCTGAGGGATCCAAGACAGCCCATCTTTACCCCAGGCGGTGTCAGCTGTGTAGACTGATGTGTACCAGTAGTGGTGGGAAGCTGGTATGGGCCAGGTGCAGACAATTTCTCCTTCTTTTTCCTTCCTCCTTTTCCACCCATAGGTAGCTCAGAACAGACTTCAAGCCCTGCATCTCAAGATCACTTGACCCAGACACCCTGCTTTCAGCTGGTGACCTTAGCGGTTTCCTGTTGCTTCTGCCTCCCATACCCACTCCCATGGCCATTCCTAGATCAGGGGAGGGATCCAACCCTTGTATGTACTTGGTACTCTTCCTGTCCCACACCCAGCCCACCCACATTTGTCTTCCAGGTATGTGCTTGGAAGCAAGCCCATCCATAGGAACTTACCATCCAAACAGATCTAGGTAATGACCACTGAATTAGAGATCCAGGATGCATAACAAACCTGCTCTGAAATTTGTCTCATACTGTATGACAATCTCACATGAAAACAGAAACAATAATAGCTTTCTGGACAGTGAAGTGACATCCATCTCTACTTACACTCTTGAAAGCATAGGTTCTCACCCTGTTACAGTTAACAGGAAAAGTATAAGAATTCAGTGAAATTTGAATTCCAAGCATAGAGTGTATAATTATTGTACAGTTATACTCTCACAAGTATGTCTTATGAACATTGCACAGCAAAAGATTTTTCAAATAGTTTACTGAAAGAAAAACTTTTTTATTGTTTATTTTAATTCAGGTAGAGTTAACATACAGTGGTATATTAGTTTCAGGTGTACAATGTAGTGATTCAGTGATTCTATGTATACTCAGCTGTCATCAAGAAAAGTGTACTCTTAGTCCCCATCATCCATTTCACTCATCCCTCCATCCACTTCCACTATGGTAACCACAGATTCAGCATTTTGCTTTGTATCTTCTTTCTCCTTTATTTATGTATGTTCGTTTCTTTAATTCCATGTAAGAATGACATCACAAGGCATTTGTCTTTCTCCGAATGATGGATTTCACTTAGGACAGTACTCTCTAGCTCCATCCATGGGTCTGCAAATGGCAAGATTTCATTTTTTTATGGTTGAGTAATTTCCCACTGTGTGTGTGTGTGTGTGTGCATGTATCATCTCATTTATCAGTTTATCAAGAGATCCTTGGATTGCCTCCATATTGTAATACTGTAAATAATGTTGCAAAAAACATAGGGGCACATGTATCCTTTTGAGTTATTGTTCTCATGTTCATTGGGTAAACACACGGTAGTGTGATTGCTGGATCATAATGTAGTTCTATATTTAACGCTTTGAGGAACAGTCATACTCTTTTCTACAGTGGGTTCAGCAGCTTGCATTCCCCAACAGTGCAGGAGGGTCGCCTTTTATCCACATCCTCCCAACATCTGTTTTCTTGTGCTGGTGCTGTTAGCCAATCTGATAGTGTGAGTTAATATCTCATGGAGATATTTTATTTGGATTTTCCTGTTGATGGTCGATGGTGAACATCTTTCCTAGTTGGTTTTCTGGGGGAGGGGCCTGCCACGTGGGTTTTCAGTCAATGGTGTTCCCTGCGTTAAGTCCTCCAGTCCCCCTCAAGGGGGTGGGCTCTGAAGAAACCGTTTTTTTTTTTTTTTTCAGACTTTTGTTCTCTGGAGGTTTTTATGTTTGTTCACTTTTTTTTTTTCCCTCTCGCCTGACCACTTTTGATGGTTTTTGTAGTTTTAGAGGAAAACAGAATGCACCCTAACCTCCCTCTCAGAGAGAAGCCTCAGTTTGGCTGCAGAGCCCAGATGAGATCCCCCTTGGCCGCCTGCAGAGCAGGTTTTGAGTCACGGTCCCTGGAGACTCAGGATCTTCTGCTTGTACCACAAACCATGGCAGTGGTGGCTGTCTGGACAGCTCCAGACCTCCAGAGAGGTTCCAAGCAGCGATCGCACACTGAGATTTTCCCACTGGCCGGGGCTGGGAGTGCCTGGTCTTTCTGGGTCTAAGAACGCCAGGCTTGCGCAGGACTCTCTCAGGAGGGCTGTGGGTCCTGCACATGTCTCAGGCTCTGAGAAGGGGCGCAGGTCCGAGAGCACCAGCCTGGCCCTTCACGCACCTCTCTCACAGGAGAGTTTGGTGCGCACGTCTTAGGCTCTGAAACAATGGCGCGGGTCAAAGAGCGCCAGCTGGGCTTTTGTGTACATCTCTCAGGGGAGGATGTGGGGTGCGTGCATCTCAGGCTCCGTAGCAGGGCTCGAGCATTCTGTCCTATGATGTGACTCCTGGCCCCTCCCAGGAGCCAGACCCCAGGCAATCTGGCATGATGGTGGCTCAGGTGCCAAAACCTGGTTTCTCAACCGCACTCCATCTGGCTCAGTGCCAGGGGAGGCTGTCCTGGGACCGGGGACTTAAGCCCCTGTCCCTCGCCGCCCCAAATTCCTACAGTTTCCCCCCACCATGATACTTTGCGCTTTTGGAGTGCTTTCAACCAGTCTCCAGTTAATGCTGGTCCCCAGACTCAGGGCACTCTCGCTCATATTGGGGGTATTAATTTCGAAACAGTCGCCTCTGGTGGCTCCCTCCCCCTTTTGTTTATCTTCCAATATCAGTCTGCATTTCCCACCGCAATTTACCTGCCCACCGGCGTCTTCTGCCATTATAGAGATCCAGACGTGTATAATTCTGACCTCAGGCTGATTTCATGGGTGATTGTAGTTCTTTGGTTGGTAATCAGCTCACTTTAGGGTACAGGTTGAAAAGTCGCCTCCTCCTACTTGCCTGCCATCTTGTCCCCTCCCCCCAATGTTGAGCTCTTTTATCCATTTCGAATTTCTCTGTGTATGGTGGAAGAGAAGGGTCGAGTTTCATTCATCTACACAGAGCTGGCCCAATTTTCCCAGCACCATTTATTGAAGAGACTGAATTTTTTCCACTGTATATTTTACCGCTTTGTTGAAGATTATTTGACCATAGAGTTGATGGTCAATATATGAGCTCTCTACTCTATACCACATGTCTATGTGTCGGTTTTTATACCAGTACCATTCTGTCTTGGTCATCACAGCTTTGTAGTTACCTTTGAAATTGGGCAAAGTGATGCTCCCAATTTTCTTTTTCTTTTTTTTTTAATTTATTTTTTATTTATTTCCAGCATAACAGTACCCATTATTTTGCACCACACCCAGTGCTCCATGCAATCCATGCCCTCTGTAATACTCACCACCTGGTACCCCGACTTCCCACCCCCTGCCCCTTCCAAACACTCAGATGGTTTTTCAGAGTCCATAGTCTCTAATGGTTCACCTCTCCTTCCAATTTCCCCCAACTCTTTCTCCCTTCTATCTTCCCATGTCTTCCATGCTATTTGTTATGCTTCACAAATAATTGAAACCATATGATCATTGACTCTCTCTGCTTGACTTATTTCACTAAGGAGAATCTCTTCCAGTCCCATCCCTGTTGCTCCAAAAGTTGGGTATTCATCCTTTCTGATGGAGGCATAATACCCCATAGTGTATATGGACCACATCTTCCTGATCCATTCGTCCATTGAAGGGCCTCTTGGTTCTTTCCACAGTTTGACGACCATGGCCATTGCTGCTATAAACATTGGGGTAGAGATGGCCCTTCTTTTCACTCCACCTGTATCTTTCGGGAAATACACAGGAGTGCAATTGAAGGGTCATAGTGAATTTCTGTTTTTAATTTCGCACAAGTTCTGTTTTAATTTGCACAAGCCAATATTAGTGGCTTCCCAGGACAAACAGGTGCCATCTGATCTCTTCTGAGCACCTACCTGCACTCAGACACGTAGACAGATATCCCCAGAGGTAAAAAGGAACGGAGAGGCCCCTAGCCACAAATCGGATCCATTGCTTTGGTTTCTGGGCATCTCCTCTGAGAGGCCTGCATTTCAATACCAGCATATGGCTGTTGCCTGACTCACCCTTCAGAACAAATCTCTTCTACACATGGGAAACTGGCATGCTGGAGCTTGGTCAAAGCTTCTGTTTAGAAGAACCCTTCAGAGCTCCAGTGCCACCCCTTCAGTCCAAGGTCTTCATAGACACAAAAACACATTAGGACCCATCCCCAGGAGAGTCCATTTCAACTCAGCCTCTGCGGTTGCTCCCCCAGATCCAGCAGATTTACATTGTCTTGTTTCTAGGAGACAATTGGAATGCGAGGTGGCTACCCAGGCATCCATCCTTAGAAACCTGCTCAGAATCGTTGGCCTGGAGCCAACCAACAGGTCTCAATTGTCCTACAGAAGAATCATGGCAGTTTAGAGCTTCTCACAACTCCCATCGTGGGAAAACTCCAACGTCCTCGTGATCCCCACCCCGCTTCATGAAGGGGCCATCAGGGACAGAAACTCCAACGTGAGCGATCGTCTGATCCTCGCCCTGACTTCAGATCCACGAGATCTCGAGTCAGGTCTGTAGATTGTGCCTGCCATGTCCTCACCCAGAAACCTAAGCCTAGCTTGTGTTCTCAGACTTCCTTCCTCAGACTACGGGCCCTCAATCCCTCCAGTTTGGCAATCCAGAACTATAATGCAACACTCTGCCTGCCCTCCAGAAGAAAAACATTGCCCTTTGGGGCTACCCAGAAACCCCAAATGAGGATCAACCTGCACGCCACTTGGCTGTACCCCAAATACATAGGCTGACCTGGGCACTGATGCCCTTGCAGACACAACCTGAGCCTAGACCTCCTGGCCCCACCTAGACAGCTGGCCTCACTCTGAGCACATCGGACCCGCCATGGCCTTAGGTCTGCATCTCTTCTCAACCTCAATTTTCAGGCTTCAGATCCTATAACTTAGCTCAAAACACTGACCATGGTTGAAAATGATGCAGAAATCAGAACTCCAACCCCATGGCAAGAAACCTTGTGGTTGCCATGTTGTCCAACGTTCAGTGTAGTTGACCAGTGTGGCCCATGAGGCCCCGCCCATGCTCGCGGGCCACATTGGTCACAAACACAAATTGTGACCCTCATCCTGAGTCCAGTCCTCAAGTAAGGCCTCTCAGTGGCTGGACCCTGAGCCCGCATATGGGGCCTGCCATGCCCCTGGCCCCAATTTTTAACCATACTTCGCTTTGTCCCTTCACTCTTCCCTAGGGCTCTGCTTTGGAATTCCTCTTTTGGTGGGACACCTGAGGTAACAAACCTGAAAGGAGTCCTCCCATCCCACAGATTGACGAAAAACAATTGGGATCGGGCAATTTCCAAAGAGTGGAAGATTCGTCCATGGCCCATGAGGCCTCCCCGACATTCCGCGGCCATGGCTGACACAAAATCCAGAGACAAAAGCATGAGCAAGTGCCTCAGACTCGCTGTTTCTTCATATCCTGAAGAGTTCTTCTCATGGTTTGTCGATCGGGTCTGCCATACCTACATCCACAAACCGAAGTTGAGTTTGTGTTTTAAGACTTCTGTCCTCAAAGTCATGGGCCACACACCATCCAGGCTGGGTCCCCTGGAGTCACACATTAGGACCCGCCTACCCAATCCATGGGAATTCTGCCCATTCCATTGTCCTAAACCGTACAAATTAGGAGAACCCTCCAAAGTCCCTGAGGCCATCCCAATAGTGTAGGTCGCCCGGCACAAACAAGGGCGGTCTGACACCAGCTGAGCAACTACCTCCACTCATTCCATAGATGGATGTCCCCAGAGAAGAAGATTGAACCAGACAGGACCCAGGCCATAATCAGATCCATTGCTTTGGTTTACAGGCATGTCTCCTCAAAAGCCTGGATTCCAATACTACCATAAGGGTTTTCCTGAAGCACCCATCAGAACAAATCTCGTCTCCACAAGAAACTTGTGCATGGAAGCTATGTCCAAAGCTTAGGAGAATACTTCAGGGTCCCAGTGCCACCGCCTCATTCCAAGGCCCTCATGGACACAAACACACATTAGGGCCCATCCTCAGGAAAGTCCATTTTAACTCAGCCACCCAGGTTCTCCCGCAGAGCCATCAGATATAAACTGCCTTGTTGCTATGAGACAATGGGAATGCGAGGCTCGTGTCCCAGGCATCCATCCTCGAATGGTGCCCTGGGGTCATTCCATATGGGATGTCCTGGATCTGTCCAACAGGTCTCAATTGTCCGCAGAAGGAATCCTTGAAGGGGGCATCCCACAACTCCCTACGTGGGAAAACCTCCATGGCCTCGAGATTCCGCTCCCTTATGAAGGGACCGTCATGCATGGAAACTCCATCCTGAGCCAAAGTCTGATCCTCGACCTGACTTCAGATGCATGACATCTTGGTTCTGATGTGAAGGAGGTACCTGCCGAGCCCTCGCCCTGAGACCCAAATCTAGCTTGTGTTCTCAGACTTCCGTCCTCACACTCCTGGACCCGAAACACTCAAGTTTGGCAATTCTGCACCCACAATGCAGCACTCTGCCTGCCCTATAGAAAAAAAAATTGCCAAATGAGCTGCCCAGGCAGCTTAAATGAGGATCAACCTACACGGCACTCGAATGTACCCCAATTATATAGTCTAGCCTGGGCACTAATGCTCTTTCTGACACAACCTGAGCCCGGTCCTCCTGACCAACATCCAGACAGCTGACCGCACACAGAGCACATCAGACCCGCCATGGCCTTAGGTCATCATCTCTTCCCTACCCCAGTTTTCAGGCTTCAGAACCTAGACCTTATCTCCAATCCCTGCCCAGGGGTGAATGTGATGCAGAAATCAGAACTCCTCCTTACCCATGGCAAGAAAACTTGTGGTTAGCATGTTGTCCGACTTTAAGTGTAGGAGAAACCAGCCTTCACCCTGAGGCCCGGCCCATTCTTGAGTGCGAAGAGCGCATAAACATGCATTGTGACCCTCAGCGTGAGTCCTGTCCTCTAGTAAGTCCTCTTAGGGACTGGAACATTAGATGTCATAATGGGCTTGACATGTCCCTAGGCCCCAATATTTAACCAGATTTAGGTTGTCCAGTCGCCCCTCCCTAGGGCTCTACTCTGGAGTCCCTCATTTGGTGGGACACCTGAGGTTAAAAAACAAAATAACAACAGCAAAAAAACAGACGGATTCCATCCCACAGAATGACCCCAAACACTATGGACAGGGCCACACCTCCAGAGAGTAAGACTCGGCCATTTCCCATGAAGTCCCCCGGAAATTTCATGAACATGGGTGACACTATATCCAGAGACAAAAACTTGAACAAGAGACTCACACTCGCCCTTTTTCCACATCCAGAAGAGTTCTCCTCATGGTCTGTAGATCAGTCCTGCCATACCTATGACCCGAATCATAAGCCAATTTTGTGTTTTCAAACAACGGTCCAAACAGCCACGGACTACACACCGTACAGGCTCAGTACCCTGGAACCAAACCTGAGGACTGTACTTGCCCTCTCCAAGGGATTTCTGTGTGCCCATTCCAATGGCCACAACCCTCCTAAGAGGATAAACCTCCAAAGTCCCTGAGGCCATCTCAATAGTAGTGGCTTCCCAGGACAAACAGGGGCAATCTGAGCCCATCTGAGCGCCTACCTGCACTCAGACGAGTAGACTGATGTCCCCAGAGGGTAAAAGGAACGAACAGACCCCTAGGAACTAATCGGAACCATTGCTTTGGTTTCCAGGCATCTCTCCTCAGAGGCCTGGATGTCAATTCCAGAATATGGCTGTTTCTTGACTAACCCATCCGAACCAATCTCCTCTACACATGGGAAACATGCACATTGGTGCTTTGTCAAAGCTTCTGTTTAGGAGAACACTTCAGGGCCCCAGTGCCACCACTTCATTCCAAGGTCTCCATAGATACAAAAACACTTTAGGACCCCTCCACAGGAGAGTCCATTTCAACTCAGCCTCCTCGGTTGCTCCCCCAGATCCAGCAGATCTAACATGTCTTGTTGCTAGGAGACAATTTGAATGCGAGGTGGGCTACCCAGACATCCATCCTTAGAACCCTGCTCTTTATCGTTGGCCTGGAGCCAACCAACAGGTCTCAATTGCCTGTAGAGGAATCTTTGCAGTTTGGAGCTTCTCACTACTCCCATCGTGGGAGAACCCCCATGGCCTCGTGATCCCCCCCCCTTCATGAAGGGTCCATCAGGAACAGACCCTCCAACCTGAGAGATCGTCTGATCCTCGCCCTGACTTCAAATCCACGTGATCTCGAGTCAGGTCTGTAGATTGTGCCTGCCATGTCCTCACCCAGAAACCTAAGCCTAGCTTGTGCTCTAAGACTTCCGTCCTCAGACTACGGGCCCACAAGCCCTGCAGTTTGGCAATCCAGAACTACAATGCAACACTCTGCCTGCCCTCCAGAAGAATAAGTTTGCCCTCTTGGGCTACCCAGAAACCCCAAATGAGGATCAACCTGCACGCCACTTGGCTGTACCCCAAATATATAGGCTGTCCTGGGCACTGATGCCCTTGCAGACACAACCTGAGCCTGGACCTCCTGGCCCCACCAGACAGATGGCCTCACTCTGCGCACATCGGACCCGCCATGGCCTTAGGTCGTCATCTCTTCTCAAACTCGATTTTCAGGCTTCAGATCCTATAACTTATCTCAAACAAATGCCCAGGGTTGAAAATGATGCAGAAATCAGAACTCCATCCCCATGGAAAGAAACCTTGTGTTTGCCATGTTGTCCAACGTTCAGTGTAGTTGAAACCAGTGTGGGCCATGAGGCCCCGCCCATTCTCGCGGGCCACATTGGTCACAAACACACATTGTGACCCTCAGCCTGAGCCCATTCCTCAAGTAAGGCCTCTCAGTGGTTGGACCCTGAGCCCGCATATGGGGCCTGCCATGCCCCTGGCCCCAATTTTTAACCATAGTTCGCTTTGTCCCTTCACTCGTCCCTAGGGCTCTGCTTTGGAATTCCTCTTTTGGTGGGACACCTGAGGTAACAAACCTGAATGGAGTCCTCCCATCCCAAAGATTGACGAAAAACAATTGGGATCGGGCAAAATCCACAGAGAGGAAGATTCGTCAATGGCCCAATAGGTCTCCCCGACATTCATCGGCCATCGCTGATACAAAATCCCGAGACAAAAGCTTGAGCAAAAGCCTCAGACTCGCTGTTTCTTCATATCCTGAAGAGTTCTTCTCATGGTTTGTCGATTGGGTCTGCCATACCTACATCCCCAAACCTAAGCTGAGTTTGTGTTTTTAGACTTCTGTCCTCAAAGTCCTGGGCCACACACCCTCCAGGCTGGGTCCCCTGGAGTCACACATTTGTACTGCGCCTACCCAATCCCTGGGAATTCTCCCCATTCCATTGTCCCAAACCGTACAAATTAGGAGAACCCTCCAAAGTCCCTGAGGCCATCCCAATAGTGTAGGTCGCCCGGCACAAACAAGGGCGGTCTGACACCAGCTGAGCAACTACCTCCACTCATTCCATAGATGGATGTCACCAGAGAAGAAGATTGAACCAGACAAGACCCTAGGACATAATCGGATCCATTGCTTTGGTTCACAGGCATGTCTCCTGAAAAGCCTGGATTCCAATACGACCATAGGGGTTTTCCTGAAGCACCCATCAGAACAAATCTCGTCTCCACAAGAAACTTGTGCATGGGAGCTATGTCAAAAGCTTAGGAGAATACTTCAGGGTCCCGGTGCCACGGCGTCATTTCAAGGCCCTCATGTACACAAACAAACATTAAGACCCATCCTCAGGAAAGTCCATTTCAACTCAGCCACCCAGGTTACTCCCGCAGAGCCATCAGATCTAAACTGCCTTGTTGCTAGGAGACAATTGGAATGCGAGGCGCACGTCCAGGCATCCATCCTCGAACGGTGCACTGGAGTCATTCCATATGGGATGTCCTGGACCTCTCCAACAGGTCTCAATTGTCCCGCAGAAGGAATCCTTGAAGGGGGCATACCACAACTCCCAACGTGGGAAAACCTCCATGGCCTCGAGATTCCGCTCCCTTCATGAAGGGGCCGTCATGCACAGAAACTCCAACATGAGCCAACGTCTGATCCTCGCCCTGACTTCAGATGCATGACATCTTTTTTCTGATGTGAAGTGGGTACCTGCCGTGCCCTCGCCCTGAAACCCAAATCTAGCTTGTGTTCTCAGACTTCCGTCCTCACACTCCTGGCCCCAAAACACATAAGTTTGGTAAATCCGGACCCACAATGCAGCACTCTGCCTGCCCTCTAGAAAAAAAAAAAAAAATTGCCTAATGAGCTGCCCAGGCAGCTTAAATGAGGATCAACCTACACGGCACTCGAATGTACCCCAATTATATAGTCTAACCTGGGCACTAAACCACTTTCTGACACAACCTGAGCCCGGACCTCCTGACCAACACCCAGAGAGCTGACCGCACACTGAGCACATCAGAACTGCCATGGCCTTAGGTCATCATCTCTTCCCGACCTCAGTTTTCAGGCTTCAGGACCTAGACCTTATCTCCAATCCCTGCCCAGGGGTGAGTGTGATGCAGAAATCAGAACTCCTCCTACCTATGGCAAGAAACCTTGTGGATGGCATGTTGTCCAACGTTCAGTGTAGGAGAAACCAGCATTCACCCTGAGTCCCCGCCCATTCTTGAGTGCAACGAGGGCATAAACATGCCTTGTAACCCTCAGCGTGAGTCCTGTTGTCTAGTAAGTCCTCTTAGTGACTGCACCATTAGATGTCCTAATGGGCTTGACATGTCCCTAGGTCCCAATATTTAACCAGATTTCTGGTTGTGCAGTCGCCCCTCCCCAGGGCTCTACTCTGGAGTCCCTCATTTGGTGGGACACCTGAGGTTAAAAAACAAAACAAAACAAAACAACAACAACAACAAAACAGACTTATTCCATCCCACAGAATGACCCCAAACTCTTTGGAAGGGGCCACACCTCCAGAGAGTAAGACTCGTCCATTTCCCATGAAGTCACCCGGAAATTTCATGAACATGGGTGACACGATATCCAGAGACAAAAACTTGAACAAGAGACTCACACTCGCCCTTTTTCCATATCCCGAAGAGTTCTCCTCATGGTCTGTAGATCAGTCCTGCCATACCTTTGACCCGAAACATAAGCCGAGTTTGTGTTTTCAGACAACGGTCCAAACAGCCCTGGACTACACACCGTACAGGCTCAGTACCCTGGAGCCAAACCTGAGGACTGTACTTGCCCTCTCCAAGGGATTTCTGTGTGCCCATTCCAATGGCCACAACCCTCCTAAGAGGATAAACCTCCAAAGTCCCTGAGGCCATCTCAATAGTGGTGGCTTCCCAGAACAAACAGGGGCAATCTGAGCCCATCTGAGGGCCTACTTGCACTCAGACCCATAGACTGGTGTCCGCAGAGGCAAAAAGGAACGAAGAGACCCCTAGGCACTAATCGGATATATTGCTTTGGTTTCCAGGCATCTCTCCTCAGAGGCCTGGATTTCAATACCAGAATATGGCTGTTTCTTGACTCACCCATCAGAACCAATCTCCTCTACACATGGGAAACTTGCACTTTGGTGCTTTGTCAAAGCTTCTGTTTAGGAGAACCCTTCAGGGCCCCAGTGCCACCGCTTCATTCCAAGGTCTCCATAGACACAAAAACACATTAGGACCCATCCACAGGAGAGTCCATTTCAACTCAGGCTCCTCGGTTGCTCCCCCAGATCCAGCAGATCTAACATGTCTTGTTGCCAGGAGACAATTGGAATGCGAGGTGGGCTACCCAGCCATCCATCTTTAGAACCCTGCTCGTTATCGTTGGCCTGGAGCCAACCAACAGGTATCAATTGTCCTGCAAGAATCTGTGCAGTTTGGAGCTTCTCACAACTCCCATCGTGGGAAAACCCCCATGGCCTCGTGATCCCCCCCCTTCATGAAGTGTCCATCAGGGACAGAACCACAACCTGAGCGATCGTCTGATACTCGCCCTGACTTCAGATCCACGGGATCTCGAGTCAGGTCTGTAGATTGTGCCTGCCATGTCCTCACCCAGAAACCTAAGCCTCGCTTGTGTTCTCAGACTTCCGTCCACAGACTACGGGCCCACAAGCCCTCCAGTTTGGCAATCCAGAACTACAATGCAACACTCTGCCTGCCCTCTAGAAGAAAAACATTGCTCTCTGGGGCTACCCAGAAACCCCAAATGAGGATCAACCTGCACGCCACTTGGCTGAACCCCAAATATATAGGCTGACCTGGGCACTGATGCCCTTGCAGACACAACCTGAGCCTGGACCTCCTCGCACCCCCCAGACAGCTAGCCACACTCTGAGCACATCGTACCCGCCATGGCCTTAGGTCGTCATCTCTTCTCAACCTCGATTTTGAGGCTTCAGATCCTATAAATTATCTCAAACCACTGCCCAGGGTTGAAAATGATGCAGAAATCAGAACTCCATCCCCATGGCAGAAATCTTGTGGTTGCCATGTTGTCTGTCCAACGTTCAGTGTAGTTGAAACCAGTGTGGCCCATGAGGCCCCACGTGCTCGAGGGCAACATTGGTCACAAACACACATTGTGACCCTCAGGCTGAGCCCAGTCTTCAAGTAAGGCCTCTCAGTGGTTGGACCCTGAGCCCGCATAAGGGGCCTGCCATGCCCCTGGCCCCAATTTTTAACCATAGTTCGCTTTGTCCCTTCCTTCTTCCCTAGGGCTCTGCTTTGGAATTCCTCTTTTGGTGGGACACCTGAGGTAACAAACCTGAAAGGAGTCCTCCCATCCCACAGATTGACGAAAAACAATTGGGATCGGGCCAAATCCACAGAGAGGAAGATTCGTCCATGGCCCATGAGGTCTCCGCGACATTCCACGGCCATCGCTGATACAAAATCCAGAGACAAAAGCTTGAGCAAAAGCCTCAGACTCGCTGTTTCTTCATATCCTGAAGAGTTCTCATGGTTTGTCGATCGGGTCTGCCATACCTACATCCCAAAACCTAAGCTGAGTTTTTGTTTTTAGACTTCTGTCCTCAAAGTCCTGGGCCACATGCCCTCCAGGCTGGGTCCCCTGGAGTCACACATTAGGACTGTGCCTACCCAATCCATGGGAATTCTGCCCATTCCATTGTCCCAATCCGTACAAATTGTTGTGGTTGTTGTTGTTGTTTTGTTTTGTTTTTGTTTTGTTTTGTTTTTTAACGTCAGGTGTACCACCACATGAGGGACTCCAGAGTAGAGACCTGGGGAGGGGCGACTGGACAACCAGAAATCTGGTTAAATATTGGGGCCTAGGGACATGTCAAGCCCATTAGGACATCTAATGGTCCAGTCCCTAAGAGGACTTACTAGACGACAGGACTCACGCTGAGGGTCACAATGCATGTTTATGCCCTCGTCGCACTCAAGAATGGGCGGGGACTCAGGGTGAATGCTGGTTTCTCCTACACTGAACGTTGGACAACATGCCAACCACAAGGTTTCTTGCCATGGGTAAGGAGGAGCTCTGATTTCTGCATCACACTCACCCCTGGGCAGGGATTGGAGATAAGGTCTAGGTTCTGAATCCTGAAAACTGAGGTCGGGAAGAGATGATGACCTAAGGCCATGGCGGGTCTGATGTGCGCAGTGTGCGCTCAGCTGTCTGGGTGTTGGTCAGGAGGTCCGGGCTCAGGTTGTGTCAGAAATTGCATTAGTGCCCAGGTTAGACTATATAATTTGGGTACATTCGAGTGCCGTGTAGTTTGATCCTCATTTAAGCTGCCTGGGCAGCTCATTAGGCAATATTAATTTTTTTTTCTAGAGTACAGGCAGAGTGCTGCATTGTGGGTCCTGAATTGCCAAACTTGAGCATTTCGGGGCCAGGAGTGTGAGGACGGAATTCTGAGAACACAAGCTAGATTTGGGTTTCAGGGTGAGGGCTCAGCAGGTACCCCCTTCACATCAGAACCAAGATGTCATGCATCTGAAGTCAGGGCGAGGATCAGACGTTGGCTCAGGTTGGAGTTTCTGTGCATGACAGCCCCTTCATGAAGGGAGCGGAATCTCGAGGCCATGGAGATTTTCCCACGTTGGGAGTTGTGGGATGCCCCCTTCAAGGATTCCTTCTGCGGGACAATTGAGACCTGTTGGAGAGGTCCAGGACATCCCATATGGAATGACTCCAGGGCACCGTTCGAGGATGGATGCCTGGGACACGCGCCTCGCATTCCAATTGTCTCTTAGCAACAAGGCAGTTTAGACCTGATGGGTCAGTGGGAGAAACCTGGGTGGCTGAGTTGAAATGGACTTTCCTGAGGATGGGTCCTAATGTGTGTTTGTGTCCATGAGAGCCTTGGAATGAGGCAGTGGCACCGGGACCCTGAAGTATTCTCCTAAGCTTTTGAAATAGCTCCCATGCACACGTTTCCTTGTGGAGATGAGATTTGTTCTGATGGGTGCTTCAGGAAAACCCCTATGCTAGAATTGGAATCCAGGCTTTTGGGGAGACATACCTGTGAACCAAAGCATTGGATCCGATTATGGACTAGGGTCCTGTCTGGTTCAATCTTCTTCTCTGGGGACATCCATCTATGGAATGAGTGGAGGTAGTTGCTCAGCTGGTGTCAGACCGCCCTTGTTTGTGCCGGGCGACCTACACTATTGAGATGGCCTCAGGGACTTTGGAGGGTTCTCCTAATTTGTACGGTTTGGGACAATGGAATGGGCAGAGTTCCCATGGATTGGGTAGGCGCAGTCCTAATGTGTGACTCCACGGGACCCAGCCTGGAGGGTGTTTTGACCAGGACATTGAGGACAGAAGCCTAAAAACACAAACTCAGCTTAGGATTGGGGATGTAAGTATGGCAGACCCGATCGACAAACCATGAGAAGAACTCTTCAGGATATGAAAAAACAGCGAGTCTGAGGCGCTTGCTCCGGCTTTTGTCTCTGGATTTTGTATCAGCGATGGCCGATGAATGTCGGGGAGATCTATTGGGCCATTGACGAATCTTCCTCTCTGTAGATTTGTCCCGATCCCAATTGTTTTTCGTCAATCTGTTGGATGGGAGGACTCCTTTCTGGTTTTTTACCTCAGGTGTCCTACCAAAAGAGGAATTCCAAAGCAGAGCCCTAGGGAAGAGTGAAGGGACAAAGCGAACTATGGTTAAAAATTGGGGCCAGGGGCATTGTAGGCCCCATATGCGGGCACAGGGTCCAGCCATCGAGAGGCCTTACTTGAGGACTGGCCTCAGGCTGAGGGTCACAATGTATATTTGTGACCAATGTGGCCCGCGAGCATAGGCGGGGCCTCATGGGCCACACTGGTTGCAACTACACTGAACGTTGGACAACAGGGCAACCACAAGGTTTCTTGCCATGGGGATGGAGTTCTGATTTCTCCATCATTTTCAACCGTGGGCAGTGGTTTGTGCTAAGTTATAGGATCTGAAGCCTGAAAATCGAGGTTGAGAAGAGATGACGACATAAGGCCATGGCGGGTCCAATGTGCTCAGAGTGTGGCCAGCTGTCTGGGTGGTGCGAGGAGGTCCAGGCTCAGGTTGTGTTTGCAACGGGATCAGTGCCCAGGTCAGCCTATATATTTGGGGTACAGCCAAGTGGCATGCAGGTTGATCCTCATTTGGGGTTTCTGGGTAGCCCTAGAGAGCAATGTTTTTCTTCTGGAGGGCAGGCAGAGTGTTGCATTGTAGTTCTGGATTGCCAAACTGGAGGGCTTGTGGGCCCGTAGTCTAAGGACAGAAGTCTGAGAACACAAACTAGGCTTAGTGTTCTGCGTGAGGACATGGCAGGCAAAATCTATAGACCTGACTCGAGATCTCGTGGATCTGAAGTCAGGGTGAGGATCAGACGATCGCTCAGGTTGGAGGTTCTGTCCCTGATGGACCCTTCATGAAAGGGGGGGATCACGAGGCCATGGGGGTTTTCCCACGATGGGAGTTGTGAGAAGCTCCAAACTGCAAAGATTCTTCTGCAGGAAAATTGATACCTGTTGGTTGGCTCAAGGCCAACGATTCCGAGCAGGGTTCTAAGGATGTTTGCCTAGGTAACCCTCCTCGCATTCCAATTGTCTCCTAGCAAAAGACATGTTAGATCTGCTGGATCTGGGGGAGCAACCGAGGAGGCTGAGTTGAAATGGACTCTCCTGTGGATGGGTCCTAATGTGTTTTTGTGTCTATGGAGACCTTGGAATGAAGCGGTGGCACTGGGTCCCTGAAGGGTTTTCCTAAACAGAAGCTTTGACAAAGCACCAACGTGCAATTTTCCCATGTGTAGAGGAGATTGGTTCTGATGTGTGAGTCAAGAAACACTCATATTCTGGTATTGAAATCCAGGCCTCTGTGGATAGATTCCTGGAAACCAAAGCAATGGATCCGATTAGTGCGTAGGGGTCTGTTCGTTCCTTTTTCACTCTGGGGACTTCAGTCTACTGGTGAGTGCAGGTAGGCGCTCAGATGGGCTCAGATTGCCCCTGTTTGTCCTGGGAAGCCTCCACTATTGAGATGGACTCAGGGACCTTAGAGGTTTATCCTATTAGTAGGGTTGTGGCCATTGGAATGGGCACACAGAAATCCGATGGAGTGGGCAAGTACAGTCCTCAGGTTTGGCTCCAGGGACCTGAGCATGTACGGTGTGTCAGCCAGGGCTGTTTGGACCGTTGTCTGAAAAAACAAACTCGGCTTATGTTTCGGGTCATAGGTATGGCAGGACTGATCTACAAACCATGAGGAGAACTCTTCGGGATATGGAAAAAGGGCGAGTGTGAGTCTCTCGTTCAAGTTTTTGTCTCTGGATATCGTGTCACACATGTTTATGAAATTTCCGGGTGACTTCATGGGAAATGGACGAGTCTTACTCTCTGGAGGTGTGGCCCCGTCCAAAGAGTTTGGGGTCATTCTGTGGGATGTATAAGTCTGTTTTTTTTGTTGTTGTTGTTGTTGTGGTTGTTTTGTTTTGTTTTGTTTTTTATCCTCAGGTGTCCCACCAAATGAGGGACTCCAGAGTAGAGCCCTGGGGAGGGGCGACTGGACAACCAGATATCTGGTTAAATTTTGGGACCTAGGGACATGTCAAGCCCATTATGAAATCTAATGGTCCAGTCCCTAAGAGGACTTACCCGAGGACAGGACTCCCGCTGAGGGTCACAATGCATGTTTATGCTCTCGTCGCACTCAAGAATGGGCGGGGACTCAGGGTGAATGCTAGTTTCTCCTACACTGAACGTTGGACAACATGCCAACCACAAGGTTTCTTGCCATAGGTAAGAAGGAGTTCTGCTTTCTGCATCACACTCACCCCTGGGCAGGGATTGGAGTTAAGGTCTAGGTTCTGAAGCCTGAAAACTGAGGTCGGGAAGAGATGATGACCTAAGGCCATGGCGGGTCTGATGTGCTCAGTGTGCGGTCAGCTGTCTGGGTGTTGGTCAGGAGGACTGGCCTCAGGATGTGTCAGAAAGTGCATTAGTGCCCAGGTTAGACTATATAATTTGGGTACATTCGAGTGCCGTGTACGTTGATCCTCATTTAAGCTGCCTGGGCAGCTCATTAGGCAATATGTTTTTTTTTTTAGAGGGCAGGCAGAGTGCTGCATTGTGGGTCCGGAATTACCAAACTTGAGGGTTTTGGGGCCAGGAGTGTGAGGACGGAAGTCTGAGATCACAAGCTAGATTTGGTTTCAGGGCGAGGGCACGGCAGGTACCCCCTTCACATCAGAACCAAGATGTCATGCATCTGAAGTCAGGGCGAGCATCAGACGTTGGCTCAGGTTGGAGTTTCTGTGCATGACGGCCCCTTCATGAAGGGAGCGGAATCTCGAGGCCATGGAGGTTTTCCCACGTTGGGAGTTGTGGGATGCCCCCTTCAGGAATTCCTTCTGCGGGTCTATGGAGACCTGTTGGAGACGTCCAGGGCAGCCCATATGGAATGAATTCAGGGCACCATTCGAGATTGGTTGCCTGGGACGCGCGCCTCGCATTCCAATTGTCTCCTAGCAACAAGGCAGTTTAGATCTGATGGCTCTGCGGGAGAAACCTGGGTGTCTGAGTTGAAATGGACTTTCCTGAGGATGGGTCCTAATGTGTGTTTGTGTCCATGAGAGCCTTGGAGTGAGGCGGTGGCACCGGGACCCTGAAGTATTCTCCTAAGCTTTTGACATAGCTCACATGCACAAGTTTCCTTGTGGAGACGAGATTTGTTCTGATGGGTGCTTCAGGAAAACCCTTTTGCTAGTACTGGAATCCAGGCTTTTGAGGAGACATGCCTGTAAACCAAAGCAATGGATTCGATTATGGCCTAGGGTCCTGTCTGGTTCAATCTTCTTCTCTGGGGACATCCCTCTATGAAATGAGTGGAGGTAGTTGCTCAGCTGGTGTCAGACCACCCTTCTTTGTGCCGGGTGAACTACACTATTGGGGTGGCCTCAGGGACTTTGGAGGGTTCTCCTAATTTGTACGATTTGGGACAATGGAATGGGCAGAATTCCCATGGATTGGGTGTGCGCAGTCCTAATGTGTGACCCCAGGGGACCCTGCCTAGAGGGTGTGTGTCCCAGGACTTTGAGGACAGAAGTCTAAAAACACAAACTCAGCTTAGGTTTGGGGATGTAGGTATGGCAGACCCAATCGACAAACCATGAGGAGAACTCTACTGGATATGAAGAAACAGCGATTCTGCGGCGCTTGCTCAGGCTTTTGTCTCTGGATTTTGTATCAGCGATGGCCGTGGAATGTCGAGGAAACCTCATGGGCCATGGACGAATCTTCCTCTCTGTGGATTTGGCCCGATCCCTATAGTTTTTCGTCAATCTGTTGGATGGGAGGACTCCTTTCATGTTTGTTACCTCAGGTGTCCCACCAGAAGAGGAATTTCAAAGCAGAGCCCTAAGGAAGAGTGAAGGGACAAAGCGAACTATTGTTAAAAATTGGGGCCAGGGGCATGGCAGGCCCCACATGCGGGCTCAGGGTCCAGCCACTGAGAGGCCTTACTTGAGAACTGGGCTCAGGCTGAGGGTCACAATGTGTGTTTGTGACCAATGTGGCCCGGGAGCATGGGCGGGGCCTCATGGGCCACACTGGTTTCAACTACACTGAACGTTGGACAACATGGCAACCACAAGGTTTCTTTCCTTGGGGTTGGATTTCTGATTTCTGCATCATTTTCAACATTGTGCAGTGGTTTGAGATTTGTTATAGGTTCTGAAGCCTGAGAATCGAGGTTGAGAAGAGATGAGGACCTAAGGCCATGGCGGGTCCGATGTGCTCAGAGTGAGGCCCGATGTCTGTTGGGGCCAAGAGGTCCAGGCTCAGGTTGTGTCTGCAAGGGCATCAGTTCCCAAGTCAGCCTATATATTTGGGGTTCAGCCAAGTGGCGTGCAGGTTGATCCTCATTTGGGGTTTCTGGTTAGCCCCAGAGGGCAATGTTTTTCTTCTGGTGGGCAGGCAGAGTGTTGCATTGTAGTTCTGGATTGCCAAACTGGAGGGCTTTGGGGCCCGTAGTATGAGAACGGAAGTCTGAGAACACAAGCTAGGCTTAGGTTTCTGGGTGAGGACATGACAGGCACAATCTACAGACCTGACTCGAGAAATCGAGGATATGAAGTCAGGGCTAGGATTAGACGATCGCTCCGGTTGGAGGTTCTGTCCCTGACGGCCCCTTAATGAAGAGAGGGTATCACGAGGCCATGGGGGTTTTCCCACGATGGGAGTTGTGAGAAGCTCCAACCTGCAAAGATTCTTCTGCAGGACAATTGAGACCTGTTGGTTGGCTCCAGGCCAACGATTCCGAGCAGGGTTCTAAGGATGGATGGCTGGGTAGCCCACCTCGCATTCCAATTGTCTCATATCAACAAGACATGTTAGATCTGTTGGATCTGGGGGAGCAACCGAGGAGGCTGAGTTGAAATGGACTCTCCTGTGTATGGGTCCTAATGTGTTTTTGTGTCTATGGAGACCTTGAAATGAAGCGTCGGCACTGGGGCCCTGAAGGGTTCTCCTAAACAGAAGCTTTGATCAAGCTCCAACGTGCCAGTTTCCCATGTGTAGAGGAAATTTGTTCTGATGGGTGAGTCAAGAAAAAGCCATATTCTGGAATTGAAATCCAGGCCTCTGAGGAGAGATTCCTGGAAACCGAAGCAATTGATCTGATTTTGTCCTAGGGTCCTGTCTGGTTGAATCTTCTTCCCTGGGGACATCCATCTATGGAATGAGTGGAGGTAGATGCTCAGCTGGTGTCAGATCGCCCTCGTTTGTGCCGGGCGACCTACACTATTGGGATGGCCTCAGGGACTTTGGAGGGTTCTCCTAATTTGTACGGTTTGGGACAATGGAATGGGGAGAATTCCCAGGGATTGGGTAGGCGCAGTACAAATGTGTGACTCCAGGGGACCCAGCCTGGAGGGTGTGTGGCCCAGGACTTTGAGGACAGAAGTCTAAAAACACAAACTCAGCTTAGGTTTGGATGTAGGTATGGCAGACCCGATCGACAAACCATGAGAAGAACTCTTCAGGATATGAAGAAACAGCGAGTCTGAGGCACCTGCTCAGTCTTTTGTCTCTGTATTTTGTATCAGCGATGGCCCTGGAATGTCCGGGAGGCCTCATGGGCCATGGACGAATCTTCCTCTCTGTGGATTTGGCCCGATCCCAATTGTTTTCCGTCAATCTGTGGGAGGGGAGGACTCCTTTCAGGTTTGTTACCTCAGGAGTCCCACCAAAAGAGGAATTCCAAAGCAGAGCCCTAGGGAAGAGTGAAGGGACAAAGCGAACTATGGTTAAAAATTGGGGCCCGGGGCATGGCAGGCCCCATATGCGGGCTCAGGGTACAGCCACTGAGAGGCCTTACTTGAGGACTGGGCTTAGGCTTAGGGTCACAATGTGTGTTTGTGACCAATGTGGCCTGCGAGCATGGGCAGGGCCTCATGGGCCACACTGGTTTCAACTACACTGAACGTTGGACAACATGGCAACCACAAGGTTTCTTGCCTTGAGGTTGGAGTTCTGATTTCTGCTTCATTTTCAACCGTGGGCAGTGGTTTGAGATAAGTTATAGGTTCTGAAGCCTGAAAATCGAGGTTGAGAAGAGATGACGACCTAAGGCCATGGCGGGTCCGATGTGCTCAGAGTGTGGCCAGCTGTCTGGGTGGGTCAGGAGGTCCAGGCACAGGTTGTGTCTGCAAGGACATCAGTGCCCAGGTCAGCCTATATATTAGGGGTACAGCCAAGTGGCGTGAAGGTTGATCCTCATTTGGGGATTCTGGGTAGCCCCAGAGGGCAATGTTTTTCTGCTGGAGGGTAGGCAGAGTGTTGCATTGTAGTTCTGGATTGCCAAACTGGAGGTCTTGTGGGCCCGTAGTCTGAGGACGGAAGTCTGAGAACAGAAGCTAGGCTTAGGTTTCTGGGTGAGGACATGGCAGGCACAATCTACAGACCTGACTCGAGACTACGTGGATCGAAGTCAGGGTGAGGATCAGACGATCGCTCAGGTTGGAGTTTCTGTCCCTGATGGCCCCTTCATGAAGGGGGGGCGGATCACGAGGCCGTGGGATTTTTCCCATGATGGGAGTTGTGAGAAGCTCCAAACTGCAAAGATTCTTCTGCAGGACAACTGAGACCTGTTGGTTGGCTCCAGGCCAACGATTCCGAGCAGGTTTCTAAGGATGGATGCCTGGGTAGCCAACCTCGCATTCCAATTGTCTCCTAGCAACAAGAAAATGTAAATCTGCTGGATCTGGGGGAGCATCCGCAGAGGCTGAGTTAAAATGGACTCTCCTGTGGATGGGTCCTAATGTGTTTTTGTGTCTATGAATACCTTGGAAGGAAGCGGTGGCACTGGGGCTCTGAACGGTTCTTCTAAACAGAAGCTGTGACCAAGCTCCAACGTGCAAGTTTCCCAGGTGTAGAGGAAATTTGTTCTGATGGGTGAGTCAAGAAACAGCCATATTCTGGAATTGACATCCAGGCCTCTGAGGAGAGATGCCTGGAAACCAAAGTATGGATCTGATTATGTCCTAGGGTCCTGTCTGGTTGAATCTTCTTCCCTGGGGACATCCATCTATGGAATGAGTGGAGGTAGATGCTCAGCTGGTGTCAGACAGCCCTTGTTTGTGGCGGGCAACCTATACTATTGGGATGGCCTCAGGGACTTTGGAGGGTTCTCCTAATTTGTACAGTTGGTACAATGGAAGGGCAGAATTCCTATGGATTGGGTAGGCGCAGTCCTAATGTGTGACTCCAGGGGACCCAGCCTGGAGGGTTTGTGGTTCAGGACTTTGAGGACAGAAGTCTAAAAACACAAACTATGCTTAGGTTTGGGGATGTAGGTATGGCAGACCCGGTCGACAAACCATGAGAAGAACTCTTCAGGATATGAAGAAACAGCGAGTCTGAGGCGCTTGTCAGGCTTTTGTCTCTGGATTTTGTATCAGCGATGGCCGTGGAATGTCAGGGAGGCCTCATGGGCCATGGACGAATCTTCCTCTCTGTGGATTTGGCTCGATCCCAATTGTTTTTCTTCAATCTGTGGGATGGGAGGACTCCGTTCAGGTTTGTTACCTCAGGGGTCCCCCAAAAGAGGAATTCCAAAGCAGAGCCCTAGGGAAGAGTGAAGGGACAAAGCGAACTATGGTTAAAAATTGGGGCCAGGGGCATTGTAGGCCCCATATGCGGGCTCAGGGTCCAGCCACTGAGAGGCCTTTCTTGAGGACTGGGCTCAGGCTGAGGGTCACAATGTTTGTTTGTGACCATTGTGGCCCGCGAGCATGGGCGGGGCCTCATGGGCCACACTGGTTTCAACTACACTGAACGTTGGACAACATGGCAACCACAAGGTTTCTTGCCTTGGGGTTGGATTTCTGATTTCTGCATCATTTTCAACCGTGGGCAGTGGTTTGTGCTAAGTTATAGGATCTGAAGCCTGAAAATCGAGGTTGAGAAGAGATGAGGACCTAAGGCCATGGCGGGTCCGATGTGCTCAGAGTGCGGCCAGCTGTCTGGGTGGGTCAGGAGGTACAGGCTCAGGTTGTGTCTGCAAGGGCATCAGTGCACAGGTCAGCTTATATATTTGGGATACAGCCAAGTTGCGTGCAGGTTGATCCTCATTTGGGGTTTCTGGGTAGCCCCAAAGGGCAATGTTTTTCTTCTGGAGGGCAGGCAGAGTGTTGCATTGTAGTTATGGATTGCCATACTGGAGGGCTTGTGGGCCCGTAGTCTGAGGACGGAAGTCTGATAACACTAGCTAGGCTTAGGTTTCTGGGTGAGGACATGGCAGACACAATCTAAGGACCTGACTAGAGATCTCGTGGATCTGAAGTCAGGGCCAGGATCAGACGATCGCTCAGGTTGGAGATTCTGTCCCTGATGGACACTTCATGAAGGGGGGGGATCACGAGGCCATGGGGGTTTTCCCACGATGGGTGTTGTGAGAAGCTCCAAACTGCAATGATTCTTCTGCAGGACAATTGAGACCTGTTGGTTGGCTCCAGGCCAATGATTCCGAGCAGGATTCTAAGGATGGATGGCTGGGAACCCTCCTCTCATTCCAATTGTCTCCTAGCAACAAGACAGTTTAGATCTGCTGGATCTGGGTGAGCAACCACAGAGGCAGAGTTGAAATGGACTCTCCTGTGGATGGGTCCTAATGTGTTTTTGTCTATGGAGACCTGGAATGAAGCGGTGGTATGGGGGCCCTGAAGGGTACTCCTAAACAGAGGCTTTGACACAGCTCCTACGTGCAAGTTTCCCATGTGTAGAAGAGGTTTGTTCTGAAGGGTGAGTCAGGCAACAGCCATATGCTGGTATTGAAATGCAGGCCTCTGAGAGATGTCCAGAAACCAAAGCAATGGATCCAATCTGTGGCTAGGGGCCTGTCTGTTCCTTTTTACCTCTGGGGATATCTGTCTACGGGTCTGAGTGCAGGTAGGTGCTCAGAAGAGATCAGATGGCACCTGTTTGTCCTGGGAAGCCACTAATATTGGCTTGTGCAAATTAAAACAGAACTTGTGCGAAATTAAAAACAGAACTTCCCTATGACCCTTCAATTGCACTCCTGTGTATTGACCCGAAAGATACAGGTGGAGTGAAAAGAAGGGCCATCTCTACCCCAATGTTTATAGCAGCAATGGCCATGGTCGTCAAACTGTGGAAAGAACCAAGAGGCCCTTCAATGGACGAATGGATCAGGAAGATGTGGTCCATATACACTATGGGGTATTATGCCTCCATCAGAAAGGATGAATACCCAACTTTTGGAGCAACAGGGATGGGACTGGAAGAGATTCTCCTTAGTGAAATAAGTCAAGCAGAGAGAGTCAATGATCATACGGTTTCAATTATTTGTGAAGCATAACAAATAGCATGGAAGACATGGGAAGATAGAAGGGAGAAAGAGTTGGGGGAAATTGGAAGGAGAGGTGAACCATTAGAGACTATGGACTCTGAAAAACCATCTGAGTGTTTGGAAGGGGCAGGGGGTGGGAGGTCGGTGTACCAGGTGGTGAATATTACAGAGGGCATGGATTGCATGGAGCACTGGGTGTGGTGCAAAATAATGGGTACTGTTATGCTGGAAATAAATAAAAAATAAATTAAAAAAAAAGAAAAAGAAAATTGGGAGCATCACTTTGCCCAATTTCAAAGGTAACTACAAAGCTGTGATGACCAAGACAGAATGGTACTGGCATAAAAACAGACACATAGACATGTGGTATAGAGTAGAGAGCTCATATATTGACCATCAACTCTATGGTCAAATAATCTTCAACAAAGCGGTAAAATATACAGTGGAAAAAATTCAGTCTCTTCAATAAATGGTGCTGGGAAAATTGGGCCAGCTCTGTGTAGATGAATGAAACTCGACCATTCTCTTCCACCATACACAAACATAAACTCGAAATGGATAAAAAAGCTCAACATTGGGGGGAGGGGACAAGATGGCAGGCAAGTAGGAGAAGGCGACTTTTCAACCTGTTCCCTAAAGTGAGCTGATTACCAACCAAAGAACTACAATCACCCATGAAATCAGCCTGAGGTCAGAATTATACACGTCTGGATCTCTATAATGGCAGAAGACGCCGGTGGGCAGGTAAATTGCGGTGGGAAATGCAGACTGATATTGGAAGATAAACAAAAGGGGGAGGGAGCCACCAGAGGCGACTGTTTCGAAATTAATACCCCCAATATGAGCGAGAGTGCCCTGAGTCTGGGGACCAGCATTAACTGGAGACTGGTTGAAAGCACTCCAAAAGCGCAAAGTATCATGGTGGGGGGAAACTGTAGGAATTTGGGGCGGCGAGGGACAGGGGCTTAAGTCCCCGGTCCCAGGACAGCCTCCCCTGGCACTGAGCCAGATGGAGTGCGGTTGAGAAACCAGGTTTTGGCACCTGAGCCACCATCATGCCAGATTGCCTGGGGTCTGGCTCCTGGGAGGGGCCAGGAGTCACATCATAGGACAGAATGCTCGAGCCCTGCTACGGAGCCTGAGATGCACGCACCCCACATCCTCCCCTGAGAGATGTACACAAAAGCCCAGCTGGCGCTCTTTGACCCGCGCCATTGTTTCAGAGCCTAAGACGTGCGCACCAAACTCTCCTGTGAGAGAGGTGCGTGAAGGGCCAGGCTGGTGCTCTCGGACCTGCGCCCCTTCTCAGAGCCTGAGACATGTGCAGGACCCACAGCCCTCCTGAGAGAGTCCTGCGCAAGCCTGGCGTTCTTAGACCCAGAAAGACCAGGCACTCCCAGCCCCGGCCAGTGGGAAAATCTCAGTGTGCGATCGCTGCTTGGAACCTCTCTGGAGGTCTGGAGCTGTCCAGACAGCCACCACTGCCATGGTTTGTGGTACAAGCAGAAGATCCTGAGTCTCCAGGGACCGTGACTCAAAACCTGCTCTGCAGGCGGCCAAGGGGGATCTCATCTGGGCTCTGCAGCCAAACTGAGGCTTCTCTCTGAGAGGGAGGTTAGGGTGCATTCTGTTTTCCTCTAAAACTACAAAAACCATCAAAAGTGGTCAGGGCGAGAGGGAAAAAAAAAAAGTGAACAAACATAAAAACCTCCAGAGAACAAAAGTCTGAAAAAAAAAAAAAAAACGGTTTCTTCAGAGCCCACCCCCTTGAGGGGGACTGGAGGACTTAACGCAGGGAACACCATTGACTGAAAACCCACGTGGCAGGCCCCTCCCCCAGAAAACCAACTAGGAAAGATGTTCACCATCGACCATCAACAGGAAAATCCAAATAAAATATCTCCATGAGATATTAACTCACACTATCAGATTGGCTAACAGCACCAGCACAAGAAAACAGATGTTGGGAGGATGTGGATAAAAGGCGACCCTCCTGCACTGTTGGGGAATGCAAGCTGCTGAACCCACTGTAGAAAAGAGTATGACTGTTCCTCAAAGCGTTAAATATAGAACTACATTATGATCCAGCAATCACACTACCGTGTGTTTACCCAATGAACATGAGAACAATAACTCAAAAGGATACATGTGCCCCTATGTTTTTTGCAACATTATTTACAGTATTACAATATGGAGGCAATCCAAGGATCTCTTGATAAACTGATAAATGAGATGATACATGCACACACACACACACACACAGTGGGAAATTACTCAACCATAAAAAAATGAAATCTTGCCATTTGCAGACCCATGGATGGAGCTAGAGAGTACTGTCCTAAGTGAAATCCATCATTCGGAGAAAGACAAATGCCTTGTGATGTCATTCTTACATGGAATTAAAGAAACGAACATACATAAATAAAGGAGAAAGAAGATACAAAGCAAAATGCTGAATCTGTGGTTACCATAGTGGAAGTGGATGGAGGGATGAGTGAAATGGATGATGGGGACTAAGAGTACACTTTTCTTGATGACAGCTGAGTATACATAGAATCACTGAATCACTACATTGTACACCTGAAACTAATATACCACTGTATGTTAACTCTACCTGAATTAAAATAAACAATAAAAAAGTTTTTCTTTCAGTAAACTATTTGAAAAATCTTTTGCTGTGCAATGTTCATAAGACATACTTGTGAGAGTATAACTGTACAATAATTATACACTCTATGCTTGGAATTCAAATTTCACTGAATTCTTATACTTTTCCTGTTAACTGTAACAGGGTGAGAACCTATGCTTTCAAGAGTGTAAGTAGAGATGGATGTCACTTCACTGTCCAGAAAGCTATTATTGTTTCTGTTTTCATGTGAGATTGTCATACAGTATGAGACAAATTTCAGAGCAGGTTTGTTATGCATCCTGGATCTCTAATTCAGTGGTCATTACCTAGATCTGTTTGGATGGTAAGTCCCTATGGATGGGCTTGCTTCCAAGCACATACCTGGAAGACAAATGTGGGTGGGCTGGGTGTGGGACAGGAAGAGTACCAAGTACATACAAGGGTTGGATCCCTCCCCTGATCTAGGAATGGCCATGGGAGTGGGTATGGGAGGCAGAAGCAACAGGAAACCGCTAAGGTCACCAGCTGAAAGCAGGGTGTCTGGGTCAAGTGATCTTGAGATGCAGGGCTTGAAGTCTGTTCTGAGCTACCTATGGGTGGAAAAGGAGGAAGGAAAAAGAAGGAGAAATTGTCTGCACCTGGCCCATACCAGCTTCCCACCACTACTGGTACACATCAGTCTACACAGCTGACACCGCCTGGGGTAAAGATGGGCTGTCTTGGATCCCTCAGCCCTCAGAGGGACAGATGGCTCCAGGGCTCAGGGACATGTTGAGGGAGATGGGAACGAAGGCAGCCTCTCCCAGGTCATCCCCTCCATGAGCAGGCAGACCTCCAGGACTGCTAAAAACCCACTGGCAGTTTTTTTAAAGATTTTATTTATTTATTTGGCAGACAGAACTCACAAGTAGGCAGATAGGCAGGAAGAGAGAGATAGGAGGAAGCAGGCTCCACACTGAGCATGGAGCCTAATGCAGGGTTTGAGCCAAGGACCCTGGCTTCAACCCACTGAGCCACCCAGGTGCCTCCCCACTGGCAGTTTTGAAAGACATGCCATAAATGAACTAAGGCATTGAAAAATATAAAACAATATTCGTTTTTAAGTTCAGAGCTGTCAGCTCATGAAGTGAGAAGATATTCCCTGAGGAATACTGAGGGAAGGGCAGGTCAGGTTGCAAAGAGAGATGTGAATTTCTTGATTGGGGACCTCTAGCCCCCTTCCAGGACAAGGTATTGTCCTCACTTCACAGAGGAACCATAAAAGTTAGGGTTAGGGTTAAAGTTAGGGTTAGGGAAGCCTTCAAACAAGAGATACATTCTCATTCATTCCCCCACAGAGGCCAGACCCATCCCTGGGCTCCCCAGCCTCCCGAAAAGTTGGAGGAAGATGAACGGCTACTACCCACCCCTCAACTCTGCTCCTGGAAAGCTCCCCTTCACCAGGGCCCCCGGGTGTTCCGCATCGTCTTGACGCATATTCCGGGTGGCCGGGACATTCCCCAAGCAAGAAAGGGCCCTCAGCCACGGGTAACAGGGTGGTACCCAGGGCTGCCCAATGCTGGCCAATTCTCACGATCGTTCTGCCCAACTCAGTATTGATTTGGCCGGTAAAAGCCTGGCGAACTCGCTTCGGGTGCCGACAAAGGGCCCTCAGCATGGAGGACATAGCATCCACAGGGCTGCCCAATGCCGGCCTATTCTGATGAGCATTCTGCTCAAATAGATAACAATATGGGCAAAATGCTTGTGAGAATTGGCGGCCCTATTGGCTAACTCACTTTAGGCGCACCAGTTCTACAGGGTTGATCCTAACCCTCAACTAAGGCTTCCGTGTGGGTCACCACAGTGTCGGCATATAGGTGCTGCCCTGCCCCTACCACCTAACCCTAACCCTAGTTTGGGTGTTCAAGCTGCCATCCCCAGAGGCCTGGCTCCCTAGACTTTGAGACTAGGGACCCCATATTCCCAACACAGGACTCTGGCTGCCACCCATGAGGAAACTGGACCCCATGGCCCTGTGCAAAACCCTCCTGGCTAGAGAAACTTCCATGCCTCTTAAAGACACCCACAACTTAAAAGGACCCACACACCACAATCCTGGAGCCTGATGGGCCACCAGAACAATGCCCTCTACTCAGCCATCTGGAGATCCTGGGTCTGCACTGGCATATCCGGCCTGCCATTCTCCAAGGACCAAACCCTAACCGTACATCAGTGTTCAGGCTCTGGACCCCAGAGGTCTAAAACCCAATCCCTCCCATCGATGGGAGGATCAGATTTATGGCCTTAATCAGACTCTTAGTCAGGAGGAGACCATTTCATTTTGTGCTCTCTAACACCCTCAGAGCCCTAGAACTCGGCATGCTCCCCTGAGGCCATTTCTGCCATCTTTGATCCTCCAGACCAAAGACTGAAGAGCCTCCTGATGCCCGCCCTCAACTATGCCCTTGGATGTGTCGATATCTGTGCTGGCAGATCCGACCTGCCTTGTCTCTAAGACATAACAATAACCCTATCCCTAAGCCAAACCCTAATACTAACACTAGCCCAGGTTGTGTGTTCCACTGTCAATCCTCTGATACCTGGTCCCCAAAGCCCCGAGATGGGGGACCCCTGAGCTGCACACCATCATTGCACCTGATCCCAGGAGGACACACTGCCATTTGGAAATGTACTGAACCCACGGAGCAGAAGAAACCTGCATGCCTTCTTGAGGCCATCCCCACTTCTGGCGGCCCCAAGGACAAGGAACCGAGTCTCACGGTCCTGTAGACATGCGCCCCCAACTCAGGCATTGAGCTGGGTCACCACAGCACTGGCAGGTAGGGGATGACATGCCTCTATGACTTAACCCTAAGCTTCCTTTGCGTATTCTGGCTTCCCACGCCCAGAGGTCTGGCTCCCTACCCCTCCAGACTGGGGACCCCATATTCCCAATGCAGGATCTGGCTGCCAACCCCGAGGAAACTGGACCCCATGGCCCTGTGCAGTACCTCCTGTGCTGGAGAAAACTCCAGGCCCCTAAAAGATTCCCACCTTCCGAGGACCCTCACACCACAATCCCAGAGCCTGATGGACAGCCAGACCTATGTCCTCAACTCTGCCCTCCAGAGAGCCTAAGTCTGCACTGGCACATCAGGCCTGCTGTTCTCCCAGGACCAAACCCTAACCCTAGGTTGGGTGCTAAGGACCAGGACCCCGAGACATGACACCCAATCCCTTCCATGGATGGGAGCATCAGACTGATACCCATATTCAGAGTCTCAGACAGAAGGAGACGATTTCATTTGGTGCTCTCTAACACCCTCAGAGCCCTAGAAACCAGCATGCTCCCCTGATGCCATTCCCGCCATTATTGCCCCTCCAAGCCAAAAACCCATGGCCTGAGGAGCCTCCTGGGTCCCGTCCTCAACTCAGTGCTTGTGTGAGCCTATATCTGTGTTTCCAGATCCGACATGCCTTGTCCCTAAGACATAATCCTAACCCTAAGCCTAACTGTAACCCTAATCCCTAACTCTAACCTTAATCTTAAACCCTAACCCCACCCTATCCCTAACTCTGACTCTAAACCTAACCTTTTTCCCTAAGACATAACCCTAATTCTTGTCCCTAAGACATAACACTAACCCTAACCCCTAACCCTAACCCTATCCCTAACCTATATCCCTAACTCTAACCCTCCAGACAGGGGATTCAACATCCACACCAGGAGACTCTGCCTGCCCTCCAGAAAGAAAGATGCATGAGCACCTACACACACTCGCATCATCTGCAGCACCCCGGACATAATGCCGGATTCTGCCACAAGCCAGATGCATGTCCACTAAGCCCCGAGGGAGCCCACCTCAATACCAGCATATCAGAGCTTCCATGCCACTAGTCCTTAACCCTAACCCTAGGTTGTATGTACAGGCTTCTGTAGCCTTAGGTCTAGCCCACAAACTGGCCAGATTGGAGATGCCTGAGACTCACTCTGGCAGTCTGCCAGCTGCCTATGTTGTTATGGAGCCATTTGTAGCTAGTCAGACCTCAGAGCAGGGAATAACTTCGTGTCCCCTAAGGCAAGCCTCGGCATCTGAGCCCCTCCTGAACAAAAACCCAGATTCACACGAGCCACCTATTACCCGCCCTCAACTCAGCCCTCCATGGAGCCCGCCTCCGCACTGGCAGATCAGACCTGGCATGCCCCTGGGCCATAACCCTAACCCTAGTTTGGGTTTTCAGGCTTCCTTTCTGAGATTCCAGGCAACAAACCCCCTGGATTAAGGAACCTTGACATACACCCTAGGACTCCGCTCGCCATACAGTAGAAACCTATGCCATTTGGAGATGTGCTGAACCGTCAGAGGGGGAGAAACCTACCCCTATAATGACACTCCCACCATCTGTGGCCCCCCGGTCGTAAAATCGGATTCTGCTGAGCTGCTGGACACACGCCCTCAACTCAGCCCTGAGGGGACCCCAACTCAACATCAGCAGATTGGGTCACCATGTCCCTAGGCCCTTACTGTTTGGGTTTTCAGGCTTCCATCCCCAAATCCCCTAGATTAAGGACTACTGAGCGACACCACAGGACTCCACCTCCCACATGGGAGGAAACCTTGTGGTTTGGAGCTGCACCGAACCTTCAGACCAGGAGAAACCTGTAAACCCCCCTAACGCCATCCCTACCATGAGTCACCCCCATGGCCATAAAACCGGATTCTGCTGTGATACCATATCTCTGCCCTCAACTCAGCCCTTAGAGGAGCCCACATCAGCACCAGCACATTGGGCCTGCCATGTCCTTAGCCCTTAACCCTAACCCTAGGTAGGGTGTACAGGCTTTCATGCTCAGATGCCTGTCCCCCAAGCCCACCAGATTGGCCACTTCTGAGATTCATGCCGGTATAGATTAAGGATGCCTCAGTGACACCCCAGGATTGCGTCCGCCACACAGGAGGAAACCATGCCATTTGGAGCTCTGCAGAACCCTCAGGGTGGGAGAAAATTCCATGCAACCCTGAGTTCACCCCCAGAGCACAAAGTTGGAGTCTGACATGCCCCCTGATACCCACCCTGAAGTCATCCCACCAGGGAGCCTATCTCAGCAACAGCAGATTGAGCATGCCATGCCCCTAGGACCTTAGCATAACTCTAGTTTCTGAATTCAGGCTTCCTGAATACATGCTCCCCCCAAGAGGCCTGGTCCCCAAACTCCCCAGATTCAGGACCCCTCTGTAACAAGCCAGAATCCTGACTGTCATGCAGGGGGAAGCCATGTCATTTGGAGCTCCACAGTTCCCTCAGAGAGGGAGAAACCAGCATGCCCCTCTAAAGCCACCCCCACCATCAGCCATCCCTCTGGCCAGAAACCCTGACTCTTCTACGTTGCAGGACACATAGCCTCAATTCAATCCCGAGGGTATCCCACCTCAGTGTCAGCAGATCAGGCCTGCCATGCCCCAAGGCCATGACCCTAACTCTTGGTTGCATTTTCAGGCTTCCTTCCCCAGAGGCCTGTCCCCTAAGCCCTCTAGATTAGTAACCTTGGACCCACACTGTAGGAGTTCACCTGCCACCCAGCAGGAAACTAGTCCCTTTGGATCTGTGCAGAACCCTCAGAGCCAGAGAAACCTGCATGCCCCCATCAGGACCCCTGCATGTTCTGCAGCCCCCTTGCTACAAACCCAAAGCCTGATGCACCACCCGACCCCCATCATCAACTCAGCTCCTTGGGGAACTCACCTCAGCACCAACAGTTCGGGCCCACCATTCCACTAGCTCAGCTCTCCTCAAAGACCCCGGTCAGCTCTAGGTAGACCTGGAACTCCCCTGTCTGCGGCAAAGCTCTGGGATCCCCCCTCTTCCTTCTCAATTTACACTGTCCCAGGCATTCATGAGAAAGGGGAAAGATACCTCCTGAAGGCTTAATACCTCCTTTCCTCTTCTGCCATATTTTTCTCCAATTACCTTTGTACCTGGGCAGACTGGAAGGAACATATCTATGGAACATGAACATGCTCTGACATCTGAATCTTCCTGGAAGCTTTTTGAGGGCTCCTTATGCAAACAGAAACTAGTGTATCATACAACAGTGTGTTGGAAAGTGATCATTGACAAAACAGTAGAGCAAAAATCCCTCCATTTTTACCTCACTCCTCATGAAGTAGAACATGGTGTTCTTCATTCCTTCCTTGACTTCCATTCCAATTTGTTTCCATGCAGTGTTCATTCCTTTGCTTCAAGGGTAGGATTTTGTGATTCCCCACCTGCATAGAACACCCAGAGCTCATCACAGCAAGTACTCTCCCTAATAGTTGTCACCCATTTAACCCTTCCACCCACACCCCTGTCCTCTAGCAACGATCAGTTTGTGCTCTAAGTTTGAGTGTGTTTCTTCATTGGCCTTCTCCCCTCACTATGTTCATCTGTTTTCGTTCTGAAAATCTATAGAATCCAAGTTACAGGCTATTGGTCTTTTCTTACTGATTTTACTTAGCTAAATCCACTGTAGATCCATCCACATCCTTACAGATGATAAGATTTCATCCTTTTTGAAACTTGCTCTTATTGCATTAAGAAGATGTGGGAGACAATGTTTGTAGCAGCAATGGCCATGGTCGCCTAACTGTGGAAAGAACCAAGATGCCCTTCAACAGACGAATGGATAAGGAAGATGTGGTCCATATACACTATGGAGTATAATGCCTCCATCAGAAAGTATGAATACCCAACTTTTGTAGCAGCATGGATGGGACGGGAAGAGATTATGCTGAATGAAGTAAGTCAGGTAGAGAGGGTCAACTATCATAAGGTTTCACTTATTTGTGGATCATAACAAATAGCATGGAGGACAAGGAGAGTTAGAGAGGAGAAGGGAGTTGGGGGAAATTGGAAGGGGAGGTGAACCATGAGAGACTATGGACTCTGAAAAACAAACTGAGGGTTTTGAAGGGGCGGGGTGAGAGTTTGTGGGAACCAGGTGGTGGGTATTGGAGAGGGCACGGATTGCATGGAGCAATGGGTGTGGTGCAAAAACAATAAATACTGTTATTCTATAAAAAATTAATTAATTAAAAAAAGAAGAAGATGATGTGGGTGAATGAATACACACACCACACACACACACACACACACACACACACACACACACACATATATATATATAAAATCACTCATCATTGAATGGACATTTGGACTCCCTCCATTGTTTTACTATGGTTGATAATGTGCTGTGGTTGATAATGTTACGATCGTTGATAATGCTGCTGTAAATATCACGGTGCTTGTACCACACAGAATGTACATTTTTGTGCCCTTTAAGCAAATACCTAGGAGGACAATTGCTGGATCCTTGTGTTGTTCTGTTCTTAGGTTTTGGAGGACACACCATTTTCTTTTCCAGAGTGGCTGCAACAACCCACATGCCCACCAACAGTGTAGGAGCGTTCCATTTTAGGGTGTTTTTTAAAAGATTTTATTTATTTATTTGACAGATAGATCAGAAGTAGGCAGAGAAGCAGGCAGAGAGAGAGAGCGTGAAGCAGGCTCCCTGCTGAGCAGAGAGATTATGGCAGGGTTCCATCAGAGGAACCTAGGATCATGACCTGATCCAAAGGGAGGTGCTTAACCCACTGAGCCACCCAGGTGCTCCTGAGGGTTCCACTTTAAGCAGAACATTCCCTGCCAGCCATTTCCTATGGAGGAAATGTAAAACCTGAGGGATAACCTGACTCACTGAGCATCAGGCAAGCAGCCACATAAATTCACCCCAGGGTTCCTGATGCCAAGTCCCTTGAAACCACCAGAATGCCTTTATCCAGGGAAATTCCCAAACACTCTCCTTCACCACCCACAGAACCCACCAACTGCACAGAAAATAGAGAATGCCCAACCATATATAGCTGTTTGAGTGAACGTAGGAAGACAAGCATCCCTTTTAAATTGTCCAAGGCTCCTTGGAATCATTTTGAATTTTCCCTCGGCCCTCATTGGAACTCTTTGGATGCAAAGACCAATCCATTAGGATACATCACCTTGGACAAAGGAGAAGCCATCATCCAAGTCTCTATCTGACCCAAACATCCACCTCACTCTAGATGCCGGCCACAGCCTAGGCCCAGTGGAATAAACACTGCTAGATGAAGGAATACTTTCTATATTCAAAACGCACACCAGTCAATCTCATCTTCCCTTTCGAATCCAAGGGATTACCTAGGAAAGATATGGTCCAAATCCCTTTGTAATCCAGAAATAAACAGAGAAAATGATATCCCTGCCAGATGTTCCCTGCAGAGAAACTCAGGAACTCTAGCACCCACACTAGATTGCTTACAGCTGGTCCAGTGTGCCAATTGTGAACTCCACCAGAGACAAGAGAAAAGCCCAGGAGGTTTGGGGTGAAAGAGAAGTTTTACCTCCTGTCCTGGCATGGATGTGACATTGTGCCCCACTGGCCTGCTGTTTTGTCTGAATGCTGACGTCCTGGGACAAGCTGCATGTCTAACTCAGATGCTGATTTTCAAAGTTCAGGTCTTGTGGAGCCAGAGTGAAGAAGGGTTGTCAGGTGTGGATAAACAGGCGTCTCCCACCTAGTCTTCACACCTGCTCCAATTCCTGGGAGAAGGAGAGACATATGCTTATTTCTTAAGTGGTCATCCACTTACTTCTCAAGCCGACCAATGCCCTTGTCCTTTTTAAAGAAACAAACATACTCTTCCAAACAAACATTCAACTCCTCAGTTCCAAATGCACCATGAGTCAGTTTTGGTTTCCCCCGGCTCCAGAGCCCAGTTGGGAGGACCCTCCTGAGCCATCCTGACAGCAGACTACCAGCAAACCTGGGGAAACAGGGCACAATGCTGAGTGGGGGCCCGGCTCCAGTGTTTCTTATGACCACTCTTAAGCCTGGAGAAACAGAGACTATACAGCTCACCACTCCGTCCTGCAGAAACAATCTGTAGTTCCTCAGGATTCAGGGTCTCTCACCCAGCACCTCCCCACTGCCCTCAGAGCCAGCAGGCAGCACTGACTCTTCTTCAGGTGGGTTTCCCATGGCAGCTCACCACAGCCTCCAGTGGTCGCAAGCAGCATTGCCACCCCTACCGTGCTCTCTCACACCACAGCTCACCCACCACCTCCAGTGGCATGAACTGGCACTGTTGGGCTTTCCACAGACTCCTAAAGCAGCCCCCAAACCCTCCACAGGTGTAAAACCACACTGGCACTGTCCCTCCAGATTGGGGTCCTCTGGGCCACACCCCAGATGTCCACCTGCCACCCAGGAGGAAACTGTACCATTCGAAGCTGAGCAAAACCCTCAGAATGGAACAAACCCACATGACTCCCTAAGGACACCCCCAATTTCGATGGTCCCCGCAGTCACAAACTCATTCTGATGTGCTTCCTGACCCCCATGTTTGACTCAGCCCCTGGGGATCCAGCCTCAGCACCAGCCTCAGCACCAGAATACCCTTAAGCCCTAACCCAAACCCTAGGTTGTGTTTTCAGGCTTCCATGCCCAGAGACATGGCCAAAAATCCCTCCAGATTGGGAACCCCCTGAGCCACAACCAAGGACTCCGCCTACCATCCATGTTCTCCTGGGTGCCCTTCGGAGCTACCCAGAAGCCTCAGACCAGGAGAATCCCACATGCCTTCCGGAGGCCGCCATCACCTCTGATGGCCCACATGGAAACAAAACCCAGAGATTAACATACTACTTGACCCCCATCCTTGACTCAGCCCATGGGAGATCCCGCCTCAGCACTGACAGTTTGGGCCTGCCATGGCCCTAGGCCCTAACCCTAATCGTACGTTGGCTTTTCAGGCTTCTGTCCCCAGAGACCTGTCCCCCAATCTCTTCAGATTGGGGTCCCCAGGGCCACACCCCAGGAGTTCGCCTGCCACTCAGGAGGAAACCACACCCATGCAGAACCCCCAGAACAGAACAAACCCGCATGATTCCCTCAGACCACCCCCACCTACAGCAGCCCACCCGGGCACAAAACCAAGCCCCTGATGCACTACTGGACCCCTGTCCTCAACTCAACCCCCTGGGGATCTGCTTCAATATGGGCATATTGGACCTGTCATACTCCTAGGCCCGAATAGTAACCCTAGGGTAGTTTCTCAGGCTTCTGTCCCCATAGAACTAGCCACCAATCCCTCCAGATTATGGACCCCTGAGCCACAGCCCAGGACTCCGCCTGCCACCCAGGAGGAAACCGTGCTGCTTGGAGCTGTGCAAAACCCTCAGAGTGGGAGAAACCTGCATACCCTCCTTGAGACCCACCCCCACTTTTGGCTCCCCACCAGACCACAAACATGCAGACTGGTGCTCAGCTGGATCCCCCTCCCTCAACTCTGCCTGCGGGGCCCTCTCCCTTCCTGGGGGCCCTCAGGGGAGCCGCATGGGCCCGACCCATGTTCCCGGATGGCCACGTCAACAACGAGTGAGAAAGAGCTCTAGATTGCATATGCCAGCATGGCCTGAATCACTGCCCAATGCTGGCCAATTCTCACAGCTTTCTGCCCAAATCGATATCAATTTGGGCAGAAAAACATCAGATTTAGCCAGAAAAACCCAGCGAACTTGCATTTATCAGCATGGGCTGTCAGGTCCACTGCCTGAGCCTGGCCTGGGGCCCCAATATTTGCAATCCAAGCCCTGCAAAAAAGCCCTCTGTGAGGCAGGTGCACGTGATGCCAACCACTCCTGCTCCCTTTGAGGTGCGGGCCCTGGCACTGGCAGATCACACCTGCGATGCCCCTAGGCCCTTGCCCTAAACCTAGATTGGGTTTTCAGGTTTCCATCTCCAGTGGCCAGTAGCCTGAGTCCTCCACACCAGGGACCCCAGAGCCACACTGCAGGAGTACACCTGCCCCCAGGAGGAAACCGGGTCGTTAGGAGCTGTGGGAGTGGGAGAAGGGGAGAAACCTGCATGCCCTCCCAGTCCACCCCCACCCTTGACTCACCACTGGGCTGCAAAAACGGAGGCTGAGTAGCTATTCAGGCTTCTGTCCCCAGAGACCTGGCCCATGAGCCCTCCAGATTGCAGACCCCTGAGCCACACCCCAAGACTCTGCCTGCCACCCAGGAGGAAACTGTACCTTTTGGAGCCTCCCAAAACCCTCAGAGCGGGAGAAATCTTCATGTCCCCCCAAGGCCACCCCAACCTTCGGCGCCCAGCTGAGCCACAAACATGGAGTCTGATGCTCAGCCAGAACCCCTGCCTCAACTCTGTCCACAGAAAACCCTCTATGTGGGGGCCCTCGAGGGAGTCTCATGGTCCTGGCCCATGTTTCCAAGATGTCCACTATAAGCAACTAGTGAGAAATTGCTCTAGACTGCGGGTGCCAGTGTGGCCTGAATTGCCACCCAACAACAACCATTTCCCATGATCTCTCTGCCAAATTGATATCGACTTGAACAGAAAGCTTGTGAGAATTGGCTGGAAAACCCCCAGCAAACTTGCTGCCAGTGACTCGGAGCCAGAGGGCAACCGCCTGGGCCTGGCATGGAGTCTGGAGTAGTGCAACCCGAACCCCGCAAGAAAGCCATCTACGAGCCAGGTGCACATATGCCCAACCCTTCTGGCTACTCAGTCCCCTGGTGTGCTCACCCTGGTGCTGGCAGATCAGGCCTGCCATGCCCCCAGACCCTCAACCTAATGCTCAATTGGGTTTTCAGGCTTCCATCCCCAGGGGCCTGTCCCCTGAGCCTTCCAGATTAGGGATACCAAAAACACACCCCAAGAGACCGCCTGCCACCCAGAAGGACAGCCGGGCCTTTTGGAGCTGTGCAGAACACTCAGACAGGGAGAAACCTGCATTCCAACCTGAGGAAAGACCCACCTGTGGCAGCCCCCTGGCCACAAAACCCGGCGCCTGAAATACCGCCTAACCACCATCCTCAATTCACCCTCTAGAGAGTCTCACCATAGCTTGGTTTTTCAGGCTTCTGTTCCCAGAGACCTGGGCCCCCATGCCCTCCAGATTCCGGACCCCTGAACCACACCCCAGGACTCCACTGCCACCCAGGATAAAACTGCTGTTCAGAGCTGCCCAAAACCCTCAGAGTGAGAGAAAACCTGCATGCCCTTCTAAGGCCACGCACATCCATTGGCCCAACAGGCCACAAACAAAGAGGGTGATGCTCAGCCTTACCCCTCCCTCAACTCTGCTCCTGGGATGCTCCCCTGGTGGGGCTACTCGGTGGAGCCACGTGGGACCAGCTCGTGTTCCCGCATGGCCGTGAAATGCACCTAGTGAGAAAGTGCTCTAGACCAAGCCACACGTGCAGCCCATAAAGCCGCCCATGCTGGCCAATTCTCATAAGCTTTATGCCCAAATCAATATCAATTTGGGCAGAAAAATTGTCATAATTGTCAGGAAAATGCCAAGAGACCTTGTTTGGGCAACTAGGCTGTGGCCTAGGCCTGGGCCAGAGTCCCAATTGGTTGCAGACCAAACCCTGAGAAAAAGCTCTCTGCAAGGCAGGTGCATGTGGGTCAACCGCTCCTGCTACTCAGCCCCCTGGGATGCCCACGGTGGCACTGGCAGGTCAGATCTGTCATGCCCCTAGGCCCTGGACCCATAGCTTAGTTTGGTTTTCAGACTTTCATCCCCAGGAGCCTGACCCCTGAGCCCTCACGATTGGAGACCCCAGAGCCACATCCCAGGAGTACACCTGCCATCCAGGAAGAAACTATGCCATTAATAGCTGTGCAAAACCCTCAGAGAAGGAGATACCTGCATACCCCCCTGAAACCACCCTCACCATCAGCATCCCAATGGGCAACAAACACAGAGGGTGACACTCAGCCAGACACCCTCCCTCAGCTCTACCCCTGGAAAGCTCCGGTGCACGGGGGCCCTCAGGGGAACCGGGTGGGCCTGACACATGTTCCTGGATGGCCGAGACACCCACCTAGCTAGAAAGAGCTGTAGAGTGGGTGCCACCATGGCCCAACTCGCTGCCCAACCACAATATCAATTTGGGCAGAAAGCTTATAAGAATTGGACACAAAAAACCCAGGAGCTCGCTTCTGGTGTCATGGGGCCACAGGGCTGTGCCTGGGCCTGGTCCAGGGTCCCGAATGTCGCAGCCTGAACCCTGAGAGATAGCCCCCTTCGAGCCCGGCATATGGGTGGCCAATCCCTCCTGCTAGTCACTTCTCTGGGGTGCCTACCCTGGCGCTGGCAGTTCGGGCCTGCCAGGCCCCTAAGCCCTCGTACTAACCCTCAGTTTGCTTTTGACACTTCCATCTCCAGGGGCCTGTCCCCCAAGCCCTCAAGATGGAGGATATCTGAGCCACACTGCAGAAGTCGACCTGGCACCCAGGAAGAAACCATGCTATTCAGAGTTGCTCAAAACCCTCAGACTGGGGTAAAATCACATGCTTCCCTGAGTCTACCCCTACATCTGGGGACCCCTCAGTCACAAAACCCAGAGCTTGACATAACGCTGGTCACCCATCCTTGATTCAGCCAATTGGGGATCCTGCCTCAGTGCCAAAAGATCGGGCCTGTCATGCTCCTAGGCCCTAACCTTAACCCTCGTTTGGCTTTTTAGGCTTCCATCCCCAGAGACCTGGCCCCCAAGCCCCCCAGATTGGGAAGTCCTGAGCCACAACCCAGGGCTCCTCCTGCCACCGAGGAGGGAACTGTGCTATTCAGAGCTGCACAAAACCCACAGAGCAGAAGAAACCTGCATGACTCCCTGAGGCCACCCCAACATTCATTGCCCCACGGGGCCACAAACATGGAGGCTGATGTTCAGCAAGACACCCTGACTCAGCAAAGCCCCCAGAAAGCTTCACTTGATGGGGGCCCTTGGGGGAGCCACGTGGGCCCAGCCAGTGCTCCCGGATGGCCAGGACACTCACCTAGGGAGAAACTGCCCTAGACCATGGGCGCCAGCACAGCCCAAATCGCCACCCAACACTGGCCAACTCTCATAAGCTTTCTACTCAGATCAATATTGATTTAGGCAGAAAACCCATGAGAATTGTTCAGAAAAACCCCAGTGAACTATCTGGCAGCGCCGCAGGCCACTGCCTGTGCCTGCCCTTGAATCCCGAGTGGTCGTGACACAAACCCTGTGATATAGCCCTCTATGAGCCAGGGCCATGCACAGCCTACTACTCCTGTTATTCAGTCCTGTGGGGTGCCTGCCCCAGGGCTGTTGGATTGGGCCTGCCAGGGCCCCAGGCCCTCACCTTAAGCCTCCTTTGGATTTTTAGGCTTCGGACCCTGGGATCTCTCCCCTGAGCACTCCAGATTGGGGGCCTCGGAGCCACACTGTAGGAGTCCACCTGACACCCTGAAGGATACCGTGGCCTTCAGAGCTGTGCAGAACCCTCAGACTGGGAGAAACTTGCATGCACCCCTGAGGCCACCCTTAGCTTTGGTGGCCCGCCCCATCCATAAAATCTGGAGTCTGACACGCCGCGTTACCCTCATCCTCAACACACACCCCCCTCTGGGGATCCCGACTCAGAGTTGGCTGATCAGGCCTGTCATTCTCCTAGGCCCTAACGGTAACCATAAGGTGAGCTCTCAGGCTTCTGTCCCCTAGAACTGACCCCCAATCCCTCCAGATTAAGGACCCCTGAGCCACACCCCAGGCCTCCGCCTGCCACCAGGAGGAAACCATGCAATTACAACCTGACCAAAAGCCTCAGAGAAGGAGAAACCTGCATGCCCCACCCACGAGGCCATCCCCCACTTTCAGCACTCGAGTGGGTCACAAACACGGTGGCTGACCCTCTGCCGGACCCCTTCCCTCAAGCTAGACTCTGACTCCCCGCCTGACCCTTTTCTTTGTCCAGCCCCCCAGTGATCCCGCCTCAGTGCCAGAAGATTGGGCCTGCCATTCCCCCTGGCCCTAACCCTAACCCTAGTTTGCGTTTTCATGCTTCCAACCAAAAATTCCTGGCCCCGACGCCCCACAGATTAAGGACACCTGAGTGACACCTCAGGACTGCACCAACCACGCGGAAGGAAGCCATGCCATTGTAGCTTCGCATTACCCTCAGACAAGGAGAAACCTGCATGTCACCCTGAGGCTATCCCAGCTTCTACAGCCCCTGGACACAAACCCAGGCTCTGTCATGCTGCCTGATGCCCGCCCCCAAGTCAGCCCAGCTGACTTGAGAGCCTACCTCCTCATCAGATCATCAGGCCTTCCATGCCGCAGGGCCCTAAACCGAACCGTAGGTATGGTGTATAGGTTTCCATGCCCAGAGGCCTGGCCCCTCGGCCCACCAGATTGGGGACCCTTGAGACTCAACCCGAGGACTCCACCAGCTGCCCAGAGAAAAACGTGTCCCTTTGGAGTTGTCCAGAACCCTCAGAGCAGGAGAAACCTGCATGTCGCCCGAGGCACCCTCAGCTTCTGCGGCACCCCTGGACACAAACCCAGAGTCTGACATGTCACCTGATGCCCACCATCAACTCAGCCCACCATGGAGCCTGCCTCAACACTGGCAGATCAGATTTGCCATACCCCTAGGCCCTAAACCTAACTCTATGTTGCATTTTCAGGCTTCCGTTCCCAGGGGTCTTTCCCCCAAGACCTCTAGATTGGGAGCCCTGGAGCTACACTGTAGGTGTCTGCTTGCCACCCAGCAGGAAACCAGTCTGTTTGGAGCTGTGCAGAACCCTCAGAGCTGGAGAAACCTGCATGCCCACATGAGAACTCCCCCACATTGTGCAGCTCCCTAGTTACAAACCCGGAGCCTGATGTATGGCCTGACCCCCATCATCGATTCAGCCCCTCGGGGAACTCACCTCAGCACCAGCAGTTCTGGCCTGCCATGCTAATAGCTTGTCTCTCCTCGGTAAACCCGTCAGCTCTAGGCATAGTTAGAATTCCCCTGTCTGCGGCAAAGCTCAGGGATCCCCCATCCTTCTTCTTAATTTACACTCGTCCAGGCATTCATGAGAAAGGGGAAGGCTACCTCCTGAATGCTTAACACCTCCTTACCTCTTCTGCCATATTTGTTTCCATTTACCTTTGTACCTGGGCAGACTGGAAGGGACATATCAATGGATCATGGATATGCTCTGACATCTGAATCTTCCTGCAAGCTTTCTGAGGGTTCCTTATGCAAACAGAAACTAGTGTATTGTACCATACCATGTTTGGAAATGATCATTAGTAGAACAGGACAGCGATAACCCCTCCATTTTTGCCCCACTCCTCATGAAGTAGAACATGGTCTTCTTCTTTCCTTCCTTGACTTCCATTCCAATTCGTTTCCATGCACTGTTCATTCTTTTGCTTCAGGAGTTCGGATTTTGTGATTTCTCACCTGCATAGAACACCCAGAGCTCATCACAACAAGTACTCTCCCTAATAGCCGTCACCCATTTAACCCTTCCTGCCAACACCCCTGCCCTCTAGCAACCCTCAGTTTGTGCTCTAAGGCTGATACTGCTCCCTCATTGTCCTATCTTTCTCCCCTCACTATGTTCATCTGTTTTCTTTCTGAAATTCCATAGGAGTCAAATCATAGGCCATTGTTCTTTTCTTACTGGTTTTGCTTACTTTAATCCACGCTAGATCCTTCCACATTTTTGCTGATGGCAAGATTTCATTATTTTTGAGGCTGGGTCCTATGCTATTGGATAGATAGATAGATAGATAGATAGATAGATAGATAGATAGATAGATCTCTCACATCTTCTTTCTCCATTCATCAGAAAATGGACAGAGGGACTCCCTCCTTTGTTTTCCTATTGTTGATAATACTGCTATATACATCATGGTGCTTGTACCCCATTGAATGTGCACTTTTGTGTCCTTTGGATAAATACTTAGGAGTACAATTTCTAGGTCCTAGTGTTGTTCAGATTTTAGCTTTTGGAGAAAACTCCATATTCTTTTCCAAAGAGGCTGCAAAAATCTGCATGCCCACTGACAGTGCGGGAGGGTTCTGCTTTAAGCAGAACGTTACCTTCCTGCAATTCCCTAGGAGGGAATGGAAAACCTGTGGGATAACCTGACTCAGCAAGTATCAGGCAAGCAGCCCCAGATATTCACCCCAGGGTTCCTGATGCCAAGCCCCTTGAAGCCACCAGGATGCCTCTATCTGGGGGAATTCCCAAAGATTCTCCTTCTGACTTCACCACCCATGAACTGCAGAGAAAATACAGCTGTCCAAGTATCTATTTAGTAAAACTAGAAGGTCATGTTTCCCTTTTAAATCATCCGAGCCTCCTTGGAATCATTTTGAATGTGCTCTCTGCCCTCACTGGAACTCTTGGGATGGAAAGATGAATCTTGTATCCGTGATGGCCGTGGAATGTCGGGGAGGCCTCATGGGCCATGGATGAATCTTCCTCTCTGTGGATCTGGTCTGTTCCCAATTGTTTTTCGTCAGTCTGTGGGTTGGTAGGACTCCTTTCATGTTTGTTACCTCAGGTGTCCCACCAAAAGAGGAATTCCAAAGCAGAGCCTTGGTGAAGAGTGAAGGGACAACCCGGACTATGGTTTAAAATTGGGGCCTAGGGGCATGGCAAGCCCAATATGCTGTTTCTTCATCCAGCCACTGAGAGGCCTTACCTGAGGACCGGGCTCAGGCTGAGGGTCACAATGTGTGTTTTTGACCAATGTGGCCCGCGAGCATGGGCGGGGCTTCATGTGCAACACTCGTTTCAACTACACTGAACGTTAGACAACATGGCAACCACAAGGTTTCCTGCCATGAATATGGAGTTCTGATTTCTGCATCATTTTCAAACCTGGGCAGTTATTGGAGATAATGTCTAGGTTCTGAAGCCTGAAAACCGAATTTGGGAAGAGATGACGTCCTAAGGCTATGGCGGGTCCAATGTGCTCAGTGTGCGGCCAGCTGTCTGGGTGGGGCCAGGAGATCTAGACTCAGTCTGTGTCAGAAGGGCATTAGTGCCCAGGTCAGCCTATATATTTGTTGTACTGCCAAGCGGCGTGCCGGTTGATCCTCTTTTGTGGTTTCTGGGTAGCCCCAGAGGGCAATGTTTTTCTTCTGGAGGGCAGGCAAAGTGCTGCATTGTAGTTCTGGATTGCTAAACTGGAGGGCTTGTGGGCCAGTAGTCTAAGGATGAAAGTCTGAGAATAAAATCTAGGCTTAGGATTGTGGCTGAGGACATGAAAGGCACAATCTACAGACCTGAATCGAGTTCTCGTACATCTGAAGTCAGGTCGAAGATCAGATGATCGCTCAGGTTGGACTTTCTGTCCCTGATGGCCCCTTCATGAAGGGGGGGTGATCACGAGGCCATGGGGGTTCTCCCACGTTGGTAGTTGTGAGAACCTACAATCTGCAATGATTCTTCTGCAGGACAATTGAGACCTGTTCGTTGGCTCCAGGCCACCGATTCAGAGCAGGGTTCTAAGGAAGGATGGCTGGGTAGCCCTCCAGGCAATCCAATTGTCTCCTAGCAACAGGACAGGTAAGATCTGCTGGATCTTGGGGAGTAACCAAGGAGGCTGAGTTGAAATGGTCTCTCCTGTGGATGGGTCTTAATGTGTTTTTGTGTCTATGGAGAGCTTGGAAAGAAGCGATGGCACTGGGGCCCTGAAGGGTTCTCCTAAACAGAGGCTTTGACACAGCTCCAACGTGTAAGTTTCCCATGTGTAGATGACATTTGTTCTGATGGGTGAGTCAAGAAACAGCCATATTCTGGTATTGAAATCCAGGCGTCTGAGGCGAGATGCCTCCAAACCAAAGCAATGGATCCGATTAGTGCCTAGGGGCCTGTTCGTTCCTTTTTACCTCTGGAGACATCAGTCTATGGGTCTGAGTGCAGGTAGGTGCTCAGATCGGCTCAGATTGCCCCTGGTTGACCTGGGAAGCCACAACTATTGGGATGGCCTCAGGGACTTTGGAGGTTTATCCTATTAATAGGTTTGTGGCCATTGGAATGGGCACATACAATTCCCTTGGAGAGGGCAAGTACAGTCCTCAGGTTTGGCTCCAGGGGCCTGAGCCTGTAGGGTGTGTAGGCCAGAGCAGATTGGATAGTCGTCTGAAAACACAAACTCAGCTTATGTTTCGGGTCATAGGTATGGCAGGACTGATCGACTGGCCATGAGGAGAACACTTAGGGATATGAAAAAAGGGCGAGTGTAGGGCTCTTGCTCACGTTTTTGTCTTTGGATATCATGTCACTCATGGACGTGAATTATCCGGTTGACTTCAAGGGAAATGGACGAGTCTTACTCTCTGGGGGATTGGCCCCGTCCAAAGAGTTTGGGGTCTTTCTGTGGGATGGAAGAAGTCCATTTTGTTGTTGTTGTTGTTGTTTTGTTTTATAACCTCACGTGTCCAACCAAATGAGGGATTCCAGAGTAGAGCCCTGGGGAGGGGCGACTGGACAACCAGAAATCTGGTTAAAAATTGGGGCGTAGGGACATGTCAAGCCCATTATGACATCTAAGGGTCCATCCACTGAGAGGACTTACGAGAAGACAGGACTCACGCTGAGGGTCACAATGCGTGTTTATTCTCTCGTCGCACTCAAGAATGGGCGGGGCCTCAGGGTGAATGCTGGTTTCTCCTACACTGAACGTTGGACAACATGCCAACCACAAGGTTTCTTGCCATGGGTAAGGAGGAGTTCTGATTTCTGCATCACATTCAACCCTTGTCAGGGCTTGGAGTTAAGGTCTAAGTTCTGAAGCCTAAAAAGTTAGGTCAGGAAGAGATAACGAGCTAAGGCCATGGCGGGTCTGATGTTCTCAGTGTGCGGTCAGCTGTCTCGGTGTTGGTCAGGAGGTCAGGGCTCACTCTGTATCAGACAGTGTATTAGTGGCCAGGTTAGACTATCTAATTTGGGTACATTCGAGTGCCGTGTATGTCTATCCTCATTTGGGTTTTGTGAGAAACTCCATAGGGCAAAATTTTTCTTCTGGAAGGCAGGCAGAATGCTGCATTTTGTGTCCCGAATTCCCAAATGTGAGGGCTTGGGGGCCAGGAGTGTGAGGACGGAAGTCTGAGAACACAAGCCAGACATAGGTTTCAGGGCGAGAGCAAGGAAAGCACACTCTGCAGAGCTGCATCGAGATCTCGTGCATCTGAATTCAGGGTGAAGATCAGACGTTGGCTTAGGTTGGAGTTCCTGTCCATGATTTCCCCTTCATAAATGGGGGAGGGGGGCATCACAAAGCCATCTATATTTCCAATGTTGGTTGTTGTCAGATGTTCCAAAACTCAAGGATTCCTTCTGGGGGACATTTGAGACCTGTTGGATGGCTCCAGGACATCCCATACGGAATGACGCCAGAGCTGAGCTCGAAGGATGGATGGTTGGGCAGCCCACCTTGCATTCCAATTGTCTCCTAGTAAAAAGACAGGTTCAGTCTGCTCGCTCTGGGGGAGCAACCAAGGGAGCTGAGTTGAAATGGAATTTCCTGCAGATGGGTTCTAATGCAGATTTCTGTCCATGGAGACCTTGTAATGTGGCAGTGGCACACAGGCCCTGAAGGATTCTCCTAACTGGAGGTTTTGAGACATCTTCAAAGGATAATTTTCCCATGTGGAGACGAGATTTGTTCTGATTGCTGCCTCATGAAATCCCCATATGCTAATATTGGAAACCAGGCCTCTGAGGAGAGATACCTGTAAACTAAAGCAATGAATCTGATTCAGGTCTAGGGGCCTGTCTGATTCAATCTTCTTCTCTGGGGACATCCATCTACGCTGAGTAGAGGTAGATGCTCAGCTGGTTTCAGATGACCCTTGTTTGTCCTCGGCAGCCTACATTATTGGGATGTCCTTGGGGACTCTGGAGGTTTTTCATAATTTGTACGATTGTGGACAATGGAATGGGCAGAATTCCCGTGGTATGGACAGGCACAGTCCTGATGTGTGGCTCCAGGGTCCCCAGCATGAAGGGTCTGTGGGCCAGGAATGTGGGGACAGAAGTCTGAAAACACAAACTCGGCTTAGGATTGGGACGTAGGTATGGCAGGCCCGATCTACAGACCGTGAGGAGAACTCTTCGGGATACGACAAAAGAGCGAGTGTGAGGCGCTTGCTCAGGCTTTTGTCTCTGGATTTGTTGTCAACGATGGCTGTGGAATCTCGGGGAGGCCTCATGGGCCATGGACGAGACATCTTCTCTGTGAATTTGGTCCAATCCCAATTGTTTTGGGTCAATCTGAAGGATGGGAGAAGTCCTTATAGTTTTGTTTCCTCAGGAGTCCCACCAAAAGGGATTCTAAAGCAGAGCTCTGGGGAGGGATGAATGGACAACCCGAACAATCCAATTGGGGTGAGATCGAGAACCGAGCAGGTTGATCCTCATTTGGGGTTTATGGAGATCCCCATAGAGCAACGTTTTTCTTCTGGACAGCCAGCATAGGGCTGCATTGTGGTTCCAGAATTCCAAGTCTTGAGGGCATGTTTGCCAGGAGTGTGAGGAAGGAAGTCTGAAAACAGAAGCTAGCACGAGGTTTGGGGCCAAGAGCATGGCAGGCCCACTGTGCAGAGGCTGAATTGAGATCTTCTGCATCTGAGGTCAGGGCGAGTATCAGATGTTGCCTCAAGCTGGATTTTGTGTCCATGATGGCCCCTTCCTGAAGGGGGTGGTGGCGTCATGAGGTCAGGGAGGTTTCCCTACACTGGGAGTTGTGAGCTGCTCCAAACTTCAAAGTTTCCTTCTTCAGGACAGTCGAGTACTATTGGATGGTTCCAGGATGCCCCATACAGAAAGACTCGAGAGCAGGGGCCTAAGCATGGATGCCGAGAAACGCCAACTCACGTTCCCATTGCCTGGTCGAGACAAGGCACGCTCAGTCTGCAGGCTCTTGGGTGAGCTACCCAGAAGGCTGAGTTTAAATGGACTCTCCTGAGGATAAGTCATAATGTGGGTTTGTGGCCATGGAGACCTTGGAATATGGCAGTAGCTAAGGGACTCTGCAGTATTCTCCAACCCGAAGGTTTTGACACAACTCCAACAAGGAAGCTTCCCATGTGGAGATGATTGGTGTTCTGTCTGGTGCCTCAGGAAAGCCCCATATGCTGGTCTTCGAACCCAGGCCTCTGAGGAGTGATACCTGGACACCAAAGCAAGAGTTCATAATAGGGCCTAGGGGCCTGTCTGGTTCAATCTTCTGTCTCTGCGGATATCTGTCTGTGTGTCTGCAAGGACGTAGTAGTTGCTCAGATTGTGTCCTAATGCCCCTGTTTGTCAAGTGTGGCTTGCGGTAGTGGGATGTCCTTGGGGACCTTGAGGTTTCTACTATTTTGTAGAGTTGTGGCCAATGGAACGGGCAGTTTCTTAGGAGAGAGCAGGCACAGTTCTGTGGTGTGGCTCCAGATACCCCAGCCTGGAGGCTGTGTGGGCCACGGCTGTGCAGACAGACATCCAAAAACCCAAACTCAGCTCAGGTTTGGGGCCGAGGTTATGGCAGGCCTGATGTACAGTCCGTGAGGGGAGCTCCTCTGGATATGAAAGAAGGGTGAGAGGGAGGCAGTCGCTCAGTCTCTGGATGTTTTGTCCACAATGGCTGTTTAATGTAGGAGTTGCCTCATGGGTTGTAGATGTCTCCCTCTCTGGTAGTTTGTCCAGCCCCCAAGAGTTTGGGGTCATTCTGTGGGAAGGGAAGAGTCCTGTTTTCTGCTTCATGTGTCCCCCCAGTAGAGGGATTCTAGAGCATAGCAGTGGGTACTGACAACTGGAATACTCTCCCTCTGGTTATGCCTGTGGGCCTATGGATATGACAAGCCCCATATGCGGGATCTTGGTCCAGCCACTGAGAGGCGTTACTTTAATACGGGACTCACGCTGCAGGTCACAATGCATGTCTGTGCCCTAGGCGGCCCTCAAGCACTGGCGTGGCCTTTCTGACAATGCAGGTTTTCCCACATTGAACGTTGGACAACATGCCAACCACAAGGTTTCTGGCCATGGGGAAGGAGGAATTCTAATTTCTGCCTCACGTTCACCCCTGGGCAGAGATTGGAGATGAGGTCTAGGTTCTGAAGCCTGAAAACCGAGGTTGGGAAGAGATGACGACCTACGGCCATAGCGGGTCCTATGTGTCCAGGTTGCGGCCAGCTGTCTGGGTGTCGTTTGAGATGTCTGGTCTCAGGCTGTGCCAGACAGGGCATTAGTATACAGGGTAGGCTGCATAATTGCTTTACAGTCGAGTGGCATGCATTAGATAATCATTTGGGGTTTCTTATTAGCAGCATAGGGCAAAGTTTTTCTTCTGGAGGGCAGGCAAAGTGCTGCATTGTGGCTTCGGAATTCCCAAAGTGGAGGGCTTGTGGGCCAGGAGAGTGAGGACGGAAGTCTGAGAACACAAGCTAGGCTTAGGTTTCGGGGCAAGGACATGGCAGGCACATTCTGCAGAGCTGAATTGAGATCTCATGCGTCTGAAGTCAGGTCAAGGATCAGACTTTGGCTCAGGTTGGAGTTACTGTCCATGTTGGCCCCTTCATGAAGGGGGGCGCATTATGAGGCCATGGGGGTTTTCCCCACTATTGGAGTTGTGAGGTGCTCCAAACCGCAAGGATTCCTTCTGTGGGACAATTAAGATTTGTTGGATGGCTCCAGGACGTCTCATAAGGTATTTTTCCAGAACAGGGCTCTAAGGATGGATGCCTGGGCAGGCAGCCTCACATTCCAATTGTCTCCTAGCAACAAGAAACGTTTGATCTGCTGGCTTGGGGTAGCAACAGAGGGGGCTGAGTTGAAATGGACTTTCCTGAGGATGGTCTTAATGTTGGTTTGAGTCCATGGATACCTTGGTATGGGGCAGTGGCACCAGGGCCCTGAAGGATTCTCCTAACCAGAGGTTATGACAAAGCTCCAATGAGCAAGTTTTCCATGAGGAGACGAGATTTGTTCTTATTGGTGCCTCAGGAAACCACCATATGCTGGTGTTGGAAACCAGGCCTCTGAGGAGAGATGCCTGGAAACCAAAGCAATGGATCTGATTAGGGCCTAGGGGCCTGTCCGGTTCAATAATCTTCTCTGGAAACATCTGTTGTCTGAGTGGAGATAGTTGCTCAGCTGGTTTGAGATCATCCCTGTTTGTCCTGGGCGGCCTACACTATAGGGATGGCCTCGGTGACTTTGGAGGTTTTTCCTAATTTGCAAGGCTGTGGCCAATGGAATGGGAAGAATTCCCTTGAAAGGGAAGTAAAGTACTGAGGTGTGGCTACAGGGACCCAAGTGTGGAGCGTGTGTGGTCCAGGGCTATTTGGACAAAAGTCTGAAAACACAAACTCCACTTAGGTTTGGGTCTGTAGGTATGGCCGGCCCGATCTATAGAGCGTGAGGAGAACTCTTTGGGCTATGAACAAAGGGCGAATGTGAGGTGCTTGCTCATGCTTTTTTTTTCTGGATATGTGTCACCGATTGCCATGGAATGTCGGGGTGTCCTCATGGGCCATCGATGAGGCTCCCTTTCTGGGGATTTGACCAGATCCCAAGAGTTTGGGGTCATTCTGTGGGAATGGAGGAGGCCTTTCTGTTTTTTTTTTTTTTTTTTTTTTTTTTTTTACCTCAGGTAGACCACCAAAAGAGGGATTCTAGAGCAGAGTCCTGGGGAGGGGCGACTGGACAACCAGACCTCTGGTTAACATTGGGACCTAAGAACATGGCAAGCCCCATATGTGGGCTCTTGGTCCAGACACTGAGAGGCCTTCCTTGAGGATAGGGCTCACACTGAGTTTCACAATGTGATTTTTTGCCCAAGGAGCCCGTCAAGTCAGGGCGTGGCCTAATGTACCATGTTGGTTTCTCCTACACTGAACATTTCACAATATGGCAACCACAAGTTTTCTGGCCATGGGGAAGAAGGAGTTCTAATTTCTGCAACACTTTCACTCCTGGAATGTGATTGGATTTAAGGTCTAGGTTCTAAAGCCTGAAAACTGAGGTTGGAAAGAGATGAAGACCTAAGGCCATGGTGTGTCTGATGTGCTCAGTGTTCGGCCAGCTGTTGAGTGTGGGTTGGGAGGTGCAGGCTCAGGCTGTGGCAGACAGGGAATTAGTGCCCAGGCTAGACTGTATCATTGGGGTGCAGTCGAGTTTCGTGCAGGTTGGTACTCATTTGTGGTTACTGGGTAGCCCCAGAGGGCAACGTTTTTCTTCTGGAGGGAAGACACAGTGCCACATAGTGGCTCCAGAATTCCCAAACAGGAAGGCTTGTGGGCCAAGAGCGTGAGGATAAAATTCTGAGAACACAAGCCAGACTTAGATTTCGGGGTGAGGGGACGGCAGGCACCCTCTTCAGAGATGATTCGAGATCCCGTGTACCTGAAGACAGAGCTGGCATCAGACGTTGGCTCAGGTTGGAGTTTCTGTCCATGACGGCCCCTTCATGAAGGGGAGGGTGTCACGAGGCCATGGAGGTTTTCCCACGATGGGAATTGTGAGATGCTCCAAACCGCAATGATTCCTTCTGTGGGACAGTCGAGACCTGTTGGATGGCTCCAGGACATCCCATAAGGAAGTTATCCAGAGCAGGGTTCTAAGGATGGATGCCTGGGCAGCCTGCCTCCCATTCCAGGTGTCTCATAGCGCCAAGGCAAGTTCGATTTGCTGGATCTAGGGGAGAAAACAAGGCGGGTGTGTTGAAATGGGTGAGTTGAGGATGGGTCATAATGTGCATTTGTGTCCATGGAGACGTTGGAATGGGGTGCTTGATCCGAGGCCCTGAGGGATGTTCATAACCGGAGGTTTTGATGGAGCTCTAAAGAGTACGTTTCCTATGTGGAGAAGAGAATTGTTTTGATGAGTGCCTAAGAAATCTGTCATATGCTGGTATTGGAATCCAGGCCTCTGAAGAGAGATGCCTGGAAACAAAAGCAATGGATATGATTAGGGCCTAGGTGCCTGTCCAGTTCAATCTCTTTCCTGGGGATACGTGTCTATGGATCTGAGGGGAGGTAGTTGCTCAGCTTGTGTCAGATCGCCCCTGTTTGTCCTGGGCAGCCTATAATTTGGGGATGGCCTCGGGACTTTGGAGTTTCTCCTAATCTATAGGGCTGTGGCCAATGGAATGGGCAGAAATCCCCTGGAGAGGGCAGGCACAGTTCTGAGTTTGGCTCTAGGGGCCCAGCCTTGAGGGTGTGTGGGCCAGGCCTGTGGGGACAAAAGTCTGAAAACACAAACTCCGCTTAGGATTGGGGCATAGGTATGGCACGCCCAATCTACAGACCGTGATAACACTTCGGGATATGAAAAAGGGTGAGTTTGAGGTGCTTGCTCAGGTTTTTTCTCTGGATTTGTGTCAATAATGTGGGTGGAATGCTGGCGTGGCATCATGGGTTGTGGACGGCTTTCCTTCTCTGAAGATTTGACCCAATCCCAAGAGTTTGGGTACATTCTGTGGGATGGGAGGAGTCCTTTCTGGTTTTTATTTTATTTTATTTTATTTTACTTTATTTTATTTTATTATATGTACCTCATGTGTGCCAATAAAAGAGGGATTCCAGAGCAGAGTCCTTGGGAGGGACAACTGGATAACCCCCGCTCTGTTTATGTTTGGGGACCTAGGGGTATGGCAAGTCCAATATGTGGGCTCTTGATTCAGACACTGAGAGGCCTTCCTTGAGGACAGGGCTCATGCTGAGGGTCACAATGCCTATTTGTGCCCAACAAGGCCCTCAAGCATGGGAAGGGCCTCATGGGCCACGCTGGATTCTCCTACACTGAACGTTGGAGAATATGCCAACCACAAGGTTTCGGGCCATGGTGAAGGATGAGTTGTGATTTCTGCATCACGTTCATCCCTGGACAGTGATTGGAGTTTAGGTTTAGGTTCTGAAACCCGAAAACCGAGGTTGGGAAGAGATGAAGACCTAAGGACCTGACGGGTCCAATGAGCTCAGTGCGGCCAGCTGTTGAGCGTAGGTCTGGAGGTGTGGGCTCATGCTGTGTCAGACAGGGCATTAGACAGTGTAGACTGTATATTTGGGGTGCAGTCGAGTGGCGTTCAGTTGATCCTCATTCGGGCTTCTAGGTAGCTCCATAAGGCAACGTTTTTCTTCTGGAGGGCAGGCAGAATGCTGCATTGTGGCCCCAGTATTGCCAAACTGTAGGGCTTTTGGGCCAGGGGTGTGAGGACGGTAGTCTGAGAACACAAGCTAGGCTTAGTTTTTGGGGTGAGGGCACAGAAGGCACACTCTGCGGAGCTGAATCAAGATCTCATGCAGCTGAAGCCAGGGCGAATATCAGACGTTTGCTCAGGTTGGAGATTCTGTCCATGATGGCCTCTTTATAAAGTGGAGCTTCTCAAGAGGCCATGTAGATTTTCCCACAATGGGAGTTGTGTGATGCACCAGACTGCAAAGATTCCTTCTGTGGGACACTTGAGACCTGGTGGATGGCTCTAGGATGTCCCATATGGAACGATTCCAGAGTAGGGTTCTAAGGATGGATGCCTGGACAGCCCACCTCCCATTCTAGTTGTCTCCTCTCAACAAGGCAGCTTTGATCTGCAGGCCCTGCGGGAGAAACCAAGGGGGTTGAGTTGACATGGACTCTCCCGAGGATAGATCATAATGTGGGTTTAAGTCCATGGAGACCTTGGAATGGGGCGCTTGATCCGGGGCCCTGAAAGATTCTCCTAAACAGAGGTTTTTATAGAGCTCCAAAGAGTACATTTCCTATGTGGAGACGTGATTTTTCTGATGAGTGCCTCAGTAATCCCCCATATGCTGGTATTGGAAACCAGGCCTCTGAGGAGAGATTACTGGAAACAAAAGCAATGGATCTGATTAGGGCCTAAGTGCCTGTCCTGTTCAATCTTATTCTATGGGGATATCTGTCTCTGGGTCTGAGTGGAGGTAATTTCCTAACTTGTGAAAGATCATCCCTGTTTGTCCTGGGCAGCCAACACTATTGGGATGGCTTCAGGGAGTTTGGAGGTTTCTCCTAATCTATAGGGTTGTGGCCAATGGACATGGCAGAATTCCCCTGGAGAAGGAAGCCACAGTCCTCAGTTGTGGCTCCAAGGGCCCCAGCTTGGATGGTGTGTGAACCAGTACTGTGGGGACAGAAGTCTGAAAACACAAACTCAGCTTAGGTTTGGGGATGTATGTATGAAGGCTCGATCTACAGACCATGAGAATTTCCCGGGCTATGAACAAAGGGCGAGTATGTGGCGCTTGCTCAGGCTTTTGTCTCTGGATTTTGTGTCAACGGTGGCCGTGGAATGTCGGGGTGTCCTCTAGGGCCATGGACAAGTCTTTCTCTGGTGACTTGGCCTGATCCCAAGTGGTTGGGATCATTCTGTGGATGGGAAGACTCCTTTCTGTATTTTTTTTTTTTTTTTACCTCAGGTGTCCCACCAAAGAGGGATTCCAGAGCAGAGCCCTGAGTAGGGGTGACTAGTCATCTCGAACTCTGGTTGAGATTGGGGGACTAGGGGCTTGGCAAGCCCCATATGTGGGCTGTTGTTCCAGTCACTAAGAGGCTTTACATGAGGATAGGGCTCACGCTGAGGGTCACAATGTGTGTTTGTGCAAATTGTGAGCCTCAGGGATAGGTGGGGCCTCATAGTCCATGCTGCTTTCTCCTACAATGAACGTTGGACCACATGCCAACCACAAGGTTTCTTGCCATGGCGAAGGAGAAGTTCTGATTCTTGCATCACGTTCACTCCTGAGCAGTGAGTGGAGATAAGGTCTAGGTTCTGAAGGTGAAAACTGAGGTTGGGTAGAGATGATGGCCTAAAGCCATTGTGGGTGTGATATGCTCAGTGTACGGCCAGCTGTCTGGGTGTTAGACTGGAGGTCTGCCCTCAGGCTGTGTCAGACAGGGCTTTAGTGCACAGGCTAGACTGTATAATTGGGGTATGGTCAGGTGGCATGCAGGTTGTTACTCATTTGGCATCTCTGGTTAGCCCTATATGGCAATATTTTTCTTCTGGAGGGCAGGCAGAGTGCTGCATTGTGTCTCCAGAATTGCCAACCTAGAGGGGTGTGGCCAGAATTGTGAGGACGGAAGTCTGAGAACACAAGTTAGGCTTAGGTTTTGGGGCGAGGGCACAGCAGGCACACTCTCAAGTGCTAAAACGAGATCTCCTGCTTCTGAATTCAGGGCGAGGATCAGACTTTGTCTTAGGATGGAGTTTCTGTCCATGATGGCCCATTTATGAAGGTGTGGGGCATCATGAGGAAATGGATGTTTTCTCACAGTGGGATTGTGTGATGCTTCAAACCATAAGGATTCATTCTGCGAGAGAGTCAAGACAGGTTGGTTGGATTCAAGACGTCCCATAAAGAAGTTCTCCAGAGCAGGGTTCTAAGGATGGATTCCTGGCAGCCCACCTCGCATTCCAACTGTCTCCTAGTGACAAGGCAGGTTTGATCTGCTGGCTCCGGGTGAGCAGCCGAGGGGGCTGATTTGAAATGGACTCTCCTGAGGATGGATCCTAATGTAAGTTTGTGTCCTTGGAGACCTTGGAATTGGGCCATGGTGCCAGCACCCTGAAGGATCCCCCTAACCTGAGTTATTGACACAGCTCCAAAGAGCAAGTTTCCCATGTGGAGATGAGATCTGTTCTGATTGTTTCCTTAGGAAACCCCCATATTCTGATATTGGAAACCAGGCCTCTGAGGAGAGATACCTAGAAACCAAAGCAATGGATCAGAAGTTGGCTCAGGTTGGAGTTTCTGTCCATGATGGCCCCTTTATAAATGGGAGCACCTCATGAGGCCATGTAGGTTTTCCCACGATAAGAGTTGTGAGATGCTCCAATCTGCAAGGATTCCTTCTACGGGACAGTCAAGACCTGTTGGAAGGCTCCAGGACATCCCATATGGAACGGCGCCAGAGCAGGATTCCAAGTATGGATGCCTAGAGAGTCTGCTTTGCATTCCAGTTGTCTCCTAGCGACAAGGCAGGTTTGATATTCTGGCTCTGGGGGAGTAATTGACGGGGCTGAGTTGAAATGTACTCTCCTGCCGAATGGTCATAATGCGGGTTTGTGTCCATGGAGACCTTGGAATAGGGCGGTGGCTCCGGTTACCTGAAGGTTTCTCCTAACTGGAGGTTTTTACAGAGCTCCAAAGGATAAGTTTCCCATGTGGAGACAAGATTTGTTCTGATTGGTATCTCTGGAATCCCCCATATGCTGGTATTGGAAAACAGGCCTCTGAGGAGAGATGCTTAGAAACAAAAGCAATGGAACCAATTACGTTCTAGGGGCCTGTCCAGTTTAATCTTCTTCTCTTGGGATATCTGTCTACGGGTGAGTTGAGGTCGTTGCTCAGCTTGTGACAGATCACCCCTCTTTGTCCTGGGCGGCCTACACTATTGGAATGGCCTCTGGGACTTTGGAGGTTTCTCCTAATCTGTAGGGTTGTGGCCAATGGAATGGGAAGAATTTCCTTGGAGAGGGCAGGCACAGTCCTGAGGTGTGGCTCCAGGGGCCTCAGCCTGGAGGGTGTGTGGGACAGGGATGTCAAGATAGAAGTCTGAAAACACAAACTCGGCTTAGGTTTGGGGACGTAGGTATGGCAGGCCCGATCTACAGACTATGAGGAGAATTTTTTGGGCTATGACCTAAGATGTGAGTGTGATGCGCTTGCTGAGGCTTATGTCTCTGGATTTTGTGTCAATAGTGGCCTTGGAAAGTCAGGCTGGCCTCATGGGCCATGGACGAGTCTTTCTCTCTGGGGATGGCCCGATCCCAAGTGATTGGGTCATTCTGTGAGTGGGAGGAGTCCTTTCTGTGTTTATTTACCTCAAATGTCCCACCAAAGAGGGATTCCAGAGCAGAGCCCTGAGTAGGGGTGACTAGATGTCTCTACCTCTGGTTAAGATTGGGTGACTTGGGGCATGGCAGGCCCCATATGAGGGCTCCTGGTCCAGCCACTGAGAGGCTTTACTTGAGGACAGGGCTCAAACTGAGGGTCCCAATGTGTGTTTGTGCCCTCCGCAGCTCTTAATCATGGGCAGGGCCTCAGGGACCCTACACTACCCTCAGGGGCCCTACTACTACCCCTGTAGGCCCTACAGGGGTCCTACACTGAACATTGGACAAGATGCCAACCACAAGATTCTGGCGAGAGGGAAGGAGGAGTTCTTAATTCTGCATCACGTTTACACATGGGAAGTGAGTAGAGATAAGGTCTAGGTTTCTGTAGCCTGAAAACCAGGTTGGAAAGAGATGGCCACCTAAGGCCATGGCGGTTCAGATGTTCTCAGTGTACGGCAAGCTGTCTGGGTGTCGGTTGGGAATACAGGCCTCAGGTTGTGTCAGACAGGGCATTAGTGCACAGGCTAGACTATATAATTGGTGTACAGTTGAGTGGCGTGCAGGTTTTCCTCATTTGAGGTTTCTGGGTAGACCCATAGGGCAACGTTTTTCTTGTAGAGGGCAGGCAGAGTGCAGCACTGTGTCATCGGAAATCCCAAAATGGAGGGCGTGTGGTCCAGGAGAGTGAGGACAGAATTCTGAGAACACTAGCCATGCTTAGGTTTTGGGGTGAGGGCACAGCAGGTACACTCTGAAGAGCTTAATCAAGATCTCGTGCATCTGAAGTCAAGGCGAAGATCAGCCGTTAGCTCAGGTTGGAGTCTCTTTCCATAATCCGACTTCATGAAGATTGGGGGCAACATATGACCTTGGAAGCTTTCCATGATATGAGTTGTGAGGTGGTCCATGCACAAGGACTCCTGTGAGACAGTCGAGACCTGTTGGATGGCTCAAGGATGTCCCATAAGGAACGACGCAAAGCAGGGTTCTAAGGATGGATGCCTGAAGAGCCCAACTCACATTTCAATTGTCTCCTGGCGACAAGGCAGGTTCAATCTGCTTGCTCTGGGGTAGCAACCAAGGAGGATTAGTTGAAATGGACTCTCCTGAGGATGGGTCATAATGTGGGATTGTGGCCATGGAGATATTCGAATGGGGCAGTGGCTCCGGTGACCTGAAGTTTTCTCCTAACTGGAGGTTATGACACGGTCCATAGAGCAAGATTCCCATGTGGAGACGAGATTTTTTCTGATTGGTAGCTCCGGAGATCCCTTATGCTGGTATTGGAATCCAGGCCTCTGAGGAGAGATGCCTTAAAACAAAAGCAATGGATCCAATTAGGGCCTAGGTGCCTGTCTTGTTCAATATTCTTTTCTATGGATATCTGTCTAAGGGTCTGATTGGATGCAGTGGCTCAGCTTGTGCTAGATGGTCCCTGTATGTCCAGGACATCCTACACTATTGGGATGGCCTCAGAGATTTTGGATGTTTCTCCTAATCTGTCAGGTTGTGCCAAAGGAATGAGCAGAATTCCCTTGGAGAGGGCAGGCACAGTCCTGAGGTGTGGCTCCATGGGGCCCAGCCTTTAGGGTGTGTGGGCGAGGACAATGGAGAAAGAAGTCTGAAAACACAAACTCGGCTTAGGTTTGGGGACATAGGTACGGCAGGCCCGATCTGCAGACCTTGAGAATTTTGGGGGCTCTGAACAAAGGGCAAGTGTGTGGCGCTTTTTCAGGTTTTTGTCTCCGGATTTTGTGTCAATGGTGGCCGTGGAATGTCAGGCTGGCCTCATCGACCATGGACGAGTATTTCTCTCTGTGGATTTGGCCAAATTCCAAGTGTTTGGGGTCATTCTTTGGATGGTAGGAGTTCGTTCTTTCTTTCTTTTTTTTTTTTTTTTTTTTTTTTTTTTTTTTTTTTTTTTTTTTTTTTTTTACCTCATGTGTCCCACCAAAGAGGGATTCCAGAAAAGAGCTCTGGATAAGGTTGACTAGACTTCTCAAGCTCTGGCTAGGATTGGGGGATTAGGAGCATGGCAAGCTCCATATGCAGGCTCTTGGTCCTGCCCCGGAGAGGCTTTACTTGAGGCCAGGTTTCATGCTTAGGGTCCTAATGTGTGTTTGTGCCCATCGCAGCCCTCAAGCATGTCTGAGGCCTCATGGGCCATGCTGGGTTCTCATAAACTGAACGTTGGACAACATGCCAACCACAAGGTTTCTGGTCATGGGGAAGGCGAAGTTCTGATTTCTGCATCACGTACACCGCTTAGTTGTGAGTGGAGATAAGGTCTAGGTTCTGAAGCCTGAAGACTGAGGTTGGGAAGAGATGATGACCTAAGGCCATGGCATGTCCGATGTGTTCAGTGTGTGGCCAGGTGTCTGGGTGTCGGTCACGAGGTCTGGGGTCAGGCTGTGTCAGACAGGGCATTAGTGCCCAGGCTAGACTGTATAATTGGGGAACAGTCTAGAGAATTGCACGTTGATCCTCATTTGATGTTTCTGGGTAGACCCCTAGGGCAAAGTCTCTCTTCTGGAGGGCAGGCAGAGTGCTGCATTCTGTCTCCAGAATTCCCAAAGTGGAAGGCTTGTGAGCCAGAAGTGTGAGGACGGAAGTCTGAGAACACGAGCTGGCTTAGGTTTTGGGGCGAGGGCAAGGCAGGCACACTCTGCAGAGCTGAATTGAGATCTCATGCATCTGAAGTCAGGGCGAGGTTCAGACGTTGGCTCAGGTGGGAGTTTCTGTCCACGATGTCCTCTAACTGAAGGTGGAGGCATCACGAGGCCATGGAGGTTTTCCCACGGTGCAAGTGTGTGATGCTGCAAACCACAAGGATTCCTTCTGCAGGACAGTTGAGACCTGTTGAATGGATCAAGGACACCCCAATAGGAATTTCTCCAGAGCAGAGTTCTAACAACAGATACCTGGGCAGCGAACTCGCATTCCAATTGTCTCCTAGTGACAAAGCAGGTTTGATCTGCTGGCACTGGGTGAGCAACCACCAGGTTTGAGTTGAAATGAACTCTCCTGAGGATGGGTCATAATGTGGGATTGTGTCCATTGAGACATTGGAATGGGGCGGTGGCTCCAGTGACGTGAAATTTTCTCCTAACTGGAGGTTTTGACACAGTTCCATATAGCATGATTCCCATGTGGCATTTTATTTGTTCTGATTGGTAGCTCCAGAAACCCCCATGTGCTGGTATTAGAATCCAGGCCTCTGAGGAGAGATACCTGAAAACAAAAGCAATGGATCCGATTAGGGCCTAGGTACCTGTCCTGTTCAATCTTCTTTTCTATGCATATCTAACTACAGGTCTGATTGGAGGTAGTGGCTCAGCTTGTTCCAGATGGCCCCTGTATGTCCCGGACATATGTCCGGGACTTCGGATGTTTCTCCTAATCTGTCGGGTTGTGCCAAAGGAATGAGCAGAATTCCCTTGGAGAGGGCAGGCACAGTCCTGAGCTGTAGCTCCATGGGGCCCAGCCTTGAGGGTGTGTGGGCCAGGACAATGGAGACAGAACTGTGAAAACACAAACTCGGCTTAGGTTTGGGGACATAGGTATGGCAGGCCCGATCTACAGACCGTGAGAATTTTACAGGCTCTGAACAAAGGGCGAGTGTGTGGCACTTTTTCAGGCTTTTGTCTCTGGACTTTGTGTCAATGGTGGCCGTGGAATGTCAGGATGGCCTCATCGGCCATGGACGAGTATTTCTCTCTGTGAATTTGGCCCAATTCCAACTGTTTGGGGTCATTCTTTGGACGGTAGGAGTCCTTTCTCTATTTTTTTTTTTTTTTAACCTCATGTGTCCACCAAGGAGGGATTCTAGAGAAGAGATCTGAGTAGGGGTGACTAGACTTCTTGAGCACTGGTTAAGGTTTGGGGAGTAGGGGCATGGCAATCTCCATATGCGGGCTCTTGTTCCTGCCCCGGAGAGGCTTTACTTGAGGCCACGGTTCATGCTTAGGGTCCTAATGTGTGTTTGTGCCCATCGCAGCCCTCAAGCATGTCTGAGGCCTCATGGGCCATGCTGGTTTCTCCTACACTGCACGTTGGACCACATGCCAAACCACAGGTTTCAGGTCATGGGGAAGGAGGAGTTCTGATTTCTGCATCACGTACACAGCATGGCAGTGAGTAGAGATAAGGTCTAGATTCTGAAGCCAGAAAACCGAGGTTGGGAAGAGATGATGACATAAGGCCATGGCGGGTCCAATGCACTTAGTGTGCGGCCAGATGTCTGTGTGTCCATCATGAGGTCCGGGCTCAGGCTGTGTCAGGCAGGGCATTAGTCCCCAGGCTAGACTGTATAATTGGGGTACAGTCGACTAGACTGTATAATTGGGGTACAGTCGAGGGATGTGTAGGTTGGTCCTCATTTGGGGTTTCTGGTTAGCCCCATACGGCAACGTTTTTCATCTGGAGGGCAGGCAGAGTGCTGCATTCTGGCTCCAGAATTGCCAACTTCAGGGCTTGTGGGCCAGGTGTTTTAGGACAGAAGTCTGAGAACACAACTTCAGCTTTGAATTCACAGCGGTGACTTGGCAGGCACACTCTACAGACCTGAATTGAGATCTCGTGCATCTGAAGTCAGGGCGAGGATCAGATGTTGGCTTAGTTTGGAGTTTCTGTACATGATGTCCCCTTCATGAAGGTGGGTGGGCATCAGGAAACCATGGAAGTTTTCCCACTTTGTGAGTGTGTGATGCTCCAAACCACAAGGATTCTGTCAGTGGGACAGTCACGACCTTTTGGATGGATCAAGGACGTCCCATAAGAATTGCTCCAAAGCACAGTTCTAATGATGGATGCCTCGGCAGTCCAACTTGCACTCCAGTTGTGTCCTAGTGAAAAGGAGGATTCGATCTGCTGTCACTGGGGGAACAACCGAGGGGGCTGAATTGAAATGAACTCTCCTGAGGATCAGTCATGATGTGGATTTGTGTCCATGGAGCCCTTGGAATGAGGCCGTGGCTCTGTTGCCCTGAAGAATTCTCCTAACCTGAGGTTTTGATGCAGAACCAAAGAGCAAGTTTCCCATGTAGCGACGAGATTTGTTCTGAAACCCCCACAACCAGATTTCTGGTTGTCCAGTCGCCCCTCCCCAGGGCTCTACTCTGGAATCCCTCAATTGGTGGGACACCTGAGGTTAAAAAACAAAACAAAACAAACCAACAACAACAACAAAAAAAAAACGGACTTATTCCATCCCACAGAATGACCCCAAACTCTTTGGACGGGGCCACACCTCCAGAGGGTAAGACTCGTCCATTTCCCATGAAGTCACCCGGAAATGTCATGAACAAGTTGTGACACGATATCCAGAGACAAAAACTTGAACAAGAGACTCACACTCGCCCTCGTTCCATATCCCGAAGACTTCTCCTCATGGTCTGTAGATCAGTCCTGCCATACCTATGACCCGAAACATAAGCCGAGTTTGTGTTTTCAGAAAACGGTCGAAACAGCCCTGGCCTAAACACCGTACAGGCTCAGGCCCCTGGAGCCAAACCTGAGGACTGTACTTGCCCTCTCCAAGGGATTTCTGTATGCCCATTCCAAAGGCCACAACCCTACTAATAGGATAAACCTCCAACGTCCCTGAGGCCATCTCAATAGTGGTGGCTTCCCAGGACCAACAGAGGCAATCTGAGCCCATTTGAGAACCTACCTGCACTCAGACGCATAGACTGATGTCCCCAGAGGGAAAAAGGAACTAACAGACCCCTAGGCACTAAAGGGATCCATTGCTTTGGTATCCAAGCATCTCCTCTCAGAGGCCTGGATTTCAATACCAGAATATGGCTGTTTCTTGAATCCCCCATCAGAACCAATCTCCTCTACGCATGGGAAACTTGTACGTTGGAGCTTGGTCAAAGCTTCTGTTTAGGAGAACCCTTCAGGGCCCCAGTGCCACCGCTTCATTCCAAGGTCTCCATAGACACAAAAACACATTAGGACCCATCCCCAGGAGAGTCCATTTCAACTCAGCCTCCTCGATTGCTCCCCCAGATCCAGCAAATCTAACATGTCTTGTTGCTAGGAGACAATTGGAATGCGAGGTGGGCTACCCAGCCATCCATCCTTCGAATCCTGCTCGGATTAGTTGGCCTGGAGCCAACCAACAGGTCTCAATTGTCCTGCAGAAGAATCTTTGCAGTTTGGAGCTTCTCACAACTCCCATCGTGGGAAAACCCCCATGGAATCATGACCCCCCCCCCCGTCATGAAGGGGCCACCAGGGACAGAAACTCCAAGCTGAGCAATCGTCTGATCCTCGCCCTGACTTCAGATCCACGAGATCTCGAGTCAGGTCTGTATATTGTGCCCGCCAAGTCCTAAGTCCTAACCCAGAAAACTAGCAGAGCTTATGTTCTCAGACTTCTGTCCTCAGACTACGGGCCAACAAGCTCTCCAGTTTAGCAATCCAGAACAACAATGCAACACTCTGCCTGCCCTCCAGAAGAAAACCATTGCCCTCTGGGGCTACCCAGAAACCCCAAATGAGGATCAACGTGCACGCCACTTGACTGTACCCCAAATATATAGGCTAACCGGGGCACTGAAGCCCTTTCAGACACAACCTGAGCCTGGACCTCCTGGCCCCACCCAGACAGCTGGCCGCACTCTGAGCACATCGGAACCGCCATGGACTTAGGGCGTCATCTCTTCTCAACCTCAATTTTCAGGCTTCAGAACCCTTAACTTATCTCAATCCACTGCCCACGGTTGAAAATGGTGCAGAAATCAGAACTCCATCCCCATGGCAAGAAACCTTGGGGTTGCCATGTTGTCCAACGTTCAGTGTAGTTGAAACCAGTGTGGCCCATGAGGCCCCGCCCATGCTCGCGGGCAACATTGGTCAGAGTGTGTGTTTGTGGTCACAAACACACAGTGTGACACTCAGCCTGAGCCCAGTCCTCAAGTATGGCCTCTCAGTGGTTGGACCCTGAGCCCGCATATGGGGCCTGCCATGCCCCTGGCCCCAATTTTTAACCATAGTTCGCTTTGTCCCTTCACTCTTCCCTAGGAATCTGCTTTAGAATTCTGCTTTTGGTGGGACAGGGTCCACTGAGAGGCCTTACTTGAGGACTGGGCTCAGGCTGAGGATCACAATGTGTGTTTGGGACCAATATGGCCCGTGAGAAAGGGCGGGGCCTCATGGGCACACTGGTTTCAACTACACTGAACGTTGGACAACATGGCAACCACAAGGTTTCTTGCCATGGGGATGGAGTTCTGATTTCTGAATCATTTTCAACCGTGGGCAGTGGTTTGAGATAAGTTATAGGTTCTGAAGCCTGAAAATCGAGGTTGAGAAGAGATGTCGACATAATGCCATGGCGGGCCCGATGTGCTCAGAGTGCGGCCAACTGTCTAAGTGGGGCCAGGTGTTCCAGGATCAGGTTGTGTCTGAAAGGGAATCAGTGCTCAGTTCAGCCTATATATTTGGGGTACAGCCAAGGGGCGGCAGGTTGATCCTCATTTGGGGTTTCTGAGTAGCCCCAGAGGGCAATGTTTTTCTTCTGGAGGGCAGGCAGAGTGTTGCATTGTAGTTCAGGATTACCAAACTGGAGGGCTTGTCAGACGTAGTCTGAGGAAGGAAGTCTGAGAACACAAGCTCGGCTTAGGTTTCTGGGTGAGGACATGGCGGGCACAATCTACAGACCTGACACGAGATCTCGTGGATCTGACGTCAGGGCGTGGATCAGACGATCGCTCAGGTTAGAGGTTCTGTCCCTGATGGCCCCTTCATGAATGGGGGGGATCAAGATTCCATGGGGGTTTTCCCACGATGGGAGTTGTGAGAAGCTCCAAAGTGCAAAGATTCTTCTGCAGGACAATTGAGACCTGTTGGTTGGCTCCAGGCCAACGATTCCGAGGAGGGTTCTAAGGATGGATGGCTGGGTAGCCCACCTCGCATTCCAATTGTCTCCTAGCAACAAGACTTGTTAGATCTGCTGGATCTGGTGGAGCAACAGAGGAGGCTGAGTTGAAATGGACTCTCCTGTGGATGGGTCCTTATGTGTTTTTGTGTCTATGGATACCTTGGAATGAAGCGGTGGCACTGGGGCCCTGAAGGGTTCTCCTAAAGAGAAGCTTTGACAAAGCACCAACGTGCAAGTTTCCCATGTGTAGAGGAGATTGGTTCTGATGGGTGATTCAAGAAACAGCCATATTCTGGTATTGAAATCCAGGCGTCTGAGGACAGATGCCTGGAGAACAAAGCAATGGATCCGATTAGTGTCTACGGGTCTGTTCGTTCCTTTTTCTCTCTGGGGACATCAGTCTACGGGTCTGAGTGCAGGTAGGCGCTCAGATGGGCTCAGATTGCCCCTGTTTGTCCTGGGCAGCCACCACTATTGCGATGGCCTCAGGGTCTTTGGATTTTTATCCTATTAGTAGGGTTGTGGCCATTGGAATGGGCACACAGAAATCCCTTGGAGAGGGCAAGTGACAATCCTCATGTTTGGCTCCAGGGGCCTGAGCCTGTACGGTGTGTAGGCCAGGGCTGTTTGGACCGTTTTCTGAAAACACAAACTCGGCTTATGTTTCGGGTCATAGGTATGGCAGGACTGATCGACACCATGAGGAGAAATCTTCGGGATATGGGAAAAGGGCGAGTGTGAGTCTGTTGTTCAAGTTTTTGTCTCTGGATATCCTGTCACCCATGTTCATGAAATTTCCGGGTGACTTCATGGGAAATGGACGAGTCTTACTCTCTGGAGTTGTGGCCCCGTCCAAAGAGTTTAGCGTCATTCTGTGGGATAGAATAAGTCTGTTTTTTTGTTGTTGTTGTTTTGTTTTTTAACCTCAGGTGTCCCTCCAAATGAGGGACTCCAGAGTAGAGCCCTGGGGAGGGGCGACTGGACAACCAGAAATCTGGTTAAATATTGGGGCCTACGGAAATGTCAAGCCCATTATGACATCTCATGGTCCAGTCACTAAGAGGACTTACTAGAGGACAGGACTCACGCTGAGGGTCACAATGCATGTTTATGCCCTCGTCGCACTCAAGAATGGGCGGGGACTCAGGGTGTTTGCTGGTTTCTCCTACACTGAACGTTGGACAACATGCCAACCACAAGGTTTCTGGCCATAAGTAAGGAGGAGTTCTGATTTCTGCATCACACACACCCCTGGGCAGGGATTGGAGATAAGGCCTAGGTTATGAAGCCTGAAAACTGAGGTCGGGAAGAGATGATGACTTAAGGCCATGGCGGGTCTGATGTGCTCAGTGTGCGGTCAGCTGTCTGGGTGTTGGTCAGGAGGTCCGGGCTCACGTTGTGTCAGAAAGTGCATTAGTGCCCAGGTTAGACTATATAATTTGGGTACATTCGCGTTCCGTGTAGGTTGATCCCCATTTAAGCTGCCTGGGCAGCTCATTAGGCAATATTTTGGTTTTTTCTAGAGGGCAGGCAGAGTGCTGCATTGTTAGTCTGGAAGTCAGAGATCACAAGCTAGATTTGGGTTTCAGGGCGAGGGCACGGCAGGTACCCCCTTCACATCAGAACAAAGATGTCATGCATCTGAAATCACAGCGAGGATCAGACGTTGGCTCAGGTTGGAGTTTCTGTGCATGAAGTCCCCTTCATGAAGGGAGCGGAATCTCGAGGCCATGGAGTTTTTCCCACGTTGGGAGTTGTGGGATGCCCCCTTCAAGGATTCCTTCTGCGGGACAATTGAGACCTGTTGGAGAGTTCCAGGACATACCATATGGAATGACTCCAGGGCACCATTTGAGATTGGATGCCTGGGACGCGTGCCTTGCTTTCCAATTGTCTCCTAGCAACAAGGCAGTTTAGATCTGATGGCTCTGTGTGAGAAACCTGGGTGGCTGAGTTGAAATGGACTTTCCTGAGGATGGGTCCTAATGTGTGTTTCTGTCCATGAGGGCCTTGGAATGAGGCGGTGGCACCGGGACCCTGACGTATTCTCCTAAGCTTTTGAATAGTTCCCATGCAAAAGTTTCCTTGTGGAGACGAGATTTGTTCTGATGGGTGCCTCAGGAAAACCCGTATGACAGTATTGGAATCCAGGATTTTGAGGAGAGATGCCTCTGAACCAAAGCAATGGATCCGATTATGGCCTAGGGTCCTGTCTGTTTCATTCTTCTTCTCTGGGGACATCCATCTATGGAATGAGTGGAGGTAGTTGCCCAGCTGGTCTCAGACTGCCTTTGTTTGTGCCTGGCGACCTACACTATTGGGATAGCCTCAGGGACTTTGGAGGGTTCTCCTAATTTGTACGGTTTGGGACAATGGAATGGGCAGAATTCCCATGTTTTGGGTAGGCGCATTCCTAATGTGTGACTCCAGGGGACCCAGCCTGGAGGGTGTGTGGCCCAGGACTTTGAGAACAGAAGTCTAAAAACACAAACTCAGCCTAGGTTTGGGGATGTAGGTATGGCAGACCCGATCGACAAACCATGAGAAGAACTCTTCAGGATATGAAGAAACAGCGAGTCTGAGGCGCTTGCTCAGGCTTTTGTCTCTGGATTTTGTATCAGCGATGGCCGTGGAATGTCGGGGAGTCCTCATGGGACATGGACGAATCTTCCTCTCTGTGGATTAGGCCAAATCCCAATTGTTTTTCGTGAATCTCTGGGATGGGAGGACTCCTTTCTGGTTTGTTACCTCATTTGTCCCACGAAAAGAGGATTCCAAAGCAGAGCACTAGGGAAGAGTGAAGGGACAAAGCGAACTATGGTTAAAAATTGGGGCCAGGGGCATGGCAGGCCCCATATGCGGGCTCAGGGTCCAGCCACTGAGAGGCGTTACTTGAGGACTGGGCTCTGGCTGAGGGTCACAATGTGTGTTTGTGACCACAAACACACATTGTGACCAATGTTGCCCGCGAGCATGGGCGGGGCCTCATGGGCCACACTGGTTTCAACTACACTGAACGTTGGTCACATGGCAACCACAAGGGTTCTTGCCATGAGGATGGAGTTCTGATTTCTGCATCATTTTCACCCCTGGGCAGTGGTTTGAGATAAGTTATAAAATCTGAAGCCTGGAAATCGAGGTTGAGAAGAGATGACGACCTAAGGCCATGGCAGGTCCGATGTGTTCAGAGTGCGGCCAGGTGTCTGGGTGAGGCCAGAAGGTCCAGGCTCAGGTTGTGTCTGCAAGGGCATCAGTGCCCAGGTCAGCCTATATATTTGGGGTACAGCCAAGTGGCCTGCAGGTTGTTCCTCAATTGGTGTTTCTGGATAGCTCCGTAGGGCAATATTTTAATACTGGAGGGCAGGCAGAGTGTTACATTGTAGTTCTGGATTGCCAAACTGGAGGGCTTGTGGGCCCGTAGTCTGAGGACGGAAGTCTGAGTACACAAGCTAGGTTTAGGTTTCTGGGTGAGGACATGGCAGGCACAATCTACAGACCTGACTCGAGATCTCGTGGATCTGAAGTCAGGGCGAGGATCAGACGATCGCTCAGGTTGGAGGTTCTGTTCCTGATGGACCCTTCATAAGGGGGGGGGGAGGAATCACGAGGCCATGGGGGTTTTCCCACGATGGGAGTTGTGAGAAGCTCCAAACTGCAAAGATTCCTCTGCAGGACAATTGAGTCCTGTTGGTTGGCTCCAGGCCAACGATTCCGATCAGGGTTCGAAGGATGGATGTCTGGGTAGCCCACCTCGCATTCCAATTGTCTCCTAGCAACAAGACATGTTAGATCTGCTGGATCTGGGGGAGCAACCGAGGAGGCTGAGTTGAAATGGACTCTCCTGTGGATGTGTCCTAATGTGTTTTTGTGTCTATGGAGATCTTGGAATGAAGCGGTGGCACTGGGGCCCTGAAGGGTTCTCCTAAACAGAAGCTTTGACAAAGCACCAACGTGCCTGTTTCCCATGTGTAGAGGAGATTGCTTCCGATGGGTGTCAAGAAACAGCCATATTCTGGTATTGAAATCCAGGCCTGTGAGGAGAGATGCCTGGAAACAAAAAGAATGGATCTGATTAGTGCCTACGGGTCTGTTTGTACCTTTTTTCCTCTGGGGACACCAGTCTACAGGTCTGAGTCAGGTAGGCGCTCAGAAGGGATCAGATTGCCCCTGTTTGTCCTGGGAAGCCACCACTATTGAGATGGTCAGGGACTTTGGAGGTTTATCCTATTAGTAGGTTTGTGGCCATTGGAATAGGCACACAGAAAACCTTAGGAGAGGGCAAGTACAGTGCTGAGGTTTGGCTCCAGGGGCTGAGCCGGTACGGTGTGTAAGCCAGGGCTGATTGGACCATTTTCTGAAAACACAAACTCGGCTTATGTTTCCGATAATAGGTTGGCAGGACTGATCTACAGAATATGAGGAGAACTCTTCGGGATATGGAAAAAGGGCGAGTGTGAGTCTCTTGTTGAAGTTTTTTCTCTGGATATCGTGTCAACAATGTTCATGAAATTTCCGGGTGACTTCATTGGAAATGGACTTGTCTTACTCTCTGGAGGTGTGGCCCCGTTCAAAGAGTTTGGGGACATTCTGTGGGCTGGAATAAGTCTCTTTTTTTGTTGTTGTTGTTTTGTCTTGTTTTTTTTTTTTTTAAAGATCTTATTTATTTATTTGAGAGAGAGACTGTGAGAGAGAGCATGAGCGAGGAGAAGGTCAGAGGGAGAAGCAGACTCCCCATGGAGCTGGGAGCCCGATGCGGGACCCGATCCCGGGACTCCAGGATCATGACCTGAGCCGAAGGCAGTCGTCCAACCAACTGAGCCACCCAGGCGTCCCGATCTTGTTTTGTTTTTTTAACTCAGGTGTCCCACCAAATGAGGGACTCCAGAGAGAGCCCTGGGGAGGGGCGACTGGACAACCAGAAATCTGGTTAAATATTGGGGCCTAGGGACATGTCAAGCACATTATGACATCTAATGGTCCAGTCTCTAAGAGGACTTAAGAGGACATGTCTCAGGCTGAGGGTCACAATGCATGTTTATGCCCTCGTGGCACTCAAGAATAGGCGGGAACTCAGAGTGAATGCTGGTTTCTCCTACACTGAACATTGGACAACATGCCAACCACAAGTTTTCTGGCCATAGGTAAGGAGGAGACTGGTTACTGCATCACATTCACCCCTGGGCAGGGATTGGAGATAAGGTCTAGGTTCTGAAGGATGAAAACTGAGGTCGGGAAGAGATGATGACCTAAGGCCATGGCAGGTCTGATGTGCTCAATGTGCGGTCAGCTGTCTGGGTGTTGGTCAGGATTCCGGGCTCAGGTTGTGTCAGAAAGTGCATTAGTGCCCAGGTTAGACTATATATTTTGGGTACATTCGAGTGCTGTGTAGGTTGATCCTCATTTAAGCTGCCTGGGCAGCTCATTAGGCAATATATATATATTTTTTTTTTTTCTAGAGGGCAGGCAGAGTGCTGCATTGTGGGTCCGGAATTGCCAAACTTGAGGGCTTCGGGGCCAGGATTGTGAGGACGGAAGTCTGAGAACACAAGCTAGATTTGGGTGTCAGGGCGAGGGCACGGCAGGTACCCCCTGCACATCGGAACCAAGATGTCATTCATCTGAAGTCAGGGCGAGGATCAGACGTTGGCTCAGATTGGAGTTTCTGTGTATGACGGCCCCTTCGTGAAGGGAGCGGAATCTCGAGGCCATGGAGGGTTTTCAACGTTGGGAGTTGTGGGATGCCCACTTCAAGGATTCCTTACGCGGGACAATGGAGACCAGTTGGAGAGGTCCAGGACATCCCATATGGAATGACTACAGGGCACCGTTCCAGGATGGATGCCTGGGACACGCGCCTCGCATTCCAATTGTCTCCTAGCAACAAGGCAGTGTAGATCTGATGGCTCTACGGGAGAAACCTGGGTGGTTGAGTTGAAATGGACTTTCCTGAGGATGGGTCCTAATGTGTGTTTCTGTCCATGAGGGCCTTGGAATGAGGCGGTGGCACCGGGACCCTGAAGTATTCTCCTAAGCTTTTGAAAGAGCTCCCATGCACAAGTTTTCTTGTGGAGACGAGATTTGTTCTGATGGGTGCTTCAGGAAAACCACTATGCTAGTATTGGAATCCAGGCTTTGGAGGAGACATGCCTGTAAACCAAAGCAATGGATCCGATTATGGCCTAGGGTCCTGTCTGGTTCAATCTTCTTCTCTGGGGACATCCGTCTATGGAATCAGTGGAGGCAGTTGCTCAGCTGGTGTCAGACCGCCCTTGTTTGTGCCGGGCGACATACAATATTGGGATGGCCTCAGGGACTTTGGAGGGTTCTCCTAATTTGTACGGTTTGGGACAATGGAATGGGCAGAATTCCCATGGATTGGGTAGGCGCAGTCCTAATGTGTGACTCCAGGGGACCCAGCCTGCAGGGTGTGTGGCCCAGGACTTTGAGGGCAGAAGTCTAAAAAAACAAACTCAGCTTAGGTTTGGGGATGTAGGTATGGCAGACCCGATCGACAAACCATGAGGAGAACTCTACTGGATATGAAGAAACAGCGAGTCCGGGGCACTTGCTCAGGCTTTTGTCTCGGGGAGGCCTCATGGGTCATGGCCGAATCTTCCTCTCTGTGGATTTTGCCCGATCCCAATTGTTTTTCGTCAATCTTTGGGATGGGAGGACTCCTTTCAGGTTTGTTACCACAGGTGTCCCACCAAAAGAGGAATTCCAAAGCAGAGCCCTAGGGAAGAGTGAAGGGACAAAGGGACCTATGGTTAAAAATTGGGGCCAGGGACATGGCAGGCCCCATATGCGGGCTCAGGGTCCAGACACTGAGAGGCCTTACTTGAGGACTGGGCTCCGGCTGAGTGTCACACGGTGTGTTTGTGACCACAAACACACCTTGTGACCAATGTTGCCCGCGAGCATGGGCGGGGCCTCATGGGCCACACTGGTTTCAACTACACTGAACGTTGGACAACATGGCAACCAAAAGGTTTCTTGCCATGAGGATGGAGTTCGGATTTCTGCGTCATTTTCAAACGTGGGCAGGGGTTTGAGATAAGTTATAGGTTCTAAAGCCTGAAAATCAAGGTTCAGAAGAATTTCGCCCTAAGGCCATGGCGGGTCTGATATTTTCAGAGTGCGGCCAGCTCTCTGGGTGGGACCAGGATGTCCAGGCTCAGGTTGTGTCTGAAAGGGCTTCAGTGCCCAGGTCAGCCTATATATTTGGGGTACAGCCAAGTGGCGTGCAGGTTGATCCTCATTTGGGGTTTCTGGGTAGCCCCAGAGGGCAATGGTTTTCTTCTGGAGGGCAGGCAGAGTGTTGCATTGTTGTTCTGGATTGCCAAACTGGAGGGCTTGTGGGCCCGTAGTCTGAGGACGGAAGTCTGAGAACACAAGCTCGGCTTAGTTTTCTGGGTTAGGACATGGCGGGCACAATATAAAGACCTGACTCGAGATCTCGTGGATCTGAAGTCAGGGCGAGATTCAGACGATCGCTCAGCTTGGAGGTTCTGTCCCTGATGGCCCCTTCACGAAGTTGGGGGCATCACGATGCCATGGGGGTTTTCAAAGGATGGGAATTGTGAGAAGCTCCAAACTGCAAAGATTCTTCTGCAGGACAATTGAGTCCTGTTGGTTGGCTATAGGCCAACGATTCCGAGCAGGGTTCTAAGGATGGATGGCTGGGTAGCCCACCTCGCATTCCAATTGTCTCCTAGCAACAAGACAGGTTAGATCTGCTCGATCTGGGGAAGCAAACGAGGGGGCTGAGTTGAAATGGACTCTCCTGTGGATGGGTCCTAATGTGTTTTTGTGTCTATGGATACCTTGGAATGAAGCGGTGGCACTGGGGTCCTGAAGGGTTCTCCTAAACCGAAACTTTGACCAAGCTCCAACGTGCAAGTTTCCCATGTGTAGAGGAGATTTGTTCTGATGGGTGAGTCAAGAAACAGCCATATTCTGGTATTGAAATCCAGGCCTCTGAGGAGAGATGTCTGGAAACCAAAGCAATGGTTTCCATTAGTGCGTAGGGGTCTGTTGGTTCCTTTTTCCCTCTGGGGACATCAGTCCACGGGTCTGAGGGCAGGTAGGTGCTCGGATGGGCTCAGATTGCCCCTGTTTGTCCTGGGAAGCCACCAATATTGAGATGGCCTCAGGGATTTGGAGGTTTATCCTATTAGTGGTGTTGTGGCCATTGGAATGGGAACAAAGAAATCCCTTGGAGAGGGCAAGTACAATCCTCAGTTTGGCTCCAGGGGCCTGAGCCTGTAGGGTGTATAGGCCAGGGCTGTTTGGACCGTTGTCTGAAAACACAAACTCGGCTTATGTTTCGGGTCATAGGTATGGCAGGACTGATTTACAGACCATGAGGAGAACTCTTCGGGATACGAAAAAAGGGCCAGTGTGAGGCTCTTGCTCAAGTTTTTGTCTCTGGATATCGTGTCACAACATGTTCATGAAATTTTCGGGTGACTTCATGGGAAATGGACGGGTCTTACTCTCTGGAGGTGTGGCCCCGTCCAAAGAGTTTGCGGTCATTCTGTGGGATGGAATAAATCCGTCTTTGTGTTGTTGTTGGTTTGTTTTGTTTTGTTTTTTAACCTCAGGTGTCCCACCAAATGAGGGATTCCAGAGTAGAGCCCTGGGGCGGGGCGACTGGACAACCAGAAATCTGGTTAAATATTGGGGCCTAGGGACATGTCAAGCCCATTATGACATCTAATGTTCCAGTCCCTAAGAGGACTTACTAGAGGACAGGACTCACGCTGAGGGTCACAATGCATGTTTATGCGCTCTTCGCACTCAAGAATGGGCCGGGCCTCAGGGTGAAGGCTGGTTTCTCCTACACTTAAAGTCGGACAACATGCTAACCACAAGTTTTCTTGCCATGGGTAAGGAGGAGTTCTGATTTCTGCATCACATTCACCCCTGGGCAGGGATTGGAGATAAGGTCTAGGTTCTGAAGCCTGAAAACTGGGGTAGGGAAGAGATGATGACCTAAGGCCATGGCAGGTCTGATGTGCTCAATGTGCGGTCAGCTGTCTGGGTGTTGGTCAGGATTCCGGGCTCAGGTTGTGTCAGAAAGTGCATTAGTGCCCAGGTTAGACTATATATTTTGGGTACATTCGAGTGCTGTGTAGGTTGATCCTCATTTAAGCTGCCTGGGCTGCTCATTAGGCAATATATATATATATATATATATATATATATATATATATATATATATATATTTTTTTTTTTTTTTTCTAGAGGGCAGGCAGAATGGTACATTGTGGGTCCGGAATTGCCAAACTTGAGGGCTTCGGGGCCAGGATTGTGAGGACGGAAGTCTGAGAACACAAGCTAGATTTGGGTGTCAGGGCGAGGGCACGGCAGGTACCCCCTGCACATCGGAACCAAGATGTCATTCATCTGAAGTCAGGGCGAGGATCAGACGTTGGCTCAGATTGGAGTTTCTGTGTATGACGGCCCCTTCGTGAAGGGAGCGCAATCTCGAGGCCATGGAGGGTTTTCAACGTTGGGAGTTGTGGGATGCCCACTTCTAGGATTCCTTATGCGGGACAATTGAGACCAGTTGGAGAGGTCCAGGACATCCCATATGGAATGACTCCAGGGCACCGTTCCAGGATGGATGCCTGGGACACGCGCCTCGCATTCCAATTGTCTCCTAGCAACAAGGCAGTTTAGATCTGATGGCTCTGCGGGAGAAACCTGGGTGGTTGAGTTGAAATGGACTTTCCTGAGGATGGGTCCTAATGTGTGTTTCTGTCCATGAGGGCCTTGGAATGAGGCGGTGGCACCGGGACCCTGAAGTATTCTCCTAAGCTTTTGAAAGAGCTCCCATGCACAAGTTTTCTTGTGGAGACGAGATTTGTTCTGATGGGTGCTTCAGGAAAACCACTATGCTAGTATTGGAATCCAGGCTTTGGAGGAGACATGCCTGTAAACCAAAGCAATGGATCCGATTATGGCCTAGGGTCCTGTCTGGTTCAATCTTCTTCTCTGGGGACATCCGTCTATGGAATCAGTGGAGGTAGTTGCTCAGCTGGTGTCAGACCGCCCTTGTTTGTGCCGGGCGACCTACAATATTGGGATGGCCTCAGGGACTTTGGAGGGTTCTCCTAATTTGTACGGTTTGGGACAATGGAATGGGCAGAATTCCCATGGATTGGGTAGGCGCAGTCCTAATGTGTGACTCCAGGGGACCCAGCCTGCAGGGTGTGTGGCCCAGGACTTTGAGGGCAGAAGTCTAAAAACACAAACTCAGCTTAGGTTTGGGGATGTAGGTATGGCAGACCCGATCGACAAACCATGAGGAGAACTCTACTGGATATGAAGAAACAGCGAGTCTGGGGCACTTGCTCAGGCTTTTGTCTCGGGGAGGCCTCATGGGTCATGGCCGAATCTTCCTCTCTGTGGATTTTGCCCGATCCCAATTGTTTTTCGTCAATCTTTGGGATGGGAGGACTCCTTTCAGGTTTGTTACCACAGGTGTCCCACCAAAAGAGGAATTCCAAAGCAGAGCCCTAGGGAAGAGTGAAGGGACAAAGGGACCTATGGTTAAAAATTGGGGCCAGGGACATGGCAGGCCCCATATGCGGGCTCAGGGTCCAGACACTGAGAGGCCTTACTTGAGGACTGGGCTCCGGCTGAGGGTCACACGGTGTGTTTGTGACCACAAACACACCTTGTGACCAATGTTGCCCGCGAGCATGGGCGGGGCCTCATGGGCCACACTGGTTTCAACTACACTGAACGTTGGACAACATGGCAACCAAAAGGTTTCTTGCCATGAGGATGGAGTTCGGATTTCTGCGTCATTTTCAACCGTGGGCAGGGGTTTGAGATAAGTTATAGGTTCTAAAGCCTGAAAATCAAGGTTCAGAAGAATTTCGCCCTAAGGCCATGGCGGGTCTGATATTTTCAGAGTGCGGCCAGCTCTCTGGGTGGGACCAGGATGTCCAGGCTCAGGTTGTGTCTGAAAGGGCTTCAGTGCCCAGGTCAGCCTATATATTTGGGGTACAGCCAAGTGGCGTGCAGGTTGATCCTCATTTGGGGTTTCTGGGTAGCCCCAGAGGGCAATGGTTTTCTTCTGGAGGGCAGGCAGAGTGTTGCATTGTTGTTCTGGATTGCCGAACTGGAGGGCTTGTGGGCCCGTAGTCTGAGGACGGAAGTCTGAGAACACAAGCTCGGCCTAGTTTTCTGGGTTAGGACATGGCGCGCACAATATAAAGACCTGACTCGAGATCTCGTGGATCTGAAGTCAGGGCGAGATTCAGACGATCGCTCAGCTTGGAGGTTCTGTCCCTGATGGCCCCTTCATGAAGTTGGGGGGATCACGATGCCATGGGGGTTTTCAAAGGATGGGAATTGTGAGAAGCTCCAAACTGCAAAGATTCTTCTGCAGGACAATTGAGTCCTGTTGGTTGGCTCTAGGCCAACGATTCCGAGCAGGGTTCTTCGGATGGATGGCTGGGTAGCCCACCTCGCATTCCAATTGTCTCCTAGCAACAAGACAGGTTAGATCTGCTCGATCTGGGGAAGCAACCGAGGGGGCTGAGTTGAAATGGACTCTCCTGTGGATGGGTCCTAATGTGTTTTTGTGTCTATGGATACCTTGGAATGAAGCGGTGGCACTGGGGCCCTGAAGGGTTCTCCTAAACCGAAACTTTGACCAAGCTCCAACGTGCAAGTTTCCCATGTGTAGAGGAGATTTGTTCTGATGGGTGAGTCAAGAAACAGCCATATTCTGGTATTGATTTCCAGGCCTCTGAGGAGAGATGTCTGGAAACCAAAGCAATGGTTTCCATTAGTGCGTAGGGGTCTGTTGGTTCCTTTTTCCCTCTGGGGACATCAGTCTACGGGTCTGAGTGCAGGTAGGTGCTCAGATGGGCTCAGATTGCCCCTGTTTGTCCTGGGAAGCCACCAATATTGAGATGGCCTCAGGGATTTGGAGGTTTATCCTATTAGTGGTGTTGTGGCCATTGGAATGGGAACAAAGAAATCCCTTGGAGAGGGCAAGTACAATCCTCAGTTTGGCTCCAGGGGCCTGAGCCTGTAGGGTGTTTAGGCCAGGGCTGTTTGGACCGTTGTCTGAAAACACAAACTCGGCTTATGTTTCGGGTCATAGGTATGGCAGGACTGATTTACAGACCATGAGGAGAACTCTTCGGGATACGAAAAAAGGGCCAGTGTGAGGCTCTTGCTCAAGTTTTTGTCTCTGGATATCGTGTCACAACATGTTCATGAAATTTTCGGGTGACTTCATGGGAAATGGACGGGTCTTACTCTCTGGAGGTGTGGCCCCGTCCAAAGAGTTTGCGGTCATTCTGTGGGATGGAATAAATCCGTCTTTGTGTTGTTGTTAGTTTATTTTGTTTTGTTTTTTAACCTCAGGTGTCCCACCAAATGAGGGATTCCAGAGTAGAGCCCTGGGGCGGGGCGACTGGACAACCAGAAATCTGGTTAAATATTGGGGCCTAGGGACATGTCAAGCCCATTATGACATCTAATGTTCCAGTCCCTAAGAGGACTTACTAGAGGACAGGACTCACGCTGAGGGTCACAATGCATGTTTATGCGCTCTTCGCACTCAAGAATGGGCCGGGCCTCAGGGTGAAGGCTGGTTTCTTCTACACTTAAAGTCGGACAACATGCTAACCACAAGTTTTCTTGCCATGGGTAAGGAGGAGTTCTGATTTCTGCATCACATTCACCCCTGGGCAGGGATTGGAGATAAGGTCTAGGTTCTGAAGCCTGAAAACTGGGGTAGGGAAGAGATGATGACCTAAGGCCATGGCAGGTCTGATGTGCTCAATGTGCGGTCAGCTGTCTGGGTGTTGGTCAGGATTCCGGGCTCAGGTTGTGTCAGAAAGTGCATTAGTGCCCAGGTTAGACTATATATTTTGGGTACATTCGAGTGCTGTGTAGGTTGATCCTCATTTAATCTGCATGGGCAGCTCATTAGGCAATATATATATATATATATATATATATATATATATATATATATATATATTTTTTTTTTTTTTTCTAGAGGGCAGGCAGAGTGCTGCATTGTGGGTCCGGAATTGCCAAACTTGAGGGCTTCGTGGCCAGGATTGTGAGGACGGAAGTCTGAGAACACAAGCTAGATTTGGGTGTCAGGGCGAGGGCACGGCAGGTACCCCCTGCACATCGGAACCAAGATGTCATTCATCTGAAGTCAGGGCGAGGATCAGACGTTGGCTCAGATTGGAGTTTCTGTGTATGACGGCCCCTTCGTGAAGGGAGCGGAATCTCGAGGCCATGGAGGGTTTTCAACGTTGGGAGTTGTGGGATGCCCACTTCAAGGATTCCTTACGCAGGACAATTGAGACCAGTTGGAGAGGTCCAGGACATCCCATATGGAATGACTCCAGGGCACCGTTCCAGGATGGATGCCTGGGACACGCGCCTCGCATTCCAATTGTCTCCTAGCAACAAGGCAGTTTAGATCTGATGGCTCTGCGGGAGAAACCTGGGTGGTTGAATTGAAATGGACTTTCCTGAGGATGGGTCCTAATGTGTGTTTCTGTCCATGAGGGCCTTGGAATGAGGCGGTGGCACCGGGACCCTGAAGTATTCTCCTAAGCTTTTGAAAGAGCTCCCATGCACAAGTTTTCTTGTGGAGACGAGATTTGTTCTGATGGGTGCTTCAGGAAAACCACTATGCTAGTATTGGAATCCAGGCTTTGGAGGAGACATGCCTGTAAACCAAAGCAATGGATCCGATTATGGCCTAGGGTCCTGTCTGGTTCAATCTTCTTCTCTGGGGACATCCGTCTATGGAATCAGTGGAGGTAGTTGCTCAGCTGGTGTCAGACCGCCCTTGTTTGTGCCGGGCGACCTACAATATTGGGATGGCCTCAGGGACTTTGGAGGGTTCTCCTAATTTGTACGTTTTGGGACAATGGAATGGGCAGAATTCCCATGGATTGGGTAGGCGCAGTCCTAATGTGTGACTCCAGGGGACCCAGCCTGCAGGGTGTGTGGCCCAGGACTTTGAGGGCAGAAGTCTAAAAACACAAACTCAGCTTAGGTTTGGGGATGTAGGTATGGCAGACCCGATCGACAAACCATGAGGAGAACTCTACTGGATATGAAGAAACAGCGAGTCTGGGGCACTTGCTCAGGCTTTTGTCTCGGGGAGGCCTCATGGGTCATGGCCGAATCTTCCTCTCTGTGGATTTTGCCCGATCCCAATTGTTTTTCGTCAATCTTTGGGATGGGAGGACTCCTTTCAGGTTTGTTACCACAGGTGTCCCACCAAAAGAGGAATTCCAAAGCAGAGCCCTAGGAAAGAGTGAAGGGACAAAGGGACCTATGGTTAAAAATTGGGGCCAGGGACATGGCAGGCCCCATATGCGGGCTCAGGGTCCAGACACTGAGAGGCCTTACTTGAGGACTGGGCTCCGGCTGAGGGTCACACGGTGTGTTTGTGACCACAAACACACCTTGTGACCAATGTTGCCCGCGAGCATGGGCGGGGCCTCATGGGCCACACTGGTTTCAACTACACTGAACGTTGGACAACATGGCAACCAAAAGGTTTCTTGCCATGAGGATGGAGTTCGGATTTCTGCGTCATTTTCAACCGTGGGCAGGGGTTTGAGATAAGTTATAGGTTCTAAAGCCTGAAAATCAAGGTTCAGAAGAATTTCGCCCTAAGGCCATGGCGGGTCTGATATTTTCAGAGTGCGGCCAGCTCTCTGGGTGGGACCAGGATGTCCAGGCTCAGGTTGTGTCTGAAAGGGCTTCAGTGCCCAGGTCAGCCTATATATTTGGGGTACAGCCAAGTGGCGTGCAGGTTGATCCTCATTTGGGGTTTCTGGGTAGCCCCAGAGGGCAATGGTTTTCTTCTGGAGGGCAGGCAGAGTGTTGCATTGTTGTTCTGGATTGCCGAACTGGAGGGCTTGTGGGCCCGTAGTCTGAGGACGGAAGTCTGAGAACACAAGCTCGGCTTAGTTTTCTGGGTTAGGACATGGCGCGCACAATATAAAGACCTGACTCGAGATCTCGTGGATCTGAAGTCAGGGCGAGATTCAGACGATCGCTCAGCTTGGAGGTTCTGTCCCTGATGGCCCCTTCATGAAGTTGGGGGGATCACGATGCCATGGGGGTTTTCAAAGGATGGGAATTGTGAGAAGCTCCAAACTGCAAAGATTCTTCTGCAGGACAATTGAGTCCTGTTGGTTGGCTCTAGGCCAACGATTCCGAGCAGGGTTCTTCGGATGGATGGCTGGGTAGCCCACCTCGCATTCCAATTGTCTCCTAGCAACAAGACAGGTTAGATCTGCTCGATCTGGGGAAGCAACCGAGGGGGCTGAGTTGAAATGGACTCTCCTGTGGATGGGTCCTAATGTGTTTTTGTGTCTATGGATACCTTGGAATGAAGCGGTGGCACTGGGGCCCTGAAGGGTTCTCCTAAACCGAAACTTTGACCAAGCTCCAACGTGCAAGTTTCCCATGTGTAGAGGAGATTTGTTCTGATGGGTGAGTCAAGAAACAGCCATATTCTGGTATTGAATTCCAGGCCTCTGAGGAGAGATGTCTGGAAACCAAAGCAATGGTTTCCATTAGTGCGTAGGGGTCTGTTGGTTCCTTTTTCCCTCTGGGGACATCAGTCTACGGGTCTGAGTGCAGGTAGGTGCTCAGATGGGCTCAGATTGCCCCTGTTTGTCCTGGGAAGCCACCAATATTGAGATGGCCTCAGGGATTTGGAGGTTTATCCTATTAGTGGTGTTGTGGCCATTGGAATGGGAACAAAGAAATCCCTTGGAGAGGGCAAGTACAATCCTCAGTTTGGCTCCAGGGGCCTGAGCCTGTAGGGTGTTTAGGCCAGGGCTGTTTGGACCGTTGTCTGAAAACACAAACTCGGCTTATGTTTCGGGTCATAGGTATGGCAGGACTGATTTACAGACCATGAGGAGAACTCTTCGGGATACGAAAAAAGGGCCAGTGTGAGGCTCTTGCTCAAGTTTTTGTCTCTGGATATCGTGTCACAACATGTTCATGAAATTTTCGGGTGACTTCATGGGAAATGGACGGGTCTTACTCTCTGGAGGTGTGGCCCCGTCCAAAGAGTTTGCGGTCATTCTGTGGGATGGAATAAATCCGTCTTTGTGTTGTTGTTGGTTTGTTTTGTTTTGTTTTTTAACCTCAGGTGTCCCACCAAATGAGGGATTCCAGAGTAGAGCCCTGGGGCGGGGCGCCTGGACAACCAGAAATCTGGTTAAATATTGGGGCCTAGGGACATGTCAAGCCCATTATGACATCTAATGTTCCAGTCCCTAAGAGGACTTACTAGAGGACAGGACTCACGCTGAGGGTCACAATGCATGTTTATGCGCTCTTCGCACTCAAGAATGGGCCGGGCCTCAGGGTGAAGGCTGGTTTCTTCTACACTTAAAGTCGGACAACATGCTAACCACAAGTTTTCTTGCCATGGGTAAGGAGGAGTTCTGATTTCTGCATCACATTCACCCCTGGGCAGGGATTGGAGATAAGGTCTAGGTTCTGAAGCCTGAAAACTGGGGTAGGGAAGAGATGATGACCTAAGGCCATGGCAGGTCTGATGTGCTCAATGTGCGGTCAGCTGTCTGGGTGTTGGTCAGGATTCCGGGCTCAGGTTGTGTCAGAAAGTGCATTAGTGCCCAGGTTAGACTATATATTTTGGGTACATTCGAGTGCTGTGTAGGTTGGTCCTCATTTAAGCTGCCTGGGCAGCTCATTAGGCAATATATATATATATATATATATATATATATATATATATATATATATTTTTTTTTTTTTTTCTAGAGGGCAGGCAGAGTGCTGCATTGTGGGTCCGGAATTGCCAAACTTGAGGGCTTCGGGGCCAGGATTGTGAGGACGGAAGTCTGAGAACACAAGCTAGATTTGGGTGTCAGGGCGAGGGCACGGCAGGTACCCCCTGCACATCGGAACCAAGATGTCATTCATCTGAAGTCAGGGCGAGGATCAGACGTTGGCTCAGATTGGAGTTTCTGTGTATGACGGCCCCTTCGTGAAGGGAGCGGAATCTCGAGGCCATGGAGGGTTTTCAAGGTTGGGAGTTGTGGGATGCCCACTTCAAGGATTCCTTACGCGGGACAATTGAGACCAGTTGGAGAGGTCCAGGACATCCCATATGGAATGACTCCAGGGCACCGATCCAGGATGGATGCCTGGGACACGCGCCTCGCATTCCAATTGTCTCCTAGCAACAAGGCAGTTTAGATCTGATGGCTCTGCGGGAGAAACCTGGGTGGTTGAGTTGAAATGGACTTTCCTGAGGATGGGTCCTAATGTGTGTTTCTGTCCATGAGGGCCTTGGAATGAGGCGGTGGCACCGGGACCCTGAAGTATTCTCCTAAGCTTTTGAAAGAGCTCCCATGCACAAGTTTTCTTGTGGAGACGAGATTTGTTCTGATGGGTGCTTCAGGAAAACCACTATGCTAGTATTGGAATCCAGGCTTTGGAGGAGACATGCCTGTAAACCAAAGCAATGGATCCGATTATGGCCTAGGGTCCTGTCTGGTTCAATCTTCTTCTCTGGGGACATCCGTCTATGGAATCAGTGGAGGTAGTTGCTCAGCTGGTGTCAGACCGCCCTTGTTTGTGCCGGGCGACCTACAATATTGGGATGGCCTCAGGGACTTTGGAGGGTTCTCCTAATTTGTACGTTTTGGGACAATGGAATGGGCAGAATTCCCATGGATTGGGTAGGCGCAGTCCTAATGTGTGACTCCAGGGGACCCAGCCTGCAGGGTGTGTGGCCCAGGACTTTGAGGGCAGAAGTCTAAAAACACAAACTCAGCTTAGGTTTGGGGATGTAGGTATGGCAGACCCGATCGACAAACCATGAGGAGAACTCTACTGGATATGAAGAAACAGCGAGTCTGGGGCACTTGCTCAGGCTTTTGTCTCGGGGAGGCCTCATGGGTCATGGCCGAATCTTCCTCTCTGTGGATTTTGCCCGATCCCAATTGTTTTTCGTCAATCTTTGGGATGGGAGGACTCCTTTCAGGTTTGTTACCACAGGTGTCCCACCAAAAGAGGAATTCCAAAGCAGAGCCCTAGGGAAGAGTGAAGGGACAAAGGGACCTATGGTTAAAAATTGGGGCCAGGGACATGGCAGGCCCCATATGCGGGCTCACGGTCCAGACACTGAGAGGCCTTACTTGAGGACTGGGCTCCGGCTGAGGGTCACACGGTGTGTTTGTGACCACAAACACACCTTGTGACCAATGTTGCCCGCGAGCATGGGCGGGGCCTCATGGGCCACACTGGTTTCAACTACACTGAACGTTGGACAACATGGCAACCAAAAGGTTTCTTGCCATGAGGATGGAGTTCGGATTTCTGCGTCATTTTCAACCGTGGGCAGGGGTTTGAGATAAGTTATAGGTTCTAAAGCCTGAAAATCAAGGTTCAGAAGAATTTCGCCCTAAGGCCATGGCGGGTCTGATATTTTCAGAGTGCGGCCAGCTCTCTGGGTGGGACCAGGATGTCCAGGCTCAGGTTGTGTCTGAAAGGGCTTCAGTGCCCAGGTCAGCCTATATATTTGGGGTACAGCCAAGTGGCGTGCAGGTTGATCCTCATTTGGGGTTTCTGGGTAGCCCCAGAGGGCAATGGTTTTCTTCTGGAGGGCAGGCAGAGTGTTGCATTGTTGTTCTGGATTGCCGAACTGGAGGGCTTGTGGGCCCGTAGTCTGAGGACGGAAGTCTGAGAACACAAGCTCGGCTTAGTTTTCTGGGTTAGGACATGGCGCGCACAATATAAAGACCTGACTCGAGATCTCGTGGATCTGAAGTCAGGGCGAGATTCAGACGATCGCTCAGCTTGGAGGTTCTGTCCCTGATGGCCCCTTCATGAAGTTGGGGGGATCACGATGCCATGGGGGTTTTCAAAGGATGGGAATTGTGAGAAGCTCCAAACTGCAAAGATTCTTCTGCAGGACAATTGAGTCCTGTTGGTTGGCTCTAGGCCAACGATTCCGAGCAGGGTTCTTCGGATGGATGGCTGGGTAGCCCACCTCGCATTCCAATTGTCTCCTAGCAACAAGACAGGTTAGATCTGCTCGATCTGGGGAAGCAACCGAGGGGGCTGAGTTGAAATGGACTCTCCTGTGGATGGGTCCTAATGTGTTTTTGTGTCTATGGATACCTTGGAATGAAGCGGTGGCACTGGGGCCCTGAAGGGTTCTCCTAAACCGAAACTTTGACCAAGCTCCAACGTGCAAGTTTCCCATGTGTAGAGGAGATTTGTTCTGATGGGTGAGTCAAGAAACAGCCATATTCTGGTATTGAATTCCAGGCCTCTGAGGAGAGATGTCTGGAAACCAAAGCAATGGTTTCCATTAGTGCGTAGGGGTCTGTTGGTTCCTTTTTCCCTCTGGGGACATCAGTCTACGGGTCTGAGTGCAGGTAGGTGCTCAGATGGGCTCAGATTGCCCCTGTTTGTCCTGGGAAGCCACCAATATTGAGATGGCCTCAGGGATTTGGAGGTTTATCCTATTAGTGGTGTTGTGGCCATTGGAATGGGAACAAAGAAATCCCTTGGAGAGGGCAAGTACAATCCTCAGTTTGGCTCCAGGGGCCTGAGCCTGTAGGGTGTTTAGGCCAGGGCTGTTTGGACCGTTGTCTGAAAACACAAACTCGGCTTATGTTTCGGGTCATAGGTATGGCAGGACTGATTTACAGACCATGAGGAGAACTCTTCGGGATACGAAAAAAGGGCCAGTGTGAGGCTCTTGCTCAAGTTTTTGTCTCTGGATATCGTGTCACAACATGTTCATGAAATTTTCGGGTGACTTCATGGGAAATGGACGGGTCTTACTCTCTGGAGGTGTGGCCCCGTCCAAAGAGTTTGCGGTCATTCTGTGGGATGGAATAAATCCGTCTTTGTGTTGTTGTTGGTTTGTTTTGTTTTGTTTTTTAACCTCAGGTGTCCCACCAAATGAGGGATTCCAGAGTAGAGCCCTGGGGCGGGGCGCCTGGACAACCAGAAATCTGGTTAAATATTGGGGCCTAGGGACATGTCAAGCCCATTATGACATCTAATGTTCCAGTCCCTAAGAGGACTTACTAGAGGACAGGACTCACGCTGAGGGTCACAATGCATGTTTATGCGCTCTTCGCACTCAAGAATGGGCCGGGCCTCAGGGTGAAGGCTGGTTTCTTCTACACTTAAAGTCGGACAACATGCTAACCACAAGTTTTCTTGCCATGGGTAAGGAGGAGTTCTGATTTCTGCATCACATTCACCCCTGGGCAGGGATTGGAGATAAGGTCTAGGTTCTGAAGCCTGAAAACTGGGGTAGGGAAGAGATGATGACCTAAGGCCATGGCAGGTCTGATGTGCTCAATGTGCGGTCAGCTGTCTGGGTGTTGGTCAGGATTCCGGGCTCAGGTTGTGTCAGAAAGTGCATTAGTGCCCAGGTTAGACTATATATTTTGGGTACATTCGAGTGCTGTGTAGGTTGGTCCTCATTTAAGCTGCCTGGGCAGCTCATTAGGCAATATATATATATATATATATATATATATATATATATATATATATATATTTTTTTTTTTTTTTCTAGAGGGCAGGCAGAGTGCTGCATTGTGGGTCCGGAATTGCCAAACTTGAGGGCTTCGGGGCCAGGATTGTGAGGACGGAAGTCTGAGAACACAAGCTAGATTTGGGTGTCAGGGCGAGGGCACGGCAGGTACCCCCTGCACATCGGAACCAAGATGTCATTCATCTGAAGTCAGGGCGAGGATCAGACGTTGGCTCAGATTGGAGTTTCTGTGTATGACGGCCCCTTCGTGAAGGGAGCGGAATCTCGAGGCCATGGAGGGTTTTCAAGGTTGGGAGTTGTGGGATGCCCACTTCAAGGATTCCTTACGCGGGACAATTGAGACCAGTTGGAGAGGTCCAGGACATCCCATATGGAATGACTCCAGGGCACCGATCCAGGATGGATGCCTGGGACACGCGCCTCGCATTCCAATTGTCTCCTAGCAACAAGGCAGTTTAGATCTGATGGCTCTGCGGGAGAAACCTGGGTGGTTGAGTTGAAATGGACTTTCCTGAGGATGGGTCCTAATGTGTGTTTCTGTCCATGAGGGCCTTGGAATGAGTTGGTGGCACCGGGACCCTGAAGTATTCTCCTAAGCTTTTGAAAGAGCTCCCATGCACAAGTTTTCTTGTGGAGACGAGATTTGTTCTGATGGGTGCTTCAGGAAAACCACTATGCTAGTATTGGAATCCAGGCTTTGGAGGAGACATGCCTGTAAACCAAAGCAATGGATCCGATTATGGCCTAGGGTCCTGTCTGGTTCAATCTTCTTCTCTGGGGACATCCGTCTATGGAATCAGTGGAGGTAGTTTCTCAGCTGCTGTCAGACCGCCCTTGTTTGTGCCGGGCGACCTACAATATTGGGATGGCCTCAGGGACTTTGGAGGGTTCTCCTAATTTGTACGGTTTGGGACAATGGAATGGGCAGAATTCCCATGGATTGGGTAGGCGCAGTCCTAATGTGTGACTCCAGGGGACCCAGCCTGCAGGGTGTGTGGCCCAGGACTTTGAGGGCAGAAGTCTAAAAACACAAACTCAGCTTAGGTTTGGGGATGTAGGTATGGCAGACCCGATCGACAAACCATGAGGAGAACTCTACTGGATATGAAGAAACAGCGAGTCTGGGGCACTTGCTCAGGCTTTTGTCTCGGGGAGGCCTCATGGGTCATGGCCGAATCTTCCTCTCTGTGGATTTTGCCCGATCCCAATTGTTTTTCGTCAATCTTTGGGATGGGAGGACTCCTTTCAGGTTTGTTACCACAGGTGTCCCACCAAAAGAGGAATTCCAAAGCAGAGCCCTAGGGAAGAGTGAAGGGACAAAGGGACCTATGGTTAAAAATTGGGGCCAGGGACATGGCAGGCCCCATATGTGGGCTCAGGGTCCAGACACTGAGAGGCCTTACTTGAGGACTGGGCTCCGGCTGAGGGTCACACGGTGTGTTTGTGACCACAAACACACCTTGTGACCAATGTTGCCCACGAGCATGGGCGGGGCCTCATGGGCCACACTGGTTTCAACTACACTGAACGTTGGACAACATGGCAACCAAAAGGTTTCTTGCCATGAGGATGGAGTTCGGATTTCTGCGTCATTTTCAACCGTGGGCAGGGGTTTGAGATAAGTTATAGGTTCTAAAGCCTGAAAATCAAGGTTCAGAAGAATTTCGCCCTAAGGCCATGGCGGGTCTGATATTTTCAGAGTGCGGCCAGCTCTCTGGGTGGGACCAGGATGTCCAGGCTCAGGTTGTGTCTGAAAGGGCTTCAGTGCCCAGGTCAGCCTATATATTTGGGGTACAGCCAAGTGGCGTGCAGGTTGATCCTCATTTGGGGTTTCTGGGTAGCCCCAGAGGGCAATGGTTTTCTTCTGGAGGGCAGGCAGAGTGTTGCATTGTTGTTCTGGATTGCCAAACTGGAGGGCTTGTGGGCCCGTAGTCTGAGGACGGAAGTCTGAGAACACAAGCTCGGCTTAGTTTTCTGGGTTAGGACATGGCGGGCACAATGTAAAGACCTGACTCGAGATCTCGTGGATCTGAAGTCAGGGCGAGATTCAGACGATCGCTCAGCTTGGAGGTTTTGTCCCTGATGGCCCCTTCATGAAGTTGGGGGGATCACGATGCCATGGGGGTTTTCAAAGGATGGGAATTGTGAGAAGCTCCAAACTGCAAAGGTTCTTCTGCAGGACAATTGAGTCCTGTTGGTTGGCTCTAGGCCAACGATTCCGAGCAGGGTTCTTCGGATGGATGGCTGGGTAGCCCACCTCGCATTCCAATTGTCACCTAGCAACAAGACAGGTTAGATCTGCTCGATCTGGGGAAGCAACCGAGGGGGCTGAGTTGAAATGGACTCTCCTGTGGATGGGTCCTAATGTGTTTTTGTGTCTATGGATACCTTGGAATGTAGCGGTGGCACTGGGGCCCTGAAGGGTTCTCCTAAACCGAAACTTTGACCAAGCTCCAACGTGCAAGTTTCCCATGTGTAGAGGAGATTTGTTCTGATGGGTGAGTCAAGAAACAGCCATATTCTGGTATTGAAATCCAGGCCTCTGAGGAGAGATGTCTGGAAACCAAAGCAATGGTTTCCATTAGTGCGTAGGGGTCTGTTGGTTCCTTTTTCCCTCTGGGGACATCAGTCTACGGGTCTGAGTGCAGGTAGGTGCTCAGATGGGCTCAGATTGCCCCTGTTTGTCCTGGGAAGCCACCAATATTGAGATGGCCTCAGGGATTTGGAGGTTTATCCTATTAGTGGTGTTGTGGCCATTGGAATGGGAACAAAGAAATCCCTTGGAGAGGGCAAGTACAATCCTCAGTTTGGCTCCAGGGGCCTGAGCCTGTAGGGTGTATAGGCCAGGGCTGTTTGGACCGTTGTCTGAAAACACAAACTCGGCTTATGTTTCGGGTCATAGGTATGGCAGGACTGATTTACAGACCATGAGGAGAACTCTTGGGGATACGAAAAAAGGGCCAGTGTGAGGCTCTTGCTCAAGTTTTTGTCTCTGGATATCGTGTCACAACATGTCCATGAAATTTTCGGGTGACTTCATGGGAAATGGACGAGTCTTACTCTCTGGAGGTGTGGCCCGGTCCAAAGAGTTTGCGGTCATTCTGTGGGATGGAATAAATCCGTCTTTGTGTTGTTGTTGGTTTGTTTTGTTTTGTTTTTTAACCTCAGGTGTCCCACCAAATGAGGGATTCCAGAGTAGAGCCCTGGGGCGGGGCGACTGGACAACCAGAAATCTGGTTAAATATTGGGGCCTAGGGACATGTCAAGCCCATTATGACATCTAATGTTCCAGTCCCTAAGAGGACTTACTAGAGGACAGGACTCACGCTGAGGGTCACAATGCATGTTTATGCGCTCTTCGCACTCAAGAATGGGCCGGGCCTCAGGGTGAAGGCTGGTTTCTCCTACACTTAAAGTCGGACAACATGCTAACCACAAGTTTTCTTGCCATGGGTAAGGAGGAGTTCTGATTTCTGCATCACATTCACCCCTGGGCAGGGATTGGAGATAAGGTCTAGGTTCTGAAGCCTGAAAACTGGGGTAGGGAAGAGATGATGACCTAAGGCCATGGCAGGTCTGATGTGCTCAATGTGCGGTCAGCTGTCTGGGTGTTGGTCAGGATTCCGGGCTCAGGTTGTGTCAGAAAGTGCATTAGTGCCCAGGTTAGACTATATATTTTGGGTACATTCGAGTGCTGTGTAGGTTGATCCTCATTTAAGCTGCCTGGGCGGCTCATTAGGCAATATATATATATATTTTTTTTTCTAGAGGGCAGGCAGAGTGCTGCATTGTGGGTCCGGAATTGCCAAACTTGAGGGCTTCGGGGCCAGGATTGTGAGGACGGAAGTCTGAGAACACAAGCTAGATTTGGGTGTCAGGGCGAGGGCACGGCAGGTACCCCCTGCACATCGGAACCAAGATGTCATTCATCTGAAGCCAGGGCGAGGATCAGACGTTGGCTCAGATTGGAGTTTCTGTGTATGACGGCCCCTTCGTGAAGGGAGCGCAATCTCGAGGCCATGGAGGGTTTTCAACGTTGGGAGTTGTGGGATGCCCACTTCAAGGATTCCTTACGCGGGACAATTGAGACCAGTTGAAGAGGTCCAGGACATCCCATATGGAATGACTCCACGGCACCGTTCCAGGATGGATGCCTGGGACACGCGCCTCGCATTCCAATTGTCTCCTAGCAACAAGGCAGTTTAGATCTGATGGCTCTGCGGGAGAAACCTGGGTGGTTGAGTTGAAATGGACTTTCCTGAGGATGGGTCCTAATGTGTGTTTCTGTCCATGAGGGCCTTGGAATGAGGCGGTGGCACCGGGACCCTGAAGTATTCTCCTAAGCTTTTGAAAGAGCTCCCATGCACAAGTTTTCTTGTGGAGACGAGATTTGTTCTGATGGGTGCTTCAGGAAAACCACTATGCTAGTATTGGAATCCAGGCTTTGGAGGAGACATGCCTGTAAACCAAAGCAATGGATCCGATTATGGCCTAGGGTCCTGTCTGGTTCAATCTTCTTCTCTGGGGACATCCGTCTATGGAATCAGTGGAGGTAGTTGCTCAGCTGGTGTCAGACCGCCCTTGTTTGTGCCGGGCGACCTACAATATTGGGATGGCCTCAGGGACTTTGGAGGGTTCTCCTAATTTGTACGGTTTGGGACAATGGAATGGGCAGAATTCCCATGGATTGGGTAGGCGCAGTCCTAATGTGTGACTCCAGGGGACCCAGCCTGCAGGGTGTGTGGCCCAGGACTTTGAGGGCAGAAGTCTAAAAACACAAACTCAGCTTAGGTTTGGGGATGTAGGTATGGCAGACCCGATCGACAAACCATGAGGAGAACTCTACTGGATATGAAGAAACAGCGAGTCTGGGGCACTTGCTCAGGCTTTTGTCTCGGGGAGGCCTCATGGGTCATGGCCGAATCTTCCTCTCTGTGGATTTTGCCCGATCCCAATTGTTTTTCGTCAATCTTTGGGATGGGAGGACTCCTTTCAGGTTTGTTACCACAGGTGTCCCACCAAAAGAGGAATTCCAAAGCAGAGCCCTAGGGAAGAGTGAAGGGACAAAGGGACCTATGGTTAAAAATTGGGGCCAGGGACATGGCAGGCCCCATATGCGGGCTCAGGGTCCAGACACTGAGAGGCCTTACTTGAGGACTGGGCTCCGGCTGAGGGTCACACGGTGTGTTTGTGACCACAAACACACCTTGTGACCAATGTTGCCCGCGAGCATGGGCGGGGCCTCATGGGCCACACTGGTTTCAACTACACTGAACGTTGGACAACATGGCAACCAAAAGGTTTCTTGCCATGAGGATGGAGTTCGGATTTCTGCGTCATTTTCAACCGTGGGCAGGGGTTTGAGATAAGTTATAGGTTCTAAAGCCTGAAAATCAAGGTTCAGAAGAATTTCGCCCTAAGGCCATGGCGGGTCTGATATTTTCAGAGTGCGGCCAGCTCTCTGGGTGGGACCAGGATGTCCAGGCTCAGGTTGTGTCTGAAAGGGCTTCAGTGCCCAGGTCAGCCTATATATTTGGGGTACAGCCAAGTGGCGTGCAGGTTGATCCTCATTTGGGGTTTCTGGGTAGCCCCAGAGGGCAATGGTTTTCTTCTGGAGGGCAGGCAGAGTGTTGCATTGTTGTTCTGGATTGCCAAACTGGAGGGCTTGTGGGCCCGTAGTCTGAGGACGGAAGTCTGAGAACACAAGCTCGGCTTAGTTTTCTGGGTTAGGACATGGCGGGCACAATATAAAGACCTGACTCGAGATCTCGTGGATCTGAAGTCAGGGCGAGATTCAGACGATCGCTCAGCTTGGAGGTTCTGTCCCTGATGGCCCCTTCATGAAGTTGGGGGGATCACGATGCCATGGGGGTTTTCAAAGGATGGGAATTGTGAGAAGCTCCAAACTGCAAAGATTCTTCTGCAGGACAATTGAGTCCTGTTGGTTGGCTCTAGGCCAACGATTCCGAGCAGGGTTCTTCGGATGGATGGCTGGGTAGCCCACCTCGCATTCCAATTGTCTCCTAGCAACAAGACAGGTTAGATCTGCTCGATCTGGGGAAGCAACCGAAGGGGCTGAGTTGAAATGGACTCTCCTGGGGATGGGTCCTAATGTGTTTTTGTGTCTAAGGATACCTTGGAATGAAGCGGTGGCACTGGGGCCCTGAAGGGTTCTCCTATACCGAAACTTTGACCAAGCTCCAACGTGCAAGTTTCCCATGTGTAGAGGAGATTTGTTCTGATGGGTGAGTCAAGAAACAGCCATATTCTGGTATTGAATTCCAGGCCTCTGAGGAGAGATGTCTGGAAACCAAAGCAATGGTTTCCATTAGTGCGTAGGGGTCTGTTGGTTCCTTTTTCCCTCTGGGGACATCAGTCTACGGGTCTGAGTGCAGGTAGGTGCTCAGATGGGCTCAGATTGCCCCTGTTTGTCCTGGGAAGCCACCAATATTGAGATGGCCTCAGGGATTTGGAGGTTTATCCTATTAGTGGTGTTGTGGCCATTGGAATGGGAACAAAGAAATCCCTTGGAGAGGGCAAGTACAATCCTCAGTTTGGCTCCAGGGGCCTGAGCCTGTAGGGTGTATAGGCCAGGGCTGTTTGGACCGTTGTCTGAAAACACAAACTCGGCTTATGTTTCGGGTCATAGGTATGGCAGGACTGATTTACAGACCATGAGGAGAACTCTTGGGGATACGAAAAAAGGGCCAGTGTGAGGCTCTTGCTCAAGTTTTTGTCTCTGGATATCGTGTCACAACATGTTCATGAAATTTTCGGGTGACTTCATGGGAAATGGACGAGTCTTACTCTCTGGAGGTGTGGCCCCGTCCAAAGAGTTTGCGGTCATTCTGTGGGATGGAATAAATCCGTCTTTGTGTTGTTGTTGGTTTGTTTTGTTTTGTTTTTTAACCTCAGGTGTCCCACCAAATGAGGGATTCCAGAGTAGAGCCCTGGGGCGGGGCGACTTGACAACCAGAAATCTGGTTAAATATTGGGGCCTAGGGACATGTCAAGCCCATTATGACATCTAATGTTCCAGTCCCTAAGAGGACTTACTAGAGGACAGGACTCACGCTGAGGGTCACAATGCATGTTTATGCGCTCTTCGCACTCAAGAATGGGCCGGGCCTCAGGGTGAAGGCTGGTTTCTCCTACACTTAAAGTCGGACAACATGCTAACCACAAGTTTTCTTGACATGGGTAAGGAGGAGTTCTGATTTCTGCATCACATTCACCCCTGGGCAGGGATTGGAGATAAGGTCTAGGTTCTGAAGCCTGAAAACTGGGGTAGGGAAGAGATGATGACCTAAGGCCATGGCAGGTCTGATGTGCTCAATGTGCGGTCAGCTGTCTGGGTGTTGGTCAGGATTCCGGGCTCAGGTTGTGTCAGAAAGTGCATTAGTGCCCAGGTTAGAATATATATTTTGGGTACATTCGAGTGCTGTGTAGGTTGATCCTCATTTAAGCTGCCTGGGCAGCTCATTAGGCTATATATATATATATATATATATATATATATTTTTTTTTTTTTTCTAGAGGGCAGACAGAGTGCTGCATTGTGGGTCCGGAATTGCCAAACTTGTGGGCTTCGGGGCCAGGATTGTGAGGACGGAAGTCTGAGAACACAAGCTAGATTTGGGTGTCAGGGCGAGGGCACGGCAGGTACCCCCTGCACATCGGAACCAAGATGTCATTCATCTGAAGTCAGGGCGAGGATCAGACGTTGGCTCAGATTGGAGTTTCTGTGTATGACGGCCCCTTCGTGAAGGGAGCGCAATCTCGAGGCCATGGAGGGTTTTCAACGTTGGGAGTTGTGGGATGCCCACTTCTAGGATTCCTTATGCGGGACAATTGAGACCAGTTGGAGAGGTCCAGGACATCCCATATGGAATGACTCCAGGGCACCGTTCCAGGATGGATGCCTGGGACACGCGCCTCGCATTCCAATTGTCTCCTAGCAACAAGGCAGTTTAGATCTGATGGCTCTGCGGGAGAAACCTGGGTGGTTGAGTTGAAATGGACTTTCCTGAGGATGGGTCCTAATGTGTGTTTCTGTCCATGAGGGCCTTGGAATGAGGCGGTGGCACCGGGACCCTGAAGTATTCTCCTAAGCTTTTGAAAGAGCTCCCATGCACAAGTTTTCTTGTGGAGACGAGATTTGTTCTGATGGGTGCTTCAGGAAAACCACTATGCTAGTATTGGAATCCAGGCTTTGGAGGAGACATGCCTGTAAACCAAAGCAATGGATCCGATTATGGCCTAGGGTCCTGTCTGGTTCAATCTTCTTCTCTGGGGACATCCGTCTATGGAATCAGTGGAGGTAGTTGCTCAGCTGGTGTCAGACCGCCCTTGTTTGTGCCGGGCGACCTACAATATTGGGATGGCCTCAGGGACTTTGGAGGGTTCTCCTAATTTGTACGGTTTGGGACAATGGAATGGGCAGAATTCCCATGGATTGGGTAGGCGCAGTCCTAATGTGTGACTCCAGGGGACCCAGCCTGCAGGGTGTGTGGCCCAGGACTTTGAGGGCAGAAGTCTAAAAACACAAACTCAGCTTAGGTTTGGGGATGTAGGTATGGCAGACCCGATCGACAAACCATGAGGAGAACTCTACTGGATATGAAGAAACAGCGAGTCTGGGGCACTTGCTCAGGCTTTTGTCTCGGGGAGGCCTCATGGGTCATGGCCGAATCTTCCTCTCTGTGGATTTTGCCCGATCCCAATTGTTTTTCGTCAATCTTTGGGATGGGAGGACTCCTTTCAGGTTTGTTACCACAGGTGTCCCACCAAAAGAGGAATTCCAAAGCAGAGCCCTAGGGAAGAGTGAAGGGACAAAGGGACCTATGGTTAAAAATTGGGGCCAGGGACATGGCAGGCCCCATATGCGGGCTCAGGGTCCAGACACTGAGAGGCCTTACTTGAGGACTGGGCTCCGGCTGAGGGTCACACGGTGTGTTTGTGACCACAAACACACCTTGTGACCAATGTTGCCCGCGAGCATGGGCGGGGCCTCATGGGCCACACTGGTTTCAACTACACTGAACGTTGGACAACATGGCAACCAAAAGGTTTCTTGCCATGAGGATGGAGTTCGGATTTCTGCGTCATTTTCAACCGTGGGCAGGGGTTTGAGATAAGTTATAGGTTCTAAAGCCTGAAAATCAAGGTTCAGAAGAATTTCGCCCTAAGGCCATGGCGGGTCTGATATTTTCAGAGTGCGGCCAGCTCTCTGGGTGGGACCAGGATGTCCAGGCTCAGGTTGTGTCTGAAAGGGCTTCAGTGCCCAGGTCAGCCTATATATTTGGGGTACAGCCAAGTGGCGTGCAGGTTGATCCTCATTTGGGGTTTCTGGGTAGCCCCAGAGGGCAATGGTTTTCTTCTGGAGGGCAGGCAGAGTGTTGCATTGTTGTTCTGGATTGCCGAACTGTAGGGCTTGTGGGCCCGTAGTCTGAGGACGGAAGTCTGAGAACACAAGCTCGGCTTAGTTTTCTGGGTTAGGACATGGCGCGCACAATATAAAGACCTGACTCGAGATCTCGTGGATCTGAAGTCAGGGCGAGATTCAGACGATCGCTCAGCTTGGAGGTTCTGTCCCTGATGGCCCCTTCATGAAGTTGGGGGGATCACGATGCCATGGGGGTTTTCAAAGGATGGGAATTGTGAGAAGCTCCAAACTGCAAAGATTCTTCTGCAGGACAATTGAGTCCTGTTGGTTGGCTCTAGGCCAACGATTCCGAGCAGGGTTCTTCGGATGGATGGCTGGGTAGCCCACCTCGCATTCCAATTGTCTCCTAGCAACAAGACAGGTTAGATCTGCTCGATCTGGGGAAGCAACCGAGGGGGCTGAGTTGAAATGGACTCTCCTGTGGATGGGTCCTAATGTGTTTTTGTGTCTATGGATACCTTGGAATGAAGCGGTGGCACTGGGGCCCTGAAGGGTTCTCCTAAACCGAAACTTTGACCAAGCTCCAACGTGCAAGTTTCCCATGTGTAGAGGAGATTTGTTCTGATGGGTGAGTCAAGAAACAGCCATATTCTGGTATTGAATTCCAGGCCTCTGAGGAGAGATGTCTGGAAACCAAAGCAATGGTTTCCATTAGTGCGTAGGGGTCTGTTGGTTCCTTTTTCCCTCTGGGGACATCAGTCTACGGGTCTGAGTGCAGGTAGGTGCTCAGATGGGCTCAGATTGCCCCTGTTTGTCCTGGGAAGCCACCAATATTGAGATGGCCTCAGGGATTTGGAGGTTTATCCTATTAGTGGTGTTGTGGCCATTGGAATGGGAACAAAGAAATCCCTTGGAGAGGGCAAGTACAATCCTCAGTTTGGCTCCAGGGGCCTGAGCCTGTAGGGTGTATAGGCCAGGGCTGTTTGGACCGTTGTCTGAAAACACAAACTCGGCTTATGTTTCGGGTCATAGGTATGGCAGGACTGATTTACGGACCATGAGGAGAACTCTTCGGGATACGAAAAAAGGGCCAGTGTGAGGCTCTTGCTCAAGTTTTTGTCTCTGGATATCGTGTCACAACATGTTCATGAAATTTTCGGGTGACTTCATGGGAAATGGACGGGTCTTACTCTCTGGAGGTGTGGCCCCGTCCAAAGAGTTTGCGGTCATTCTGTGGGATGGAATAAATCCGTCTTTGTGTTGTTGTTGGTTTATTTTGTTTTGTTTTTTAACCTCAGGTGTCCCACCAAATGAGGGATTCCAGAGTAGAGCCCTGGGGCGGGGCGCCTGGACAACCAGAAATCTGGTTAAATATTGGGGCCTAGGGACATGTCAAGCCCATTATGACATCTAATGTTCCAGTCCCTAAGAGGACTTACTAGAGGACAGGACTCACGCTGAGGGTCACAATGCATGTTTATGCGCTCTTCGCACTCAAGAATGGGCCGGGCCTCAGGGAGAAGGCTGGTTTCTTCTACACATAAAGTCGGACAACATGCTAACCACAAGTTTTCTTGCCATGGGTAAGGAGGAGTTCTGATTTCTGCATCACATTCACCCCTGGGCAGGGATTGGAGATAAGGTCTAGGTTCTGAAGCCTGAAAACTGGGGTAGGGAAGAGATGATGACCTAAGGCCATGGCAGGTCTGATGTGCTCAATGTGCGGTCAGCTGTCTGGGTGTTGGTCAGGATTCCGGGCTCAGGTTGTGTCAGAAAGTGCATTAGTGCCCAGGTTAGACTATATATTTTGGGTACATTCGAGTGCTGTGTAGGTTGATCCTCATTTAATCTGCCTGGGCAGCTCATTAGGCAATATATATATATATATATATATATATATATATATATATATATATATATTTTTTTTTTTTTTTTTCTAGAGGGCAGGCAAAGTGCTGCATTGTGGGTCCGGAATTGCCAAACTTGAGGGCTTCGGGGCCAGGATTGTGAGGACGGAAGTCTGAGAACACAAGCTAGATTTGGGTGTCAGGGCGAGGGCACGGCAGGTACCCCCTGCACATCGGAACCAAGATGTCATTCATCTGAAGTCAGGGCGAGGATCAGACGTTGGCTCAGATTGGAGTTTCTGTGTATGACGGCCCCTTCGTGAAGGGAGCGCAATCTCGAGGCCATGGAGGGTTTTCAACGTTGGGAGTTGTGGGATGCCCACTTCAAGGATTCCTTACGCGGGACAATTGAGACCAGTTGGAGAGGTCCAGGACAACACATATGGAATGACTCCAGGGCACCGTTCCAGGATGGATGCCTGGGACACGCGCCTCGCATTCCAATTGTCTCCTAGCAACAAGGCAGTTTAGATCTGATGGCTCTGCGGGAGAAACCTGGGTGGTTGAGTTGAAATGGACTTTCCTGAGGATGGGTCCTAATGTGTGTTTCTGTCCATGAGGGCCTTGGAATGAGGCGGTGGCACCGGGACCCTGAAGTATTCTCCTAAGCTTTTGAAAGAGCTCCCATGCACAAGTTTTCTTGTGGAGACGAGATTTGTTCTGATGGGTGCTTCAGGAAAACCACTATGCTAGTATTGGAATCCAGGCTTTGGAGGAGACATGCCTGTAAACCAAAGCAATGGATCCGATTATGGCCTAGGGTCCTGTCTGGTTCAATCTTCTTCTCTGGGGACATCCGTCTATGGAATCAGTGGAGGTAGTTGCTCAGCTGGTGTCAGACCGCCCTTGTTTGTGCCGGGCGACCTACAATATTGGGATGGCCTCAGGGACTTTGGAGGGTTCTCCTAATTTGTACGGTTTGGGACAATGGAATGGGCAGAATTCCCATGGATTGGGTAGGCGCAGTCCTAATGTGTGACTCCAGGGGACCCAGCCTGCAGGGTGTGTGGCCCAGGACTTTGAGGGCAGAAGTCTAAAAACACAAACTCAGCTTAGGTTTGGGGATGTAGGTATGGCAGACCCGATCGACAAACCATGAGGAGAACTCTACTGGATATGAAGAAACAGCGAGTCTGGGGCACTTGCTCAGGCTTTTGTCTCGGGGAGGCCTCATGGGTCATGGCCGAATCTTCCTCTCTGTGGATTTTGCCCGATCCCAATTGTTTTTCGTCAATCTTTGGGATGGGAGGACTCCTTTCAGGTTTGTTACCACAGGTGTCCCACCAAAAGAGGAATTCCAAAGCAGAGCCCTAGGGAAGAGTGAAGGGACAAAGGGACCTATGGTTAAAAATTGGGGCCAGGGACATGGCAGGCCCCATATGCGGGCTCAGGGTCCAGACACTGAGAGGCCTTACTTGAGGACTGGGCTCCGGCTGAGGGTCACACGGTGTGTTTGTGACCACAAACACACCTTGTGACCAATGTTGCCCGCGAGCATGGGCGGGGCCTCATGGGCCACACTGGTTTCAACTACACTGAACGTTGGACAACATGGCAACCAAAAGGTTTCTTGCCATGAGGATGGAGTTCGGATTTCTGCGTCATTTTCAACCGTGGGCAGGGGTTTGAGATAAGTTATAGGTTCTAAAGCCTGAAAATCAAGGTTCAGAAGAATTTCGCCCTAAGGCCATGGCGGGTCTGATATTTTCAGAGTGCGGCCAGCTCTCTGGGTGGGACCAGGATGTCCAGGCTCAGGTTGTGTCTGAAAGGGCTTCAGTGCCCAGGTCAGCCTATATATTTGGGGTACAGCCAAGTGGCGTGCAGGTTGATCCTCATTTGGGGTTTCTGGGTAGCCCCAGAGGGCAATGGTTTTCTTCTGGAGGGCAGGCAGAGTGTTGCATTGTTGTTCTGGATTGCCGAACTGTAGGGCTTGTGGGCCCGTAGTCTGAGGACGGAAGTCTGAGAACACAAGCTCGGCTTAGTTTTCTGGGTTAGGACATGGCGCGCACAATATAAAGACCTGACTCGAGATCTCGTGGATCTGAAGTCAGGGCGAGATTCAGACGATCGCTCAGCTTGGAGGTTCTGTCCCTGATGGCCCCTTCATGAAGTTGGGGGGATCACGATGCCATGGGGGTTTTCAAAGGATGGGAATTGTGAGAAGCTCCAAACTGCAAAGATTCTTCTGCAGGACAATTGAGTCCTGTTGGTTGGCTCTAGGCCAACGATTCCGAGCAGGGTTCTTCGGATGGATGGCTGGGTAGCCCACCTCGCATTCCAATTGTCTCCTAGCAACAAGACAGGTTAGATCTGCTCGATCTGGGGAAGCAACCGAGGGGGCTGAGTTGAAATGGACTCTCCTGTGGATGGGTCCTAATGTGTTTTTGTGTCTATGGATACCTTGGAATGAAGCGGTGGCACTGGGGCCCTGAAGGGTTCTCCTAAACCGAAACTTTGACCAAGCTCCAACGTGCAAGTTTCCCATGTGTAGAGGAGATTTGTTCTGATGGGTGAGTCAAGAAACAGCCATATTCTGGTATTGAATTCCAGGCCTCTGAGGAGAGATGTCTGGAAACCAAAGCAATGGTTTCCATTAGTGCGTAGGGGTCTGTTGGTTCCTTTTTCCCTCTGGGGACATCAGTCTACGGGTCTGAGTGCAGGTAGGTGCTCAGATGGGCTCAGATTGCCCCTGTTTGTCCTGGGAAGCCACCAATATTGAGATGGCCTCAGGGATTTGGAGGTTTATCCTATTAGTGGTGTTGTGGCCATTGGAATGGGAACAAAGAAATCCCTTGGAGAGGGCAACTACAATCCTCAGTTTGGCTCCAGGGGCCTGAGCCTGTAGGGTGTTTAGGCCAGGGCTGTTTGGACCGTTGTCTGAAAACACAAACTCGGCTTATGTTTCGGGTCATAGGTATGGCAGGACTGATTTACAGACCATGAGGAGAACTCTTCGGGATACGAAAAAAGGGCCAGTGTGAGGCTCTTGCTCAAGTTTTTGTCTCTGGATATCGTGTCACAACATGTTCATGAAATTTTCGGGTGACTTCATGGGAAATGGACGAGTCTTACTCTCTGGAGGTGTGGCCCCGTCCAAAGAGTTTGCGGTCATTCTGTGGGATGGAATAAATCCGTCTTTGTGTTGTTGTTGGTTTGTTTTGTTTTGTTTTTTAACCTCAGGTGTCCCACCAAATGAGGGATTCCAGAGTAGAGCCCTGGGGCGGGGCGACTGGACAACCAGAAATCTGGTTAAATATTGGGGCCTAGGGACATGTCAAGCCCATTATGACATCTAATGTTCCAGTCCCTAAGAGGACTTACTAGAGGACAGGACTCACGCTGAGGGTCACAATGCATGTTTATGCGCTCTTCGCACTCAAGAATGGGCCGGGCCTCAGGGTGAAGGCTGGTTTCTCCTACACTTAAAGTCGGACAACATGCTAACCACAAGTTTTCTTGCCATGGGTAAGGAGGAGTTCTGATTTCTGCATCACATTCACCCCTGGGCAGGGATTGGAGATAAGGTCTAGGTTCTGAAGCCTGAAAACTGGGGTAGGGAAGAGATGATGACCTAAGGCCATGGCAGGTCTGATGTGCTCAATGTGCGGTCAGCTGTCTGGGTGTTGGTCAGGATTCCGGGCTCAGGTTGTGTCAGAAAGTGCATTAGTGCCCAGGTTAGACTATATATTTTGGGTACATTCGAGTGCTGTGTAGGTTGATCCTCATTTAAGCTGCCTGGGCAGCTCATTAGGCAATATATATATATATTTTTTTTTCTAGAGGGCAGGCAGAGTGCTGCATTGTGGGTCCGGAATTGCCAAACTTGAGGGCTTCGGGGCCAGGATTGTGAGGACGGAAGTCTGAGAACACAAGCTAGATTTGGGTGTCAGGGCGAGGGCACGGCAGGTACCCCCTGCACATCGGAACCAAGATGTCATTCATCTGAAGCCAGGGCGAGGATCAGACGTTGGCTCAGATTGGAGTTTCTGTGTATGACGGCCCCTTCGTGAAGGGAGCGCAATCTCGAGGCCATGGAGGGTTTTCAACGTTGGGAGTTGTGGGATGCCCACTTCAAGGATTCCTTACGCGGGACAATTGAGACCAGTTGAAGAGGTCCAGGACAACACATATGGAATGACTCCAGGGCACCGTTCCAGGATGGATGCCTGGGACACGCGCCTCGCATTCCAATTGTCTCCTAGCAACAAGGCAGTTTAGATCTGATGGCTCTGCGGGAGAAACCTGGGTGGTTGAGTTGAAATGGACTTTCCTGAGGATGGGTCCTAATGTGTGTTTCTGTCCATGAGGGCCTTGGAATGAGGCGGTGGCACCGGGACCCTGAAGTATTCTCCTAAGCTTTTGAAAGAGCTCCCATGCACAAGTTTTCTTGTGGAGACGAGATTTGTTCTGATGGGTGCTTCAGGAAAACCACTATGCTAGTATTGGAATCCAGGCTTTGGAGGAGACATGCCTGTAAACCAAAGCAATGGATCCGATTATGGCCTAGGGTCCTGTCTGGTTCAATCTTCTTCTCTGGGGACATCCGTCTATGGAATCAGTGGAGGTAGTTGCTCAGCTGGTGTCAGACCGCCCTTGTTTGTGCCGGGCGACCTACAATATTGGGATGGCCTCAGGGACTTTGGAGGGTTCTCCTAATTTGTACGGTTTGGGACAATGGAATGGGCAGAATTCCCATGGATTGGGTAGGCGCAGTCCTAATGTGTGACTCCAGGGGACCCAGCCTGCAGGGTGTGTGGCCCAGGACTTTGAGGGCAGAAGTCTAAAAACACAAACTCAGCTTAGGTTTGGGGATGTAGGTATGGCAGACCCGATCGACAAACCATGAGGAGAACTCTACTGGATATGAAGAAACAGCGAGTCTGGGGCACTTGCTCAGGCTTTTGTCTCGGGGAGGCCTCATGGGTCATGGCCGAATCTTCCTCTCTGTGGATTTTGCCCGATCCCAATTGTTTTTCGTCAATCTTTGGGATGGGAGGACTCCTTTCAGGTTTGTTACCACAGGTGTCCCACCAAAAGAGGAATTCCAAAGCAGAGCCCTAGGGAAGAGTGAAGGGACAAAGGGACCTATGGTTAAAAATTGGGGCCAGGGACATGGCAGGCCCCATATGCGGGCTCAGGGTCCAGACACTGAGAGGCCTTACTTGAGGACTGGGCTCCGGCTGAGGGTCACACGGTGTGTTTGTGACCACAAACACACCTTGTGACCAATGTTGCCCGCGAGCATGGGCGGGGCCTCATGGGCCACACTGGTTTCAACTACACTGAAGGTTGGACAACATGGCAACCAAAAGGTTTCTTGCCATGAGGATGGAGTTCGGATTTCTGCGTCATTTTCAACCGTGGGCAGGGGTTTGAGATAAGTTATAGGTTCTAAAGCCTGAAAATCAAGGTTCAGAAGAATTTCGCCCTAAGGCCATGGCGGGTCTGATATTTTCAGAGTGCGGCCAGCTCTCTGGGTGGGACCAGGATGTCCAGGCTCAGGTTGTGTTTGAAAGGGCTTCAGTGCCCAGGTCAGCCTATATATTTGGGGTACAGCCAAGTGGCGTGCAGGTTGATCCTCATTTGGGGTTTCTGGGTAGCCCCAGAGGGCAATGGTTTTCTTCTGGAGGGCAGGCAGAGTGGTGCATTGTTGTTCTGGATTGCCAAACTGGAGGGCTTGTGGGCCCGTAGTCTGAGGACGGAAGTCTGAGAACACAAGCTCGGCTTAGTTTTCTGGGTTAGGACATGGCGGGCACAATATAAAGACCTGACTCGAGATCTCGTGGATCTGAAGTCAGGGCGAGATTCAGACGATCGCTCAGCTTGGAGGTTCTGTCCCTGATGGCCCCTTCATGAAGTTGGGGGGATCACGATGCCATGGGGGTTTTCAAAGGATGGGAATTGTGAGAAGCTCCAAACTGCAAAGATTCTTCTGCAGGACAATTGAGTCCTGTTGGTTGGCTCTAGGCCAACGATTCCGAGCAGGGTTCTTCGGATGGATGGCTGGGTAGCCCACCTCGCATTCCAATTGTCTCCTAGCAACAAGACAGGTTAGATCTGCTCGATCTGGGGAAGCAACCAAAGGGGCTGAGTTGAAATGGACTCTCCTGGGGATGGGTCCTAATGTGTTTTTGTGTCTAAGGATACCTTGGAATGAAGCGGTGGCACTGGGGCCCTGAAGGGTTCTCCTAAACCGAAACTTTGACCAAGCTCCAACGTGCAAGTTTCCCATGTGTAGAGGAGATTTGTTCTGATGGGTGAGTCAAGAAACAGCCATATTCTGGTATTGAATTCCAGGCCTCTGAGGAGAGATGTCTGGAAACCAAAGCAATGGTTTCCATTAGTGCGTAGGGGTCTGTTGGTTCCTTTTTCCCTCTGGGGACATCAGTCTACGGGTCTGAGTGCAGGTAGGTGCTCAGATGGGCTCAGATTGCCCCTGTTTGTCCTGGGAAGCCACCAATATTGAGATGGCCTCAGGGATTTGGAGGTTTATCCTATTAGTGGTGTTGTGGCCATTGGAATGGGAACAAAGAAATCCCTTGGAGAGGGCAAGTACAATCCTCAGTTTGGCTCCAGGGGCCTGAGCCTGTAGGGTGTATAGGCCAGGGCTGTTTGGACCGTTGTCTGAAAACACAAACTCGGCTTATGTTTCGGGTCATAGGTATGGCAGGACTGATTTACAGACCATGAGGAGAACTCTTGGGGATACGAAAAAAGGGCCAGTGTGAGGCTCTTGCTCAAGTTTTTGTCTCTGGATATCGTGTCACAACATGTTCATGAAATTTTCGGGTGACTTCATGGGAAATGGACGAGTCTTACTCTCTGGAGGTGTGGCCCCGTCCAAAGAGTTTGCGGTCATTCTGTGGGATGGAATAAATCCGTCTTTGTGTTGTTGTTGGTTTGTTTTGTTTTGTTTTTTAACCTCAGGTGTCCCACCAAATGAGGGATTCCAGAGTAGAGCCCTGGGGCGGGGCGACTTGACAACCAGAAATCTGGTTAAATATTGGGGCCTAGGGACATGTCAAGCCCATTATGACATCTAATGTTCCAGTCCCTAAGAGGACTTACTAGAGGACAGGACTCACGCTGAGGGTCACAATGCATGTTTATGCGCTCTTCGCACTCAAGAATGGGCCGGGCCTCAGGGTGAAGGCTGATTTCTCCTACACTTAAAGTCGGACAACATGCTAACCACAAGTTTTCTTGCCATGGGTAAGGAGGAGTTCTGATTTCTGCATCACATTCACCCCTGGGCAGGGATTGGAGATAAGGTCTAGGTTCTGAAGCCTGAAAACTGGGGTAGGGAAGAGATGATGACCTAAGGCCATGGCAGGTCTGATGTGCTCAATGTGCGGTCAGCTGTCTGGGTGTTGGTCAGGATTCCGGGCTCAGGTTGTGTCAGAAAGTGCATTAGTGCCCAGGTTAGAATATATATTTTGGGTACATTCGAGTGCTGTGTAGGTTGATCCTCATTTAAGCTGCCTGGGCAGCTCATTAGGCTATATATATATATATATATATATATATATATATATATATATATATATATTTTTTTTTTTTCTAGAGGGCAGACAGAGTGCTGCATTATGGGTCCGGAATTGCCAAACTTGTGGGCTTCGGGGCCAGGATTGTGAGGACGGAAGTCTGAGAACACAAGCTAGATTTGGGTGTCAGGGCGAGGGCACGGCAGGTACCCCCTGCACATCGGAACCAAGATGTCATTCATCTGAAGTCAGGGCGAGGATCAGACGTTGGCTCAGATTGGAGTTTCTGTGTATGACGGCCCCTTCGTGAAGGGAGCGCAATCTCGAGGCCATGGAGGGTTTTCAACGTTGGGAGTTGTGGGATGCCCACTTCTAGGATTCCTTATGCGGGACAATTGAGACCAGTTGGAGAGGTCCAGGACATCCCATATGGAATGACTCCAGGGCACCGTTCCAGGATGGATGCCTGGGACACGCGCCTCGCATTCCAATTGTCTCCTAGCAACAAGGCAGTTTAGATCTGATGGCTCTGCGGGAGAAACCTGGGTGGTTGAGTTGAAATGGACTTTCCTGAGGATGGGTCCTAATGTGTGTTTCTGTCCATGAGGGCCTTGGAATGAGGCGGTGGCACCGGGACCCTGAAGTATTCTCCTAAGCTTTTGAAAGAGCTCCCATGCACAAGTTTTCTTGTGGAGACGAGATTTGTTCTGATGGGTGCTTCAGGAAAACCACTATGCTAGTATTGGAATCCAGGCTTTGGAGGAGACATGCCTGTAAACCAAAGCAATGGATCCGATTATGGCCTAGGGTCCTGTCTGGTTCAATCTTCTTCTCTGGGGACATCCGTCTATGGAATCAGTGGAGGTAGTTGCTCAGCTGGTGTCAGACCGCCCTTGTTTGTGCCGGGCGACCTACAATATTGGGATGGCCTCAGGGACTTTGGAGGGTTCTCCTAATTTGTACGGTTTGGGACAATGGAATGGGCAGAATTCCCATGGATTGGGTAGGCGCAGTCCTAATGTGTGACTCCAGGGGACCCAGCCTGCAGGGTGTGTGGCCCAGGACTTTGAGGGCAGAAGTCTAAAAACACAAACTCAGCTTAGGTTTGGGGATGTAGGTATGGCAGACCCGATCGACAAACCATGAGGAGAACTCTACTGGATATGAAGAAACAGCGAGTCTGGGGCACTTGCTCAGGCTTTTGTCTCGGGGAGGCCTCATGGGTCATGGCCGAATCTTCCTCTCTGTGGATTTTGCCCGATCCCAATTGTTTTTCGTCAATCTTTGGGATGGGAGGACTCCTTTCAGGTTTGTTACCACAGGTGTCCCACCAAAAGAGGAATTCCAAAGCAGAGCCCTAGGGAAGAGTGAAGGGACAAAGGGACCTATGGTTAAAAATTGGGGCCAGGGACATGGCAGGCCCCATATGCGGGCTCAGGGTCCAGACACTGAGAGGCCTTACTTGAGGACTGGGCTCCGGCTGAGGGTCACACGGTGTGTTTGTGACCACAAACACACCTTGTGACCAATGTTGCTCGCGAGCATGGGCGGGGCCTCATGGGCCACACTGGTTTCAACTACACTGAACGTTGGACAACATGGCAACCAAAAGGTTTCTTGCCATGAGGATGGAGTTCGGATTTCTGCGTCATTTTCAACCGTGGGCAGGGGTTTGAGATAAGTTATAGGTTCTAAAGCCTGAAAATCAAGGTTCAGAAGAATTTCGCCCTAAGGCCATGGCGGGTCTGATATTTTCAGAGTGCGGCCAGCTCTCTGGGTGGGACCAGGATGTCCAGGCTCAGGTTGTGTCTGAAAGGGCTTCAGTGCCCAGGTCAGCCTATATATTTGGGGTACAGCCAAGTGGCGTGCAGGTTGATCCTCATTTGGGGTTTCTGGGTAGCCCCAGAGGGCAATGGTTTTCTTCTGGAGGGCAGGCAGAGTGTTGCATTGTTGTTCTGGATTGCCGAACTGTAGGGCTTGTGGGCCCGTAGTCTGAGGACGGAAGTCTGAGAACACAAGCTCGGCTTAGTTTTCTGGGTTAGGACATGGCGCGCACAATATAAAGACCTGACTCGAGATCTCGTGGATCTGAAGTCAGGGCGAGATTCAGACGATCGCTCAGCTTGGAGGTTCTGTCCCTGATGGCCCCTTCATGAAGTTGGGGGGATCACGATGCCATGGGGGTTTTCAAAGGATGGGAATTGTGAGAAGCTCCAAACTGCAAAGATTCTTCTGCAGGACAATTGAGTCCTGTTGGTTGGCTCTAGGCCAACGATTCCGAGCAGGGTTCTTCGGATGGATGGCTGGGTAGCCCACCTCGCATTCCAATTGTCTCCTAGCAACAAGACAGGTTAGATCTGCTCGATCTGGGGAAGCAACCGAGGGGGCTGAGTTGAAATGGACTCTCCTGTGGATGGGTCCTAATGTGTTTTTGTGTCTATGGATACCTTGGAATGAAGCGGTGGCACTGGGGCCCTGAAGGGTTCTCCTAAACCGAAACTTTGACCAAGCTCCAACGTGCAAGTTTCCCATGTGTAGAGGAGATTTGTTCTGATGGGTGAGTCAAGAAACAGCCATATTCTGGTATTGAATTCCAGGCCTCTGAGGAGAGATGTCTGGAAACCAAAGCAATGGTTTCCATTAGTGCGTAGGGGTCTGTTGGTTCCTTTTTCCCTCTGGGGACATCAGTCTACGGGTCTGAGTGCAGGTAGGTGCTCAGATGGGCTCAGATTGCCCCTGTTTGTCCTGGGAAGCCACCAATATTGAGATGGCCTCAGGGATTTGGAGGTTTATCCTATTAGTGGTGTTGTGGCCATTGGAATGGGAACAAAGAAATCCCTTGGAGAGGGCAAGTACAATCCTCAGTTTGGCTCCAGGGGCCTGAGCCTGTAGGGTGTATAGGCCAGGGCTGTTTGGACCGTTGTCTGAAAACACAAACTCGGCTTATGTTTCGGGTCATAGGTATGGCAGGACTGATTTACAGACCATGAGGAGAACTCTTCGGGATACGAAAAAAGGGCCAGTGTGAGGCTCTTGCTCAAGTTTTTGTCTCTGGATATCGTGTCACAACATGTTCATGAAATTTTCGGGTGACTTCATGGGAAATGGACGGGTCTTACTCTCTGGAGGTGTGGCCCCGTCCAAAGAGTTTGCGGTCATTCTGTGGGATGGAATAAATCCGTCTTTGTGTTGTTGTTGGTTTATTTTGTTTTGTTTTTTAACCTCAGGTGTCCCACCAAATGAGGGATTCCAGAGTAGAGCCCTGGGGCGGGGCGCCTGGACAACCAGAAATCTGGTTAAATATTGGGGCCTAGGGACATGTCAAGCCCATTATGACATCTAATGTTCCAGTCCCTAAGAGGACTTACTAGAGGACAGGACTCACGCTGAGGGTCACAATGCATGTTTATGCGCTCTTCGCACTCAAGAATGGGCCGGGCCTCAGGGAGAAGGCTGGTTTCTTCTACACATAAAGTCAGACAACATGCTAACCACAAGTTTTCTTGCCATGGGTAAGGAGGAGTTCTGATTTCTGCATCACATTCACCCCTGGGCAGGGATTGGAGATAAGGTCTAGGTTCTGAAGCCTGAAAACTGGGGTAGGGAAGAGATGATGACCTAAGGCCATGGCAGGTCTGATGTGCTCAATGTGCGGTCAGCTGTCTGGGTGTTGGTCAGGATTCCGGGCTCAGGTTGTGTCAGAAAGTGCATTAGTGCCCAGGTTAGACTATATATTTTGGGTACATTCGAGTGCTGTGTAGGTTGATCCTCATTTAATCTGCCTGGGCAGCTCATTAGGCAATATATATATATATATATATATATATATATATATTTTTTTTTTTTTTTTTTCTAGAGGGCAGGCAGAGTGCTGCATTGTGTGTCCGGAATTGCCAAACTTGAGGGCTTCGGGGCCAGGATTGTGAGGACGGAAGTCTGAGAACACAAGCTAGATTTGGGTGTCAGGGCGAGGGCACGGCAGGTACCCCCTGCACATCGGAACCAAGATGTCATTCATCTGAAGTCAGGGCGAGGATCAGACGTTGGCTCAGATTGGAGTTTCTGTGTATGACGGCCCCTTCGTGAAGGGAGCGGAATCTCGAGGCCATGGAGGGTTTTCAAGGTTGGGAGTTGTGGGATGCCCACTTCAAGGATTCCTTACGCGGGACAATTGAGACCAGTTGGAGAGGTCCAGGACATCCCATATGGAATGACTCCAGGGCACCGATCCAGGATGGATGCCTGGGACACGCGCCTCGCATTCCAATTGTCTCCTAGCAACAAGGCAGTTTAGATCTGATGGCTCTGCGGGAGAAACCTGGGTGGTTGAGTTGAAATGGACTTTCCTGAGGATGGGTCCTAATGTGTGTTTCTGTCCATGAGGGCCTTGGAATGAGTTGGTGGCACCGGGACCCTGAAGTATTCTCCTAAGCTTTTGAAAGAGCTCCCATGCACAAGTTTTCTTGTGGAGACGAGATTTGTTCTGATGGGTGCTTCAGGAAAACCACTATGCTAGTATTGGAATCCAGGCTTTGGAGGAGACATGCCTGTAAACCAAAGCAATGGATCCGATTATGGCCTAGGGTCCTGTCTGGTTCAATCTTCTTCTCTGGGGACATCCGTCTATGGAATCAGTGGAGGTAGTTGCTCAGCTGCTGTCAGACCGCCCTTGTTTGTGCCGGGCGACCTACAATATTGGGATGGCCTCAGGGACTTTGGAGGGTTCTCCTAATTTGTACGGTTTGGGACAATGGAATGGGCAGAATTCCCATGGATTGGGTAGGCGCAGTCCTAATGTGTGACTCCAGGGGACCCAGCCTGCAGGGTGTGTGGCCCAGGACTTTGAGGGCAGAAGTCTAAAAACACAAACTCAGCTTAGGTTTGGGGATGTAGGTATGGCAGACCCGATCGACAAACCATGAGGAGAACTCTACTGGATATGAAGAAACAGCGAGTCTGGGGCACTTGCTCAGGCTTTTGTCTCGGGGAGGCCTCATGGGTCATGGCCGAATCTTCCTCTCTGTGGATTTTGCCCGATCCCAATTGTTTTTCGTCAATCTTTGGGATGGGAGGACTCCTTTCAGGTTTGTTACCACAGGTGTCCCACCAAAAGAGGAATTCCAAAGCAGAGCCCTAGGGAAGAGTGAAGGGACAAAGGGACCTATGGTTAAAAATTGGGGCCAGGGACATGGCAGGCCCCATATGCGGGCTCAGGGTCCAGACACTGAGAGGCCTTACTTGAGGACTGGGCTCCGGCTGAGGGTCACACGGTGTGTTTGTGACCACAAACACACCTTGTGATCAATGTTGCCCACGAGCATGGGCGGGGCCTCATGGGCCACACTGGTTTCAACTACACTGAACGTTGGACAACATGGCAACCAAAAGGTTTCTTGCCATGAGGATGGAGTTCGGATTTCTGCGTAATTTTCAACCGTGGGCAGGGGTTTGAGATAAGTTATAGGTTCTAAAGCCTGAAAATCAAGGTTCAGAAGAATTTCGCCCTAAGGCCATGGCGGGTCTGATATTTTCAGAGTGCGGCCAGCTCTCTGGGTGGGACCAGGATGTCCAGGCTCAGGTTGTGTCTGAAAGGGCTTCAGTGCCCAGGTCAGCCTATATATTTGGGGTACAGCCAAGTGGCGTGCAGGTTGATCCTCATTTGGGGTTTCTGGGTAGCCCCAGAGGGCAATGGTTTTCTTCTGGAGGGCAGGCAGAGTGTTGCATTGTTGTTCTGGATTGCCAAACTGGAGGTCTTGTGGGCCCGTAGTCTGAGGACGGAAGTCTGAGAACACAAGCTCGGCTTAGTTTTCTGTGTTAGGACATGGCGGGCACAATCTACACTCCTGTCTCGAGATCTCGTGGATCTGAAGTCAGGGCGAGGATCAGACGATCACTCAGCTTGGAGGTTCTGTTCCTGATGGACCCTTCATGAAGGGGGGAGGGTATCACGAGGCCATGGGGGTTTTCCCACGATGGTAATTGTGAGAAGCTCCAAACTGCAAAGATTCTTCTGCAAGACAATTGAGACCTGTTGGTTGGCTCCAGGCCAACGATTCTGAGCAGGGTTCTACGGATGGATGGCTGGGTAGCCCACCTCGCATTCCAATTGTCTCCTAGCAACAAGACAGGTTTCGATCTGCTGGATCTGGGGGAGCAACCGAGGAGACTGAGTTGAAATGGACTCTCCTTTGGATGGGTCCTAATGTGATTTTGTGTCTATGGAGACCTTAGAATGAAGCGGTGGCACTGGGGCCCTGAAGGGTTCTCCTAAACAGAAACTTTGACCAAGCTCCAACGTGCAAGTTTCCCATGTTTAGAGGAGATTTGTTCTGATGGGTGAGTCAAGAAACAGCCATATTCTGGTATTGAAATCCAGGCCTCTGAGGAGAGATGCCTGGAAACCAAAGCAATGGATCCGATTAGTGCCTAGGGTTCTGTTCGTTCCTTTTTCCGTCTTGGGACATCAGTCTATGGTTCTGAGTGCAGGTACGTGCTCAGATGGGCTCAGATTGCCCCTGTTTGTCCTGCGAAGCCACCACTATTGAGATGGCCTCAGGGACTTTGGAGGTTTATCCTATTAGTAGGTTTGTGGCCATTGGAATGGGCACACAGTAATCCCTTGGAGAGGACAAGTACAGTCCTCAGTTTGGCTCCAGGGGCCTGAAACTGTAGGGTGTGTAGGCCAATGCTGTTTGGACCGTTGTCTGAAACACAAACTCGGCTTATGTTTCGGGTCATAGGTATGGCAGGACAGATCTACAGACCATGAGGAGAACTCTTCGGGATATGAAAAAAGGGCGAGTATGAGGCTTTGCTCAAGTTTTTGTCTCTGGATATCGTGTCACAACATGTTCATGAAATTTTCGGGTGACTTCATGGGAAATGGACGAGTCTTACTCGCTGGAGGTGTGGCCCCGTCCAAAGAGTTTGTGGTCATTCTGTGGGATGGTATAAATCCGTCTTTTTGTTGTTGTTGGTTTGTTTTGTTTTGTTTTTTAACCTCAGGTGTCCCACCAAATGAGGTACTCCAGAGTAGAGCCCTGGGGAGGCGCGACTGGACAACCAGAAATCTGGTTAAATATTGGGGCCTAGGGACATGTCAAGCCCATTATGACATCTAATGGTCCAGTCACTAAGAGAACTTACTAGAGTACAGGACTCACGCTGAGGGTCACAATGCATGTTTATGCCCTCGTCGCACTCAAGAATGGGCGGGGACTCAGGGTGAAGGCTGGTTTCTCCTACACTGAACGTTGGACAACATGCCAACCTTAAGGTTTCTTGCCATGGGTAAGGAAGAGTTCTGATTTCTGCATTACACTCACCCCTGGGCAGGGATTGGTGATAAGTTCTCGGTTCTGAAGCCTGAAAACTGGGGTAGGGAAGAGATGATGACCTAAGGCCATGGCGGGTCTGATGTGCTCTGTGTGCGGTCAGCTGTCTGGGTGTTGGTCAGGAGGTCTGGTCTCAGGTTGTGTCAGACAGTGCATTAGTGCCCAGGTTAGACTATATAATTTGTTTACATTCGAGTGCCGTGTAGGTTAATCCTCATTTAAGCTGCCTTGGTAGCTCATTAGGCAATTTTTTTTTTTCTAGAGGGCAGGCAGAGTGCTGCATTTGGGTCCGGAATTGCCAAACTTGAGTGCCCAGGTTTGACTATACAATTTAGGTACAGTAGAGTGCCGTGTAGGTTTATCCTCATTTGGGGTGTTTCGAAAGATCCATAGGGCAACATTTTTCTTCTGGACGAAGGCAGAGTGCTGTATTGTGGGTCTGTAATTGCCAAACGTGAGGGCTTGGGGGCCGGGATGTGAGGACAGAAGTCTGAGAGCACAGGCTTGACTTAGGTTTCAGGGTGAGGGCAAGGCAGGCACACTCTGCTATCTCGTGCTTCTGTAGTCAGTGAGAAGATCAGACGATGGCTCAGTTTTGAGAATCTGTCCAAAATGGCCCCTACATGAAGTTGGGGCAGGGCCATAGAGGTTTTCCCTTGTTGGGAGTTGTGAGATGCTCCAAACAGCAAAGATTCCTTCTGCGGGATAATTGATACCTGTTGGATGGCTCCAGGACATCCCATAGGGACGACTCAAGAGCAGGGTTCTAAAGATGGATGCCTGGGTTTCCCACCTCGCATTCTAATCGTCTCATTGCGATAAAACATGTTGAATCTTCTGTCTCTGGTGGAGCAACCGAGGGCGCTGAGTTGAAATGGACTCTCCTGCGCATGTGTCATAATGTGGGTTTGTGCCCATGGGGACCTTGGAATGGGGTGGTGACACCAGGGTCATGAAGTTTTCTACTAATCAGACGTTTTGACACAGTTCCCACGTACAAGTTTCCCATATGGAGACGAGATTTGTTCTGGTGGGTGCCTCAGGAAAGCCTCATATGCTGCTATTGGAAACCAGGCCTCTGAGGAGAGATGGCTGGAAACCAAAGCAATGGATCTGTTGAAGACCTAGGGGCCTGTCCAGTTCAATTTTCTTCTCTGTGGACATCTGTCTCCAGGTCTGAGTGCAGGTAGTATCTCAACTGGTGACAGATAGCCCCTGTTTGTCCTGGGTAGCCTACACACTTAGGAATGCCTTGGGGACTCTGGAGCTTTCTCCTAATTTGTTCTGACTGGTGCAACCCTGACATTCCACGACCATCGTTGACACAAAATCCAGACAAAAGCCTGAGCAAGCGCCTCACTCTCGCCCTTTGTTCATATCCCAAAGAGTTCTAATGATCTGTAGGTGGGCCTGCCATACCTACATCCTCAAACCTAAGCTGAGTTGCTGTTTTTAGACTTTTGTCCCCACGGCCCTGGCCCACACACCCTCCAGGCTAGGGCCCCTGGAGCCACACCTCAGGATTCTGCCTGCCCTCTCAAAGGGAATTCTTCATATTCCATTGGCGACAACCATATAAATCAGGAGAAATCTCCAATGTCCCTGGGACCATCCCAATATTGTAGGCCGCCCGGAACAAACAGGGGTGATCTGACACTAGCTGAGCACCTAGTTCCACACAGACTCAGAGACAGATGTCCCCAGAGAAGAACATTGAACTGGACAGGCCCCTAGGCCTTAATCAGATCCATTGCTTTGGTTTCCAGGCATCTGTCCTCAGAGGCCTGGTTTCCAATACCAGCCTATGGGGTTTCCAGAGGCACCCATCAGAGCAAGTCTTGTCTGCACATTGGAAACTTGCTCATGGAGCTATGTCAGAACCTCAGAGGCCTGGTTTCCAATACCACCATATGGGGGTTTCCTGAGGTATCAATCAGAACAAATATCTTTTCCACATGGGAAACGTGCTCTTTCAAGCTGTGTCAAAACCTCCGGTTAGGAGAATCCTTCAGGGCCCCGGTGCCACCACCTCATTCCAAGGTCTCCATGGACACAATCCCACATTAGGACCCATCAGCAGGAGAGTCTGTTTCAACTCAGTGCCCTTGGGTGCTCCCCTAGAGCCAGCAGATCGAACCTATCTTGTCACTAGGAGACAATTGGAATGTGAGGCGGGCTGGCTAGGCATCCATCTGTAGAAAACTACTCTGAAGTAATTCCATATGGGACGTCCTGGAGCCATCCAACAGGTCACAGCTGTCCTGCAGTAGGAATCCTTGTGCTTTGGAGCACCTAACCACTCCCATCATGGGAAAAGCTCTGTGGCCTCGTAGTGCACCGTCCCCTTCATGAAAGAGCCATCTTGGATAGAAACTCCAACCTGAGCCAACGTCTAATCCTCGCCCTGACTTCAGATGGACGAAATCTTGATTCAACTCTACAGAGTGTGCCTGCCAAAACCCCGCCCTGCAGTAAAACCTAGCTATTGTTCTCAGACTTCGTCCTCACACTCCGAGCCCACCAGCCCTCCAGTTTGGGAATTCTGGAGAGACACAATCCAGCACTCTGACTGCCCTCCAGAAGAGAAACGTTGCCCTATGGGCCTAACCAGAAACGCCAAATGAGGATCAACCTGCATGCCACTTGACTCTACCCCAATTATACATTTTCGCTTGGGCGCTAATGCCCTGTCTTTCACAGCCAGAGGCTTGAATTCCCAACCTACACCCAGACAGCTGGCTGTACACTGAGCACATCAGACCCGCCATGGCTTTAGGTCATCATCTCTTCCCAACCTTGGTTTTCAGGCTTCAGAACCTAGACCTTATCTATACTCACTACCCAGGGTTGAACATGATGCAGAAATGAAACTCCTTCTTCCTCAAGGCAAGAAACCTTGTGGTTGGCATGTTTTACAACGTTCAGTGTAGGAGAATCCAGTGTAGCCCATGAGTCCCTGCCCATGCTTGAGAACCGCAATGGGCACAAACACATTGGGACCCTCAGTGTGAGCCCTGTCCTCAAGTATAGCCTCTCAGCGGCTGGGACAAGAACCCGCATTGCCATCCCTTAGTCCCCCAATATTAATGAGAGGTTGAGAGGTCTAGTCACCCCTATTCAGGTCTCTGCTCTGGAACCCCTGAGGAAAAAAATATCGAAGGGACTCCTCCCATCCCCCGAATGAGCCCCAAAACTTGGGATCTGACCAAATCTTAAAAGAGAAAGAATCGTCCATGGACAAAGAGGCCATCCCGACATTCCATGGCCACCGTTGACACAAAATCCAGAGACAAAAGCCTGGGGATATGCCTCACACTTGCCCTTTGTTCATAGCCTGAAAAATTCTCCTCACGGTCTATAGATCAGGCCTGTCATACCCACGTCCCCATACCTAAGCTGATTTTGGGTTTTCAGATTTCTGTCCCCACTGTCCTGGCCCACGCACCCTCCAGGCTGGGGCCCCTGGAGCCAAGCCTCAGGACTGTGCCTGCCTTCTCCAAGCGAATTCTGCCAATTCCATTGGCCACAACCCTAAAGATTAGGAGAACACTCCAAAGTCCCTGAGGCCATCCCAATAGTGTTGGCTACTCAGGGCAAACAGGGCGATCTGTCCCAAGATGAGCAACTACCTCAACTCAGACCCATTACAGATAACCCCAGAGAAGAAGATTGAACCAGACAGGCACCTAGGCCCTAATCAGATCCATTGCTTTTGATTCCAGGCATCTCTCCTCAGAGGCCTGGTTTCCAATACCAGCATATGTGTTCTTCTGGAGGTACCAGTCTGAACAAATCTCATTTACACGTGGGAAACATGCTTTTTGGAGCTGTGTCAAAACCTCCAGTTAAGGGAAACCTTCAGGTCCCAGCAGCCAACACCCCATTCCAAGGTCTCCATGGGCACAAACCCACATTATGACCCATCCTCAGGAGAGTCCATTTCAACACATCCCCTTTGGTTGCTCCACAAAAGAAGCAGATCGAACCTGCCTTGTCACTAGGAGACAATAGGAATGTGAGGCGGGCATTCCAGGAATCCATCCTTAGAACCCTGCTCTGCCGTTGTTCCGCATGGGACATCCTGGAGCAATCTGACCGGTCTCGACTGTCCCGTAGAAGGAATCCTTGCCGATTGGAGCAACTTACAATGCCCATCGTGGGAAAGTCTCCATAGCCCCATGATGCCCCCCACCATCATGAAGGGGCCATCCTGAACAGAAACTTCAACCTGAGCCTCTATCTGATCCTCGCCCTGACTTCAGATGCATGAGATTTAGATTTAGCTCTACAGAGTGTGCCTGCCATGATCTTGACCCAAAACCTAAGCCTAGCTTGTGTTCTCACACTTCCTTCCTCACAATTCTGGCCCACAAGCCCTCCAGTGTGAGAATTCCGTAGCCACAATGCAGCACTCTGCCTTCCCTCCAGAAGAAAAACGTTGCCCCTGGGGCTACCCAGAAACGCCAAATGAGGATCAGCCTGCATGCCACTCAACTGTACTCCATTTATACAGTCTACGCTTGGCACTAATGCCCTGTCTGACACAGCGTGAGCCTGGACCTCCTGGACGACACCCAGAAAGGTGGTGTCACACCTAAGGACTGTTCCAGTGCTCTCCAAGGTAACTCTGCCCGTTTCATTTGCCACAACCTTACAGATTAGGAGAAACCTCCAATCCCAAAGACCAGCCCAATACTGTTGGCCTCCCCCAACAAACATGGGCGATCTGACACAAGCTGAGCAGTGACCTCCATTCTGAATCTTAGACAGAGACACTCAGAGGAGAATATTGAAGAGGACAGGACCCTAGACCCTAATCAGATCCATCGCTTTGGATTCCAGGCATTGTTCCCCAGATGCTTGGTTTCCAATACCAGGTTGTGGGGGTTTCAGAACAAATCTCGTCGCTACATGGGAAACTTGCTCTTTGGTTCTGCATCAAAACCTCAGGTTAGGAGAATTCTTCAGGGCAACAGAGCCACGGCCTCATTCCAAGGGCTCCATGGACACAAATCCACATCATGACTGATCCTCAGGAGAGTCCATTTCAATTCAGCCCCCTCGGTTGTTCCCCCAGTGACAGCAGATCGAATCCTCCTTTTCACTAGGACACAACTGGAGTGCAAGTTGGGCTGCCGAGGCATCCATCATTAGAACTGTGCTTTGGAGCAATTCTTATGGGACGTCCTTGATCCATCCAAAAGGTCGTGACTGTCCCACTGACAGAATCCTTGTGGTTTGGAGCATCACACACTCACAAAGTGGGAAAACTTCCATGGTTTCCTGATGCCCACCCACCTTCATGAAGGGGACATCATGTACAGAAACTCCAAACTAAGCCAACATCTGATCCTCGCCCTGACTTCAGATGCACGAGATCTCAATTCAGGTCTGTAGAGTGTGCCTGCCAAGTCACCGCTGTGAATTCAAAGCTGAAGTTGTGTTCTCAGACTTCTGTCCTAAAACACCTGGCCCACAAGCCCTGAAGTTGGCAATTCTGGAGCCAGAATGCAGCACTCTGCCTGCCCTCCAGATGAAAAACGTTGCCGTATGGGGCTAACCAGAAACCCCAAATGAGGACCAACCTACACATCCCTCGACTGTACCCCAATTATACAGTCTAGTCGACTGTACCCCAATTATACAGTCTAGCCTGGGGACTAATGCCCTGCCTGACACAGCCTGAGCCCGGACCTCATGATGGACACACAGACATCTGGCCGCACACTAAGTGCATTGGACCCGCCATGGCCTTATGTCATCATCTTTTCCCAACCTCGGTTTTCTGGCTTCAGAATCTAGACCTTATCTCTACTCACTGCCATGCCGTGTACGTGATGCAGAAATCAGAACACCTCCTTCCCCATGACCAGAAACCCTGTGGTTGGCATGTTGTCCAACGTGCAGTGTAGGAGAAACCAGCATGGCCCATGAGGCCTCAGACATGCTTGAGGGCTGCGATGGGCACAAACACACATTAGGACCCTAAGCATGAACCGTGGCCTCAAGTAAAGCCTCTCCGGGGCAGGAACAAGAGCCCGCATATGGAGATTGCCATGCCCCTACTCCCCAAACCTTAACCAGTGCTCAAGGAGTCTAGTCAACCCTACACAGATCTCTTCTGTAGAATCCCTCCTTGGTGGGACACATGAGGTTAAAAAAAAAAAATAGAGAAAGGACTCCTACCGTCCAAAGAATGACCCCAAACAGTTGGAATTGGGCCAAATTCACAGAGAGAAATACTCGTCCATGGCCGATGAGGCCATCCTGACATTCCACGGCCACCATTGACACAAAGTCCAGAGACAAAAGCCTGAAAAAGCGCCACACACTCTCCCTTTGTTCAGAGCCTGTAAAATTCTCACGGTCTGTAGATCGGGCCTGCCATACCTATGTCCCCAATCCTAAGCCGAGTTTGTGTTTTCACAGTTCTGTCTCCATTGTTCTGGCCCACACACCCTCAAGGCTGGGCCCCATGGAGCCACACCTCAAGACTGTGCCTGCCCTCTCCAAGGGAATTCTGCTCATTCCTTTGGCACAACCCGACAGATTAGGAGAAACATCCAAATTCCCCGAGGCCACCCAATATTGTAGGATGTCCGGGACATACAGGGGCCATCTGGAACAAGCTGAGCCACTACCTCCAATCAGACCTGTAGTTAGATATGCATAGAAAAGAAGATTGAACAGGACAGGCACCTAGGCCCTAATCGGATCCATTGCTTTTGTTTTCAGGTATCTCTCCTCAGAGGCCTGGATTCTAATACCAGCACATGGGGGTTTCTGGAGCTACCAATCAGAACAAATCGCATGCCACATGGGAATCATGCTATATGGAACTGTGTCAAAACCTCCAGTTAGGAGAAAATTTCACGTCACTGGAGCCACCGCCCCATTCCAATGTCTCAATGGACACAATCCCACATTATGACCCATCCTCAGGAGAGTTCATTTCAACTCAAACCTGGCGGTTGCTCACCCAGTGCCAGCAGATCAAACCTGCTTTGTCACTAGGAGACAATTGGAATGCGAGTTCGCTGCCCAGGTATCTGTTGTTAGAACTCTGCTCTGGAGAAATTCTTATTGGGGTGTCCTTGATCCATTCAACAGGTCTCAACTGTCCTGCAGAAGGAATCCTTGTGGTTTGCAGCATCACACACTTGCACCGTGGGAAAACCTCCATGGCCTCGTGATGCCTCCACCTTCAGTTAGAGGACATCGTGGACAGAAACTCCCACCTGAGCCAACGTCTGAACCTCGCCCTGACTTCAGATGCATGAGATCTCAATTCAGCTCTGCAGAGTGTGCCTGCCTTGCCCTCGCCCCAAAACCTAAGCCAGCTCGTGTTCTCAGACTTCCATCCTCACACTCCTGGCTCACAAGCCTTCCACTTTGGGAATTCTGGAGACAGAATGCAGCACTCTGCCTGCCCTCCAGAAGAGAGACTTTGCCCTAGGGGTCTACCCAGAAACATCAAATGAGGATCAACGTGCAATTCTCTAGACTGTACCCCAATTATACAGTCTAGCCTGGGCACTAATGCCCTGTCTGACACAGCCTGACCCCAGACCTCGTGACCGACACCCAGACACCTGGCCACACACTGAACACATCGGACATGCCATGGCCTTAGGTCATCATCTCTTCCCAACCTTGGTCTTCAGGCTTCAGAACCTAGACCTTATCTCCACTCACAACTAAGCGGTGTACGTGATGCAGAAATCAGAACTTCACCTTCCCCATGACCAGAAACCTTGTGGTTGGCATGTTGTCCAACGTTCAGTTTATGAGAACCCAGCATGGCCCATGAGGCCTCAGACATGCTTGAGGGCTGCGATGGGCACAAACACACATTAGGACCCTAAGCATGAACCCTGGCCTCAAGTAAAGCCTCTCCGGGGCAGGACCAAGAGCCTGCATATGGATCTTGCCATGCCCCTACTCCCCCAATCCTAGCCAGAGCTTGAGAAGTCTAGTCAACCTTATTCAGAGCTCTTTTCTGGAATCCCTCTTTGGTGGGACAAATGAGGTAAAAAAAAAAAAAAAGAATAAGAAAAAAAAAAAAGAAAGAACTCCTACCATCCAAAGAATGACCCCAAACACTTGGAATTTGGCCAAATCCACAGAGAGAAATACTCGTCCATGGTCGATGAGGCCAGCCTGACATTCCACGGCCACCATTGACACAAAATCCGGAGACAAAAACCTGAAAAAGCGCCACACACTTGCCCTTTGTTCAGAGCCCCCAAAATTCTCAAGGTCTGTAGATCGGGCCTGCCATACCTATGTCCCCAATCCTAAGCCGAGTTTGTGTTTTCAGACTTCTGTCTCCATTGTCCTCGCCCACACACCCTAAAGGCTGGGCCCCATGGAGCCACACCTCAGGACTGTGCCTGCCCTCTCCAAGGGAATTCTGCTCATTCCTTTGGCACAACCTGACAGATTAGGAGAAACATCCAAAATCTCTGAGGCCATCCCAATAGTGTAGGATGTCCTGGACATACAGGGACCATCTGGCACAAGCTGAGCCACTACATCCAATCAGACCCTTAGACAGATATCCATAGAAAAGTATATTGAACAAGACAGGCACCTAGGCCCTAATTGGATCCATTGCTTTTGTTTTCAGGCCTCTCTCCTCAGAGGCCTGGATTCCAATACAAGCATAAGGGATTTCCGGAGCTACCAATCAGAAAAAATCTCGTCTCCACATGGGAATCTTACTCTATGGAGCTGTCATAACCTCCAGTTAGGAGAAAACTTCAGGTCACCGGAGCCACTGCCCCATTCGAATATCTCCATGGACACAATCCCACATTATGACCCATCCTCAGGAGAGTCCATTTCAACTAAACCCCCTTGGTTGCTACCCCAGAGCCAGCAGATTGAACCTGCCTTGTCGCTAGGAGACAATTGAAATGCGAGTTGGGCTCTTCAGGCATCCATCCTTAGAACCCTGCTCTTGCGTCGTTCCTTATGGGACATCCTTGAGCCATCCAACAGGTCTCGACTGTCTCACAGGAGTCCTTGTGCATGGACCACCTCACAACTCATATCATGGAAAGCTTCCAAGGTCATATGTTGCCCCCAATCTTCATGAAGTCGGATTATGGAAAGAAATTCCAACCTGAGCCAACGGCTGATCTTCGCCTTGACTTCAGATGCACGAGATCTTGATTAAGCTCTTCAGAGTGTACCTGCTGTGCCCTCACCCCAAAACCTAAGCATAGCTAGTGTTCTCAGAATTCTGTCCTCACTCTCCTGGACCACACGCCCTCCATTTTGGGATTTCCGATGACACAGTGCTGCACTCTGCCTGCCCTCTAAAAGAAAAACGTTGCCCTATGGGTCTACCCAGAAACCTCAAATGAGGATAAACCTGCACGCCACTCAACTGTACACCAATTATATAGTCTTGCCTGTGCACTAATGCCCTGTCTGACACAACCTGAGGCCTGAATTCCCAACCGACACCCAGACAGCTTGCCGTACACTGAGAACATCTGAACCGCCATGGCCTTAGGTGGCCATCTCTTTCCAACCTGGTTTTCAGGCTACAGAAACCTAGACCTTATCTCTACTCACTTCCCATGTGTAAACGTGATGCAGAATTAAGAACTCCTCCTTCCCTCTCGCCAGAATCTTGTGGTTGGCATCTTGTCCAATGTTCAGTGTAGGACCCCTGTAGGGCCTACAGGGGTAGTAGTAGGGCCCCTGAGGGTAGTGTGGGGTCCCTGAGGCCCTGCCCATGCTTAAGAGCTGCGGAGGGCACAAACACACATTGGGACCCTCAGTTTGAGCCCTGTCCTCAAGTAAAGCCTCTCAGTGGCTGGACCAGGAGCCCTCATATGGGGCCTGCCATGCCCCAAGTCACCCAATCTTAACCAGAGGTAGAGACATCTAGTCACCCCTACTCAGGGCTCTGCTCTGGAATCCCTCTTTGGTGGGACATTTGAGGTAAATAAACACAGAAAGGACTCCTCCCACTCACAGAATGACCCAATCACTTGGGATCGGGCCATCCCCAGAGAGAAAGACTCGTCCATGGCCCATGAGGCCAGCCTGACTTTCCAAGGCCACTATTGACACAAAATCCAGAGACATAAGCCTCAGCAAGCGCATCACACTCACATCTTAGGTCATAGCCCAAAAAATTCTCCTCATAGTCTGTAGATCGGGCCTGCCATACCTACGTCCCCAAACCTAAGCCGAGTTTGTGTTTTCAGACTTCTATCTTGACATCCCTGTCCCACACACCCTCCAGGCTGAGGCCCCTGGAGCCACACCTCAGGACTGTGCCTGCCCTCTCCAATGAAATTCTTCCCATTCCATTGGCCACAACCCTACAGATTAGGAGAAACCTCCAAAGTCCCAGAGGCCATTCCAATAGTGTAGGCCGCCCAGGACAAAGAGGGGTGATCTGTCACAAGCTGAGCAACGACCTCAACTCACCCGTAGACAGATATCCCAAGAGAAGAAGATTAAACTGGACAGGCCCCTAGAACGTAATTGGTTCCATTGCTTTTGTTTCTAAGCATCTCTCCTCAGAGGCCTGTTTTCCAATACCAGCATATGGGGGATTCCGAGATACCAATCAGAACAAATCTTGTCTCCACATGGGAAACTTATCCTTTGGAGCTCTGTAAAAACCTCCAGTTAGGAGAAACCTTCAGGTAACCGGAGCCACCGCCCTATTCCAAGGTCTCCATGGACACAAACCCGCATTATGACCATTCGGCAGGAGAGTACATTTCAACTCAGCCACGTCAATTACTCCCCCAGAGCCAGAATATCAAACCTGCCTTGTCGCTAGGAGACAACTTGAATGCAAAGCAGACTCTCTAGGCATCCATACTTGGAATCCTGCTCTGGCGCCGTTTCATATGGGATGTCCTGGAGCCTTCCAACAGCTCTTGACTGTCCCGTAGAAGGAATCCTTGCAGATTGGAGCATCTCACAACTCTTATCGTGGGAAAACCCACATGGCCTCATGAGGTGCTCCCATTTATAAAGGGGCCATCATGGACAGAAACTCCAACCTGAGCCAACTTCTGATCCATTGCTTTGGTTTCTAGGTATCTCTCCTCAGAGGCCTGGTTTCCAATATCAGAATATGGGGGTTTCCTAAGGAAACAATCAGAACAGATCTCATCTCCACATGGGAAACTTGCTCTTTGGAGCTGTGTCAATAACTCAGGTTAGGGGGATCCTTCAGGGTGCTGGCACCATGGCCCAATTCCAAGGTCTCCAAGGACACAAACTTACATTAGGATCCATCCTCAGGAGAGTCCATTTCAAATCAGCCCCCTCGGCTGCTCACCCGGAGCCAGCAGATCAAACCTGCCTTGTCACTAGGAGACAGTTGGAATGCGAGGTGGGCTCTTCAGGCATCCATCCTTAGAACCCTGCTCTTGCGTCGTTCCTTATGGGACATCCTTGAGCCATCCAACAGGTCTCGACTGTCTCACAGGAGTCCTTGTGCATGGACCACCTCACAACTCATATCATGGAAAGCTTCCAAGGTCATATGTTGCCCCCAATCTTCATGAAGTCGGATTATGGAAAGAAATTCCAACCTGAGCCAACGGCTGATCTTCGCCTTGACTTCAGATGCACGAGATCTTGATTAAGCTCTTCAGAGTGTACCTGCTGTGCCCTCACCCCAAAACCTAAGCATAGCTAGTGTTCTCAGAATTCTGTCCTCACTCTCCTGGACCACACGCCCTCCATTTTGGGATTTCCGATGACACAGTGCTGCACTCTGCCTGCCCTCTAAAAGAAAAACGTTGCCCTATGGGTCTACCCAGAAACCTCAAATGAGGATAAACCTGCACGCCACTCAACTGTACACCAATTATATAGTCTTGCCTGTGCACTAATGCCCTGTCTGACACAACCTGAGGCCTGAATTCCCAACCGACACCCAGACAGCTTGCCGTACACTGAGAACATCTGAACCGCCATGGCCTTAGGTGGCCATCTCTTTCCAACCTGGTTTTCAGGCTACAGAAACCTAGACCTTATCTCTACTCACTTCCCATGTGTAAACGTGATGCAGAATTAAGAACTCCTCCTTCCCTCTCGCCAGAATCTTGTGGTTGGCATCTTGTCCAATGTTCAGTGTAGGACCCCTGTAGGGCCTACAGGGGTAGTAGTAGGGCCCCTGAGGGTAGTGTGGGGTCCCTGAGGCCCTGCCCATGCTTAAGAGCTGCGGAGGGCACAAACACACATTGGGACCCTCAGTTTGAGCCCTGTCCTCAAGTAAAGCCTCTCAGTGGCTGGACCAGGAGCCCTCATATGGGGCCTGCCATGCCCCAAGTCACCCAATCTTAACCAGAGGTAGAGACATCTAGTCACCCCTACTCAGGGCTCTGCTCTGGAATCCCTCTTTGGTGGGACATTTGAGGTAAATAAACACAGAAAGGACTCCTCCCACTCACAGAATGACCCAATCACTTGGGATCGGGCCATCCCCAGAGAGAAAGACTCGTCCATGGCCCATGAGGCCAGCCTGACTTTCCAAGGCCACTATTGACACAAAATCCAGAGACATAAGCCTCAGCAAGCGCATCACACTCACATCTTAGGTCATAGCCCAAAAAATTCTCCTCATAGTCTGTAGATCGGGCCTGCCATACCTACGTCCCCAAACCTAAGCCGAGTTTGTGTTTTCAGACTTCTATCTTGACATCCCTGTCCCACACACCCTCCAGGCTGAGGCCCCTGGAGCCACACCTCAGGACTGTGCCTGCCCTCTCCAATGAAATTCTTCCCATTCCATTGGCCACAACCCTACAGATTAGGAGAAACCTCCAAAGTCCCAGAGGCCATTCCAATAGTGTAGGCCGCCCAGGACAAAGAGGGGTGATCTGTCACAAGCTGAGCAACGACCTCAACTCACCCGTAGACAGATATCCCAAGAGAAGAAGATTAAACTGGACAGGCCCCTAGAACGTAATTGGTTCCATTGCTTTTGTTTCTAAGCATCTCTCCTCAGAGGCCTGTTTTCCAATACCAGCATATGGGGGATTCCGAGATACCAATCAGAACAAATCTTGTCTCCACATGGGAAACTTATCCTTTGGAGCTCTGTAAAAACCTCCAGTTAGGAGAAACCTTCAGGTAACCGGAGCCACCGCCCTATTCCAAGGTCTCCATGGACACAAACCCGCATTATGACCATTCGGCAGGAGAGTACATTTCAACTCAGCCACGTCAATTACTCCCCCAGAGCCAGAATATCAAACCTGCCTTGTCGCTAGGAGACAACTTGAATGCAAAGCAGACTCTCTAGGCATCCATACTTGGAATCCTGCTCTGGCGCCGTTTCATATGGGATGTCCTGGAGCCTTCCAACAGCTCTTGACTGTCCCGTAGAAGGAATCCTTGCAGATTGGAGCATCTCACAACTCTTATCGTGGGAAAACCTACATGGCCTCATGAGGTGCTCCCATTTATAAAGGGGCCATCATGGACAGAAACTCCAACCTGAGCCAACTTCTGATCCATTGCTTTGGTTTCTAGGTATCTCTCCTCAGAGGCCTGGTTTCCAATATCAGAATATGGGGGTTTCCTAAGGAAACAATCAGAACAGATCTCATCTTCACATGGGAAACTTGCTCTTTGGAGCTGTGTCAATAATTCAGGTTAGGGGGATCCTTCAGGGTGCTGGCACCATGGCCCAATTCCAAGGTCTCCAAGGACACAAACTTACATTAGGATCCAACCTCAGGAGAGTCCATTTCAAATCAGCCCCCTCGGCTGCTCACCCGGAGCCAGCAGATCAAACCTGCCTTGTCACTAGGAGACAGTTGGAATGCGAGGTGGGCTGCCCAGGCATCCATCCTTAGAACCCTGCTCTGGAGAACTTCTTTATGGGACGTCTTGAATCCAACCAACCTGTCTTGACTGTCTCACAGAATGAATCCTTATGGTTTGAAGCATCACACAATCCCACTGTGAGAAAACCTCCATTTCCTCATGATGCCCCACACCTTCATAAATGGGCCATCAAGGACAGAAACTCCATCCTAAGACAAAGTCTGATCCTCGCCCTGAATTCAGAAGCAAGAGATCTCGATTTAGCACTTGAGAGTGTGCCTGCTGTGCCCTCGCCCCAAAACCTAAGCCTAACTTGTGTTCTCAGACTTCCGTCCTCACAATTCTGGCCACACCCCTCCAGGTTGGCAATTCTGGAGACACAATGCAGCACTCTGCCTGCCCTCCAGAAGAAAAATATTGCCCTATAGGGCTAACCAGAGACGCCAAATGAGTAACAACCTGCATGCCACTGGACCATACCCCAATTATACAGTCTAGCCTGTGCACTAAAGCCCTGTCTGACACAGCCTGAGGGCAGACCTCCAGTCCAACACCCAGACAGCTGGCCGTACACTGAGCATATCATACCCACAATGGCTTTAGGCCATCATCTCTACCCAACCTCAGTTTTCACCTTCAGAACCTAGACCTTATCTCCACTCACTGCTCAGGAGTGAACGTGATGCAAGAATCAGAACTTCTCCTTCGCCATGGCAAGAAACCTTGTGGTTGGCATGTGGTCCAACGTTCATTGTAGGAGAAAGCAGCATGGACTATGAGGCCCCAACTATCCTTGAGGGCCACAATTTGCACAAACACACATTGTGACCCTCAGCGTGAGCCCTATCCTCATGTAAAGCCTCTTAGTGACTGGAACAACAGCCCACATATGGGGCTTGCCAAGCCCCTAGTCCCCCAATCTCAACCAGAGTTCGAGATGTCTAGTCACCCCTACTCAGGGCTCTGCTCTGGAATCCCTCTTTGGTGGGACACCTGAGGTAAAAAAAAAAGAAAAAATACAGAAAGGAGTCTTCCCATCCACAGAATGATCCCAACCACTTGGGATCAGGCCAAGTCACCAGAGAAAGACTTGTCCATGGCCCTAGAGGACACCCCGACATTCCACGGCCACCGTTGACACAAAATCCAGAGACAAAAGCCTGAGCAAGCGCCACATACTCGCCCTTTGTTCATAGCCCGGAAAATTCTCATGGTCTGTAGATCGAGCCTTCATACATACATCCCCAAACCTAAGCTGAGTTTGTGTTTTCAGACTTCTGTCCCCACAGTCCTGGCCCACACACCATCCAAGCTGGGGCCCCTGGAGCCACACCTCAGAACTGTGGCTTCCCTCTCCAGGGGAATTCTGCCATTTCCATTGGCCACAACCCTATAGATTAGGATAAACCTCCAAACTCCCTGAAGCCATCCCAATAGTGTTGGCTGCCCAGGACAAACAGGGATGATCTTTCACAAGTTAGGAAACTACCTCCACTCAGACGCAGAGACAGATATCCCCATAGAATAAGATTGAACTGGACAGGCACTTAGGCCCTAATCAGATCCATTGCTTTTGTTTCCAGTAATCTCTCCTCAGAGGCCTGGTTTCCAATACCCGCATATGGGGGATTACTGAGGCACTCATCAGAAAAATCACGTCTCCACATAGGAAATGTACTCTTTGGAGCTCTATAAAAACTTCTGTTTAGGAGAATCTTTCAGAGCCCCGGATCAAGCGCCCCATTCCAAGGTCTCCATGGACTTAAACCCACATTATGATCTATCCTCGGGAGAGTCCATGTCAACACAACTCCCTTGGTTTCTCCCCCAGGGCCTGCAGATCAAACCTGCCTTGTTGCTAGGAGACAACTAGAATGGGAGGTGGGTTGCCCAGGCATCCATCCTTAGAACCCTACTCTGGAATCTTTCCATATGGGACATCCTAGAGCCATCCAACAAGTCTCTAGTGTCCCACAGAAGGAATCTTTGCAGTCTGGTGCATCTCACAACTCCCATTGTGGGAAAATCTTCATGGCCTCTTGAGACGCTCCACTTTATAAAGGGGCCATCATGGACAGAATCTCCAACCTGAGCAAACGTCTGATATTCGCCCTGGATTCAGGTGCATGAGATCTTGATTCAGCTCTGCAGAGTGTGCCTTCTGTGCCCTCACCCCAGAAACTAAGCCTAGCTTGTGTTCTCAGACTACCGTCCTCACACCCCTGGCCCAAAAGCCCTACAGTTTGGCAATACTGGGGCCACAATGCAGCACTCTGCCTGCCCTCCAGAAGAAAAACGTTGCCTTATGGAGCTACCTAGAAGCCCGAATGAGGATCAACTGAACACCACTCGACTGCACCCCAAATATACAGTCTACCCTGTCTAATGCCCTGTCTGACACAGCATGAGCCCACAACTCCAGACCTACGCTCAAAGGCTGGCCACACACTGAACTCATTTGACCCGTCAGGTCCTTAGGTCTTCATCTCTTCCCAACCTCGGTTTTCGGGTTTCAGAACCTAAACCTAAACTCCAATCACTGTCCAGGGATGAACGTGATGCAGAAATCACAACTCATCCTTCACCATGGCCAGAAAACTTGTGGTTGGCATATTCTCCAACGTTCAGTGTAGGATAATCCAGCGTGTCCCATGAGGCCCTTCCCATGCTCGAGGGCCATGTTGGGCACAAATAGGCATTGTGACCCTCAGCATGAGCACTGTCCTCAAGGAAGGCCTCTCAGTGTCTGAATCAAGAGCCCACATATTGGACTTGCCATACCCCTAGGCCCCCAAACTTAAACAGAGGTGGGGTTATCCAGTTGTCCCTCCCAAGGACTCTGCTCTGGAATCCCTCTTTTATTGGCACACATGAGGTACATAAAATAAAATAAAATAAAATAAAATAAAATAAAATAAAATAAAATAAAATAAAATAAAAACCAGAAAGGACTCCTCCCATCCCACAGAATGTACCCAAACTCTTGGGATTGGGTCAAATCTTCAGAGAAGGAAAGCCGTCCACAACCCATGAGGCCACGCCAGCATTCCACCCACATTATTGACACAAATCCAGAGACAAAACCTGAGCAAGCACCTCAAACTCACCCTTTTTCATATCCCGAAGTGTTATCACGGTCTGTAGATTGGGCGTGCCATACCTATGTCCCCAATCCTAAGCGGAGTTTGTGTTTTCAGACTTCTGTCCCCACAGGCCTGGCCCACACACCCTCAAGGCTGGGCCCCTAGAGCCAAACTCAGAACTGTGCCTGCCCTCTCCAGGGGATTTCTGCCAATTCCATTGGCCACAGCCCTATAGATTAGGAGAAACTCCAAAGTCCCGAGGCCATCCCAATATTATAGGCTGCCCAGGAAAAACAGGGGCGATCTGACACAAGCCGAGCAACTACCTCCCCTCAGATCCATAGACACGTATCCCCAGGAAAGAGATTGAACCGGACAGGCACCTAGGCCCTAATCATATCCATTGCTTTTGTTTCCAGGCATCTCTCCTCAGAGGCCTGGATTCCAATACCAGCATATGGGAGATTCCTTAGGCACTCATCAAAACAATTCTCTTCTCCACATAGGAAACGTACTCTTTAGAGCTCCATCAAAACCTCTGGTTATGAACATCCCTCAGGGCCCCGGATCAAGCACCCCATTCCAACGTCTCCATGGACACAAATGCACATTATGACCCATCCTCAACTCACCCATTTCAACACACCCGCCTTGTTTTCTCCCCTAGATCCAGCAAATCGAACTTGCCTTGGCGCTATGAGACACCTGGAATGGGAGGCAGGCTGCCCAGGCATCCATCCTTAGAACCCTGCTCTGGATAACTTCCTTATGGGATGTCCTGGAGCCATCCAACAGGTCTCGACTGTCCCACAGAAGGAATCATTGCGGTTTGGAGCATCTCACAATTCCCATCGTGGGAAAACCTCCATGGCCTCGTGACACCCTCCCCTTCATGAAGGGGCCGTCATGGACAGAAACTCCAACCTGAGCCAACGTCTGATGCCAGCTCTGTCTTCAGGTACACGGGATCTCGAATCATCTCTGAAGAGGGTGCCTGCCGTCCCCTCACCCCGAAATCTAAGTCTGGCTTGTGTTCTCAGAATTTTTTCCTCACACTCCTGGCCCACAAGCCTTCCAGTTTGGGAATTCTGGAGCCACTATGTGGCACTGTGTCTTCCCTCCAGAAGAAAAACGTTGCCCTCTGGGGCTACCCAGTAACCACAAATGAGTACCAACCTGCACGAAACTCGACTGCACCCCAATGATACAGTCTAGCCTGGGCACTAATTCCCTGTCTGCCACAGCCTGAGGCTGCACCTCCCAACCCACACTCAACAGCTGGCCGAACACTGAGCACATCAGACACACCATGGCCTTAGGTCTTCATCTCTTCCCAACCTCAGTTTTCAGGCTTCAGAACCTAGACCTTAAATCCAATCACAGTCCAGGAGTGAAAGTGATTCAAAAATTAGAACTCCTTCTTCCCCATGGCCAGAAAACTTGTGGTTGCCATATTGTGAAACGTTCAGTGTAGGAGAAACCAACATGGTACATTAGGCCACGCCCTGACTTGAGGGGCTCCTTGGGCACAAAATCACATTGTGAAACTCAGTGTGAGCCCTATCCTCAAGGAAGGCCTCTCAGTGTCTGGACCAAGAGCCCACATATAGGGATTGCAATGTTCTTAGCTCCCAATGTTAACCAAAGGTCTGGTTGTCCAGTCGCCCCTCCCCAGGACTCTGCTCTGTAATCCCTCTTTTGGTGGTCTACCTGAGGAAAAAAAAAAAACAGAAAGGCCTCCTCCCTTCCCACAGAATGATCCCAAACTCTTGGGATCGGGTCAAATCCCCAGAAAGGGAGCCTCATCGTTGGCCCATGAGGACACCCGGACATTCCATGGCAATCGGTGACACATATCCAGAAAAAAATAAACATGAGCAAGCACCTCACATTCGCCCTTTGTTCATAGCCCGAAGAGTTCTCCTCACGGTCTATATATCGGGCCGGCCATACCTACATTCCCAAACCTAAGTGGAGTTTTTGTTTTCAGACTTTTGTCCAAATAGCCCTGGACCACACACGCTCCACCCTTGGGTCCCTGGAGCCACAACTCAGGACTTTGCTTCCCTTTCAAGGGTATTCTTCCCATTCCATTGGCCACAACCTTGCAAATTAGGAAAAACCTCCAAAGTCACCGAGGCCATCCCTATAGTGTAGGCCCCCCAGGACAAACAGGTGTGATCTCAAACCAGCTGAGCAACTACCTCCACTCAGACAACAGGTGTTTCCAGAGAAGAATATTGAACCGGACAGGCCCCTCGGCCCTAATCAGATCCATTGCTTTGGTTTCCAGGCATCTCTCCTCAGAGGCCTGGTTTCCAATACCAGCATATGGTGGTTTCCTGAGGCACCAATAAGAACAAATCTCGTCTCCCCATGGAAAACTTGCTCATTGGAGCTTTGTCATAACCTCTGGTTAGGATAATCCTTCAGGGCCCTGGTGCCACTGCCCCATACCAAGGTCTCAATGGACTCAAACCAACATTAAGACCATCCTCAGGAAAGTCCATTCCAACTCAGCCCCTTCTGTTGCTACCCCAAGCCAGCAGATCAAACGTTTCTTGTTGCTAGGAGACAATTGGAATGTGAGGCTGGCTGCCCAGGCATCCATACTTAGAACCCTGTTCTGGAAAAATACCTTATGAGACGTCCTGGAGCCATCCAACAAATCTTAATTGTCCCACAGAAGGAATCCTTGCGGTTTGGAGCACCTCACAACTCCAATAGTGGGGAAAACCCCCATGGCCTCATAATGTGCCCCCCTTCATGAAGGGGCCAACATGGACAGTAACTCCAACCTGAGCCAAAGTCTGATCCTCGACCTGACTTCAGACGCATGAGATCTCAATTCAGCTCTGCAGCGTGTGCCTGCCATGTCCTTGCCCCGAAACCTAAGCCTAGCTTGTGTTCTCAGACTTCCGTCCTCACTCTCCTGGCCCACAAGCCCTCCAGTTTGGGAATTCCGAAGCCACAATGCAGCACTTTGCCTGCCCTCCAGAAGAAAAACTTTGCCCTATGCTGCTAATAAGAAACCCCAAATGATTATCGAATGCATGCCACTCGACTGTAAAGCAATTATACAGCCTACCCTGTATACTAATGCCCTGTCTAGCACAGCCCGAGACCAGACATCTCAAACGACACCCAGACAGCTGGCCGCAACCTGGACACATAGGACCCGCTATGGCCGTAGGTCGTCATCTCTTCCCAACCTCGGTTTTCAGGCTTCAGAACCTAGACCTCATCTCCAATCTCTGCCCAGGGGTGAACGTGATGCAGAAATTAGAATTCCTCCTTCCCCATGGCCAGAAACCTTGTGGTTGGCATGTTGTCCAACGTTCAATGTGGGAAAACCTGCATTGTCCGAAAGGCCACGCCAGTGCTTGAGGACCGCCTAGGGCACAGACATGCATTGTGACCTGCAGCTTGAGTCCTGTATTAAAGTAACGCCTCTCAGTGGCTGGACCAAGATCCTGCATATGGGGCTTGTCATATCCATAGGCCCCCAGGCTTAACCAGAGGGCGAGTATTCCAGTTGTCAGTACCCACTGCTATGCTCTAGAATCCCTCTACTGGGGGGACACATGAAGCAGAAAACAGGACTCTTCCCTTCCCACAGAATGACCCCAAACTCTTGGGGGCTGGACAAACTACCAGAGAGGGAGACATCTACAACCCATGAGGCAACTCCTACATTAAACAGCCATTGTGGACAAAACATCCAGAGACTGAGCGACTGCCTCCCTCTCACCCTTCTTTCATATCCAGAGGAGCTCCCCTCACGGACTGTACATCAGGCCTGCCATAACCTCGGCCCCAAACCTGAGCTGAGTTTGGGTTTTTGGATGTCTGTCTGCACAGCCGTGGCCCACACAGCCTCCAGGCTGGGGTATCTGGATCCACACCACAGAACTGTGCCTGCTCTCTCCTAAGATACTGCCCGTTCCATTGGCCACAACTCTACAAAATAGTAGAAACCTCAAGGTCCCCAAAGACATCCCACTACCGCAAGCCACACTTGACAAACAGGGGCATTAGGACACAATCTGAGCAACTACTACGTCCATGCAGACACACAGACAGATATCCGCAGAGACAGAAGATTGAACCAGACAGGCCCCTAGGCCCTATTATGAACTCTTGCTTTGGTGTCCAGGTATCTACTCCTCAGAGGCCTGGGTTCGAAGACCAGCATATGGGGCTCTCCTGAGGCACCAGACAGAACACCTCTCATCTCCACATGGGAAGCTTCCTTGTTGGAGTTGTGTCAAAACCTTCGGGTTGGAGAATCCTGCAGAGTCCCTTAGCTACTGCCACATTCCAACGTCTCCATGGCCACCAACCCACATTATGACTCATCCTCAGGAGAGTCCATTTAAACTCAGCCTTCTGGGTAGCTCACCCTAGAGCCCGCAGACTGAGCGTGCCTTTTCTCGACCAGGCAATGGGAACGTGAGTTGGCGTTTCTCGGCATCCATTCTTAGGCCCCTGCTCTCGAGTCTTTCTGTATGGGGCATCCTGGAACCATCCAATAGTACTCGACTGTCCTGAAGAAGGAAACTTTGAAGTTTGGAGCAGCTCACAACTCCCAGTGTAGGGAAACCTCCCTGGCCTCATGACGCCACCACCCCCTTCAGGAAGGGGCCATCATGGACACAAACTCCAGCTTGAGGCAACATCTGATACTCGCCCTGACCTCAGATGCAGAAGATCTCAATTCAGCCTCTGCACAGTGGACCTGCCATGCTCTTGGCCCCAAACCTCGTGCTAGCTTCTGTTTTCAGACTTCCTTCCTCACACTCCTGGCAAACATGCCCTCAAGAGTTGGAATTCTGGAACCACAATGCAGCCCTATGCTGGCTGTCCAGAAGAAAATCTTTGCTCTATGGGGATCTCCATAAACCCCAAATGAGGATCAACCTGCTCGGTTCTCGACCTCACCGCAATTGGATTGTTCGGGTTGTCCATTCATCCCTCCCCAGAGCTCTGCTTTGGAATCCTTTTTGGTGGGACTCCTGAAGATACAAAACTAAAAGGACTTCTCCCATCCTTCAGATTGACCCAAAACAATTGGGATTGGACCAAATTCACAGAGAAGATGTCTCGTCCATGGCCCATGAGGCCTCCCCGAGATTCCACAGCCATCGTTGACAACAAATCCAGAGACAAAAGCCTGAGCAAGCGCCTCACACTCGCTCTTTTGTCGTATCCCGAAGAGTTCTCCTCACGGTCTGTAGATCGGGCCTGCCATACCTACGTCCCAATCCTAAGCCGAGTTTGTGTTTTCAGACTTCTGTCCCCACATTCCTGGCCCACAGACCCTTCAGGCTGGGGCCCCTGGAGCCACACATCAGGACTGTGCCTGTCCATACCACGGGAATTCTGCCCATTTCATTGTCCACAATCGTACAAATTAGGACAAACCTCCAGTGTCCCCAAGGACATCCCAATAATGTAGGCTGCCGAGGACAAACAAGGGTCATCTGAAACCAGCTGAGCATCTACCTCTACTCAGCGTAGATGGATGTCCCCAGAGAAGAAGATTGAACCAGACAGGCCCCTAGAACTGAATCAGATTCATTGATTTAGTTTACAGGTATCTCTCCTCAGAGGCCTGGTTTCCAATATTAGCATATGGGGATTTCATGAGGCAGCAATCAGAACAAATCTCGTCTCCACATGGGAAAATTATCCTTTGAAGATGTCTCAAAACCTCCAGTTAGGAGAATCCTTCAGGGCCTGTGTGCCACTGCCCCATTACAAGGTCTCCATGGACAGAAATCTGCATTAGAACCCATCTGCAGGAAATTCCATTTCAACTCAGCTCCCTTGGTTGCTCCCCCAGAGCGAGCAGACTGAACCTGTCTTTTTACTAGGAGACAATTGGAATGCAAGGTGGGCTGCCCAACCATCCATCCTTAGAGCTCAGCTCTGGCGTCATTCTGTATGGGATGTCCTGGAGCCATCCAACAGGTCTCAAATGTCCAGCAGAAGGAATCCTTGAGTTTTGGAACATCTGACAACAACCAACATTGGAAATATAGATGGCCTGTGATGCCCCCTCCCCCATTTATGAAGGGGAAATCATGGACAGGAACTCCAACCTAAGCCAACGTCTGATCTTCACCCTGAATTCAGATGCACGAGATCTCGATGCAGCTCTGCAGAGTGTGCTTTCCTTGCTCTCGCCCTGAAACCTATGTCTGGCTTGTGTTCTCAGACTTCCGTCCTCACACTCCTGGCCCCCAAGCCCTCACATTTGGGAATTCGGGACAGAAAATGCAGCATTCTGCCTGCCTTCCAGAAGAAAAATTTTGCCCTATGGAGTTTCTCACAAAACCCAAATGAGGATAGACATACACGGCACTCGAATGTACCCAAATTAGATAGTCTAACCTGGCCACTAATACACTGTCTGATACAGAGTGAGCCCTGACCTCCTGACCAACACCGAGACAGCTGACCACACACTGAGAACATCAGACCCGCCATGGCCTTAGCTCGTTATCTCTTCCTGACCTAACTTTTTAGGCTTCAGAACTTAGACCTTAACTCCAAGCCCTGACAAGGGTTGAATGTGATGCAGAAATCAGAACTCCTCCTTACCCATGGCAAGAAACCTTGTGGTTGGCATGTTGTCCAACGTTCAGTGTAGGAGAAACCAGCATTCACCCTGAGGCCCCACCCATTCTTGAGTGCGACGAGAGAATAAACACGCATTGTGACCCTCAGCGTGAGTCCTGTCTTCTCGTAAGTCCTCTCAGTGGATGGACCCTTAGATGTCATAATGGGCTTGACATGTCCCTATGCCCCAATTTTTAACCAGATTTCTGGTTGTCCAGTCGCCCCTCCCCAGGGCCCTACTCTGGAATCCCTCATTTGGTTGGACACGTGAGGTTATAAAACAAAACAACAACAACAACAACAAAACGGACTTCTTCCATCCCACAGAAAGACCCCAAACTCTTTGGACGGGGCCAATCCCCCAGAGAGTAAGACTCGTCCATTTCCCTTGAAGTCAACCGGATAATTCACGTCCATGAGTGAGATGATATCCAAAGACAAAAACGTGAGCAAGAGCCCTACACTCGCCCTTTTTTCATATCCCTAAGTGTTCTCCTCATGGCCAGTCGATCAGTCCTGCCATACCTATGACCCGAAACATAAGCTGAGTTTGTGTTTTCAGACGACTGTCCAATCAGCTCTGGCCTACACACCCTACAGGCTCAGGCCCCTGGAGCCAAAACTGAGGACTGTACTTGCCCTCTCCAAGGGAATTGTATGTGCCCATTCCAATGGCCACAAACCTACTAATAGGATAAACCTCCAAAGTCCCTGAGGCCATCCCAATAGTTGTGGCTTCCCAGGTCAACCAGGGGCAATCTGAGCCGATCTGAGCACCTACCTGCACTCAGACCCATAGACTGATGTCTCCAGAGGTAAAAAGGAATGAACAGGCCCCTAGGCACTAATCGGATCCATTGCTTTGGTTTGGAGGCATCTCGCCTCAGACGCCTGGATTTCAATACCAGAATATGGCTGTTTCTTGACTCACCCATCAGAACAAATGTCATCTACACATGGGAAACTTACACGTTGGAGCTGTGTCAAAGCCTCTGTTTAGGAGAACCCTTCAGGGCCCCAGTGCCATCGCTTCTTTCCAAGCTCTCCATAGACACAAAAACACATTAAGACCCATCCACAGGAGAGACCATTTCAACTCAGCCTCCTTGGTTACTCCCCAAGATCCAGCAGATCTTACCTGTCCTGTTGCTCGGAGACAATTGGATTGCCTGGAGGGCTACCCAGCCATCCTTCCTTAGAACCCTGCTCTGAATCGGTGGCCTGGAGCCAACGAACAGGTCTCAATTGTCCTGCTGAAGAATCATTGCAGATTGTAGGTTCTCACAACTACCAACGTGGGAGAACCCCCATGGCCTCGTGATCACCCCCCCTTCATGAAGGGGCCATCAGGGACAGAAAGTCCAACCTGAGCGATCATCTGATCTTCGACCTGACTTCAGATGTACGAGAACTCAATTCAGGTCTGTAGATTGGGCCTTCCATGTCCTCAGCCAGAATCCTAAGCCTAGATTTTTTCTCAGACTTTCATCCTTAGACTACTGGCCCACAAGCCCTCCAGTTTAGCAATCCAGAACTACAATGCAGCACTTTGCCTGCCCTCCAGAAGAAAAACATTGCCCTCTGGGGCTACCCAGAAACCACAAAAGAGGATCAACCGGCACGCCGCTTGGCAGTACAACAAATATATAGGCTGACCTGGGCACTAATGCCCTTCTGACACAGACTGAGTCTGGACCTCCTGGCCCCACCCAGACAGCTGGCCGCACACTGAGCACATTGGACCCGCCATAGCCTTAGGTCGTTATCTCTTCCCAAATTCGGTTTTCAGGCTTCAGAACCTAGACATTATCTCCAATAACTGCCCAGGTTTGAAATTGATGCAGAAATCAGAACTCCATATTCATGGCAGGAAACCTTGTGGTTGCCATGTTGTCTAACGTTCAGTGTAGTTGAAACGAGTGTTGCACATGAAGCCCCGCCCATGCTCGCGGGCCACATTGGTCAAAAACACACATTGTGACCCTCAGCCTGAGCCCGGTCCTCAGGTAAGGCTTCTCAGTGGCTGGATGAAGAAACAGCATATAGGGCTTGCCATGCCCCTAGGCCCCAATTTTAAACCATAGTCCGGGTTGTCCCTTCACTCTTCACCAAGGCTCTGCTTTGGAATTCCTCTTTTGGTGGGACACCTGAGGTAACAAACATGAAAGGAGTCCTACCAACCCACAGACTGACGAAAAACAATAGGGAACAGACAGGATCCACAGAGAGGAAGATTCGTCCATGGCCCATGAGGCCTCCCCGACATTCCACGGCCATCACGGATACAATATCCAGAGACAAAAGCTTGAGCAAAAGCCTCAGACTCGCTCTTTCTTCATATCCTGATGAGTTCTTCTCATGGTTTGTAGATCGGGCCTGTCATACCTAGGTCCCCAAACCTAGGCTGAGTTTGTGTTTTCAGAATTCTGTCCTCAAAGTCCTGGGCAACACACCCTCCAGGCTGGGGTCCGTGGAGCCACATATCAGGACTGTGTCTACCCAATCCATGGGAATTCTGCCCATTCCATTGTCCAAAATCGTACAAGTTAGGAGAACCCTCCAAAGTCCCTGAGGCCATCCCAAAAGTGTAAGTCGCCCGGGACAAACAAGGGCGGTCTGACACCAGCTGAGAATCTACCACCACTCATACCATACATGGATGTACCCAGAGAAGAAGATTGAACCAGACAGGACCCTAGGCCATTATCGGATCCATTGCTTTGGTTTACAGGCATATCTCCTCAAAAGCCTGGATTCCAATACTAGCATAGGGGTTTTCCTGAGGCACCCATCAGAACAAAACTCGTCTCCACAAGGAAACTTGTGCATGGGAGCTATGTCAAAAGCTTAGGAGAATACTTCAGGGTCCCGGTGCCACCGCCTCATTCCAAGGCCCTCATGGACACAAACACACATTAGGACCCATCCACAGGAAAGTCCATTTCAACTCAGCCAGCCCGGTTGCTCTGGCAGAGCCATTAGATCTAAACTGTCTTGTTGCTAGGAGAAAATTGGAATGCGAGGCGGGCTTCCTAGGCATCCATCCTCGAATGGTGCTCCGGAGTCATTCCATATGGGATGTCCTGGAGCTGTCCAAAAGGTCTCAATTGTCGCGCAGAAGGAATACTTGAAGGGGGCATCCCACAACTCCCAACGTGGGAAAACCTCCTCGGCCTCGAGATTCCGCTCCCTTCATGAAGGGGCCGTCAGGCCTAGAAACTTCAACCTGAGCCAACGACTGATCCTCACCCTGACATCAGATGCATGAGATTTTGGTTCAGATCTGCAGGGGGTACCTGTCGTGCCCTCACCCTGAAACCGAAGTCTAGTTTGTGTTCTCAGACTTCCGTCCTCACACTCCTGGCCCCGAAGCGCTCAAGTTTGGCAATTCTGGTCCGACAATGAAGCACTCTGCCTGCCCTCTAGAAAAAATATATTGCCTACTGAGCTGCCCAGGCCGCTTAAATGAGGATAAACCTACACGGCACTCGAATATACCCAAATTATGTAGTCTACCCTGGGCACTAATGCACTGTCTGACACAACCTGAGCCCGGACCTCCTGACCAACACCCAGACAGCTGACCGCACACTGAGCACATCGACCCGCCATGGCCTTAGGTCAACATCTATTCCCGACCTCAGTTTTCAGGCTTCAGAACCTAGACCTTATCTCCAATCACTGCCCAGGGGTGACTGTGATGCAGAACTCAGAACTCTTCATTACCCATGGCAAGAAACCTTGTGGTTGGCATGTTGTCCAATGTTCAGTGTAGGAGAAACCAGCATTCACCCTGAGTCCCCGCCCATTCTTGTGTGCGACGGGGGCTTAAAAACGCACTGTGAACCTCAGCGTGAGTCCTGTCCTCTCGTAAGTCCTCTCAGTGGCTGGACCATTAGATGTCATAATGGGCTTGACATGTCCCTAGGCCGCAAATTTTAACCAGATTTCTGGTTGTCCAGTCGCCCCTCCCCAGGGCTCTACTCTGGAATCCCTCATTTGGTGGGACACCTGAGGTTGAAAAACAAAACAAAACAAATCAACAACAAAAAAACGGACCTCTTCCATCCCACAGAATGTCCCCAAACTCTTTGGACGGGGCCAAACCCCCAGAGAGTAAGACTCGTCCATTTCCCATGAAGTCACCCGGAAATTTCACGACCATGAGTGACACGATATCCAGAGACAAAAACTTGAGCAAGAGCCTCAAACTCGCCCTTTTTTCATATCCCAAAGATTTCTCCTCATTTTCTGTAGATCAGTCCTGCCATACCTATGACCCGAAACAAAGCCGAGTTTGTGTTTTTAGACAACTGTCTAAACAGCTCTGGCCTACACACTCTACAGGCTTAGCCCCTGAAGCCAAACCTGAGGACTGTCCTTGCCCTCTCCAAGGGAATTGTATGTGCCCATTCAAATTGCCACAACCCTACTAATAGGATAAACCTCCAAAGTCCCTGGGCCCTAATATTTAACCAGATTTCTTTCTTTTTTTTTAAGTTTTTATTTTTTATAAACATATATTTTTATCCCCAGGGGTACAGGTCTGTGTATCACCAGGTTTACACACTTCACAGCACTCACCAAAGCACATACACTCCCCAATGTTCATAATCCCACCCCCTTCTCCCAAACCCCCTCCCCCCAGCAACCCTCAGTTTGTTTTGTGAGATTAAGAGCCACTTATGGTTTGTAACCCTCCCAATCCCATCTTGTTTCATTGATTCTTCTCTTACCCATTTAAGCCCCCATGTTGCATCACCACTTCCTCATATCAGGGAGATCATATGATAGTTGTCTTTCTCTGCTTGACTTATTTCGCTAAGCATGATACGCTCTAGTTCCATCCATGTTGTCGCAAATGGCAAGATTTCATTTCTTTTGATGGCTGCATAGTATTCCATTGTGTATATATACCACATCTTCCTGATCCATTCATCTGTTGATGGACATCTAGGTTCTTTCCATAGTTTGGCTATTGTGGACATTGCTGCTATAAACATTCGGGTGCACGTGCCCCTTTGGATCACTACATTTGTATCTTTAGGGTAAAAACCCAATAGTGCAATTGCTGGGTCATAGGGCAGTTCTAATTTCAACATTTTGAGGAACCTCCATGCTGCTTTCCAGAGTGGCTGCACTAGCTTGCATTCCCACCAAGAGTGTAAGAGGGTCCCCCTTTCTCCGCATCCTCACCAGCATCTGTCATTTCCTGACTTGTTGATTTTAGCCATTCTGACTGGTGTGAGGTGATATCTCATTGTGGTTTTGATTTGTATTTCCCTGATGCCGAGTGATATGGAGCACTTTTTCATGTGTCTGTTGGCCATCTGGATGTCTTCTTTGCAGAAATGTCTGCTCATGTCCTCTGCCCATTTCTTGATTGGATTATTTGTTCTCTGGCTGTTGAGTTTGCTAAGTTCTTTATAGATTCTGGACACTAGTCCTTTATCTGATATGTCGTTTGTAAATATCTTCTCCCATTCTGTCAGTTGTCTTTTGATTTTGTTAACTGTTTCCTTTGCTGTGCAAAAGCTTTTGATCTTGATGAAGTCCCAATAGTTCATTTTTTTCCCTTGCTTCCCTTGCCTTTTGCGTTGTTCCAAGGAAGATGTTGCTGCGGCAGAGGTCGAAGAGGTTGCTGCCTGTGTTCTCCTCAAGGATTTTGATGGATACCTTTCGCACATTGAGGTCCTTCATCCATTTTGAGTCTATTTTTGTGTGTGGTGTAAGGAAATGGTCCAATTTCATTTTTCTGCATGTGGCTGTCCAATTTTCCCAGCACCATTCATTGAAGAGGCTGTCTTTTTTCCATTGGACATTCTTTCCTGCTTTGTCGAAGATTAGTTGACTGTAGAGTTGAGGGTCTATTTCTGGGCTCTCTATTCTGTTCCATTGATCTATGTGTCTGTTTTTGTGCCAGTACCATGCTGTCTTGATGATGACAGCTTTGTAATAGAGCTTGAAGTCCGGAATTGTGATGCCACCAACGTTGGCTTTCTTTTTCAATATCCCTTTGGCTATTCGAGGTCTTTTCTGGTTCCATATAAATTTTAGCATTATTTGTTCCATTTCTTTGAAAAAGATGGATGGTACTTTGATAGGAATTGCGTTAAATGTGTAGATTGCTTTAGGTAGCATAGACATTTTCACAATATTTATTCTTCCAATCCAGGAGCATGGAACATTTTTCCATTTCTTTGTGTCTTCCTCAATTTCTTTCATGAGTACTTTATAGTTTTCTGAGTATAGATTCTGTGTCTCTTTGGTTAGGTTTATTCCTAGGTATCTTATGGTTTTGGATGCAATTGTAAATGGGATTGACTCCTTAATTTCTCTTTCTTCTGTCTTGCTGTTGGTGTAGAGAAATGCAACTGATTTCTGTGCATTGATTTTATACCCTGACACTTTACTGAATTCTTGTATAAGTTCTAGAAGTTTTGGAGTGGAGTCTTTTGGGTTTTCCACATATAGTATCATATAATCTATGAAGAGTGATAGTTTGACTTCTTCTTTGCCGATTTGTATGCCTTTAATTTCCTTTTGTTGTCTGATTGCTGAGGCTATGACCTCTAGTACTATATTGAATAGCAGTGGTGATACTGGACATCCCTGCCGTGTTCCTGACCTTAGTGGAAAAGCTTTCAGTTTTTCTTCATTGAGAATGATATTTGCGGTGGGTTTTTCATAGATGGCTTTGATGATATTGAGGTATGTGCCCTCTATCCCTACACTTTGAAGAGTTTTGAACAGGGAGGGATGCTGTACTTTGTCAAATGCTTTTTCAGCATCTATTGAGAGTATCCTATGGTTCTTGTTCTTTCTTTTATTGATGTGTTGTATCACATTGACTGATTTGCGGATGTTGAACCAACCTTGCAGCCCTGGAATAAATCCCACTTGGTCTTGGTGAATAATCCTTTTAATGTACTGTTGAATCCTATTGTCTAGTATTTTGTTGAGTATTTTCGCATCTGTGTTCAAGGATATTGGTCTATAGCTCTCTTTTTTGATGGGATCCTTGTCTGGTTTTGGGATCAAGGTGAGGCTGGCCTCATAAAATGAGTTTGGAAGATTTCCTTCCATTTCTATTTTTTGGAACAGTTTCAGGAGAATAGGAATTAGTTCTTCTTTAAATGTTTGGTAGAATTCCCCCGGGAAGCCGTCTGGCACTGGGCTTTTGTTTGTTTGGAGATTTTTAATGACTGTTTCAATCTCCTTACTGGTTATGGGTCTGTTCAGGCTTTGTATTTCTTCCTGGTTCAGTTGTGGTAGTTTATATATTTCTAGGAATGCATCCATTTCTTCCAAATTGTCAAATTTATTGGCGTAGAGTTGCTCATAGTATGTTCTTATAATAGTTTGTATTTCTTTGGTGTTAGTTGTGATCTCTCCTCTTTCATTCATGATTTTATTTATTTGGGTCCTTTCTCATTTCCTTTTGAAAAGTCGGGCCAGGGGTTTATCAATTTTATTAATTCTTTCAAAGAACCTGCTCCTAGTTTCGTTGATTTGTTCTATTGGTTTTTTTTTTTTTTTGTTTCTATTTCATTGATTTCTGATCTATATGATTTCTCCTCTCCTGCTGGGCTTAGGGTTTCTTTCTTGTTCTTTCTCCAGCTCTTTTAGGTGTAGGGTTAGGTTGTGTACCTGAGACCTTTCTTGTTTCTTGAGAAAGGCTTGTACTGCTATATATTTTCCTCTCAGGATTGCCTTTGTTGTGTCCCACAGATTTTGAATCATTGTATTTTCATTTTCATTTGTATCCATGATTTTTTTTCAATTCTTCTTTAATTTCCCGGTTGACCCATTCATTCTTTAGAAGGATGCTGTTTAGTCTCCATGTATTTGGGTTCTTTCCAAACTTCCTTTTGTGGTTGAGTTCTAGATTTAGAGCATTGTGGTCTGAAAATATGCAGGGAATGATCCCAATCTTTTGATACCGGTTGAGTCCTGATTTAGGACCGAGGATGTGATCTATTCTGGAGAATGTTCCATGTGCACTAGAGAAGAATGTGTATTCTGTTGCTTGGGGATGAAATATTATGAATATATCTGTGATGTCCATCTTGTCCAGTGTGTCATTTAAGGCCTTTATATCCTTGCTGATCTTTTGCTTGGATGATCTGTCCATTTCAGTGAGGGGAGTGTTAAATTCCCCTACTATTATTGTATTATTGTTGATGTGTTTCTTTGATTTTGTTATTAATTGGATTATATAGTTGGCTGCTCCCACGTTGGGGGCATAGATATTTAAAATTGCAGGCACAATCTACAGACCTGAATCGAGATCTCGTGCATCTGAAGTCAGGGCGATGATCAGATGATCGCTCAGGTTGGTCATTCTGTTCCTGATGGCCCCTTCTTGAAGGGGGGGTGGATCACGAGGCCATGGGCGTTTTCCCACGATGGGAGTTGTGAGAAGCTCCCAACTGCAAAGATTCTTCTGCAGGACAATTGAGACCTGATGGTTGGCTCCAGGACAACGATTCCGAGCAGGGTTCTAAGGATGGATGGCTGGGTAGCCCACGTCGCATTCCAATTGTCTCCAGTCAACAAGACAGGTTAGATCTGCTGGATCTGTGGGAGCAACCAAGGAGGCTGAGTTGAAATGGACTCTCCCGTGGATGTGTCCTAATATGATTTTCTGTTAATGGAGACCTTGGATTGAAGCGGTGGCACTGTGGCCCTGAAGGGTTCTCCTAAAGAGAGGCTTTCACAGAGCTCCATCGTGCAAGTTTCCCATGTTTAGATGAGATTTGTTCTGATGGGTGAGTCAGGAAACAGCCATATGCTGTTATTGAAATCCAGGCCTCTGAGGAGAGATACCTGGAAACAAAAGCAATGGATCCGATTGGTTCCTAGGGGCCTGTTCGTTCCTTTCTACATCTGGGGACATCAGTCTACGTGTCTGAGTGCAGGGAGGTGCACAGATGTGCACAGATTGCCCCTGTTTGTCCTGGGAAGTCACAAATATTGAGATGGGATTAGGCACTTTGGAGTTTATCCTATTAGTAGGGTTGTGGCCATTGGAATGGGCACATACAATTCCATGGAGAGGGCAAGCACAGTCGTCAGGTTTGACTCCAGGGGCTTTAGCCTGTAGGGTGTGTAGGCCAGGGCTGTTTGGACAGTTGTCTGAAAACACAAACTCGGCTTATGTTTCGGGTCCTAGGTATGGCAGGACTGATCTACAGACCATGAGGAGATCTCTTCGGGATATGAAAAAAGGGCGAGTGTGAGGCTCTTGCTCAAGTTTTTGTCTCTGGATATCGTGTCACTCATGGTCGTGAAATTTCCGGGTGACTTCATGGGAAATGGACGAGTCTTACTCTCTGGGGGTTTGGTCCCGTCCAAAGAGTTTGGGGTCATTCTGTGGGATGGAAGAAGTCCGTTGTTCTGTTGCTGTTGATTTGTTTTGTTTTGTTGTTCAACCTCAGGTGTCCCACCAAATGAGGGATTCAAGAGTAGAGCCCTCGGGAGGGGTGACTGGACAACCAGAAATCTGGTTAATAATTGGGGCCTAGGGTCATGTCAAGCCCATTATGACATCTAATGGTCCAGCCACTGAGAGGACGTACTAGAGGACAGGACTCACGCTGAGGGTCACATTGCTTGTTTATGCCCTCGACGCACTCAAGAATGGGCGGGGCCTCAGAGTGAATGCTGGTTTCTCCTACAATGAACGTTGGACAACATCCAACCACAAGGATTCTTGCCATGGGTAAGGAAGAGATCTGATTACTGCATCACAATGACCCGTGGGCAGTGATTGGAGTTAAGGTCTAGGTTCTGAATCCTGAAAACTGAGGTAGGGAAGAGATGATGACCTAAGGCCATGGCGGGTCTAATGAGCTCAGTGTGCGGTCAGCTGTCTGGGTGTTGGTCACGAGGTCCTGGCTCAAGTTGTCAGACAGTGAATTAGTGCCCAGGTTAGACTATATATTTAGCGTGCATTCGAGTGCCGTGTAGGTTCTTATCTGAAGAATTCTTCAGGATATGAAGAATGAGCGAGTCTGAGGCGTGTGCTCCGGCTTTTGTCTCTGGATTTTTTATCAGCGATGGCCGTGGAATGATGGGGAGGCCTCATGGGCCATGGACGAATCTTGCATTCTGTGGACTTGACCCGATCCCAATTGTTTTTCGTCAATCTCTGGGATGGGAGGACTCCTTTCAGGTTTGTTACCTCAGGTGTCCCACCAAAAGAGGAATTCCAAAGCTGAGCCCTGGGGAAGAGTGAAGACACAACCCGAACTATGTTTAAAAATTGAGGCCTAGGGGCATGGCAAGCCCAATATGCTGTCTCTCCATCCAGACACTGAGAGTCCATACCTGAGGACTGGGCTCAGGCTGAGGGTCACAATGTGTGTTTGTACCAATGTGGCGCGCAAGCATGGGCGGGGCCTCATGGGCCACACTGGTTTCAACTACACTGAACCTTGGACAACATGCCAACCACAAGGTTTCTTGCCATGGGGAAAGAGTTCTGATTTCTGCATCATTTTCAAATCCGGGCCGTGATTGGAGATAAGGTCTAGGTTCTGAAGCCTGAAAATCGAGGTTGAGAAGAGATGACGACCAAAGGCCAAGCTGCGTCCGATGTGCTCAGTGTGCGGCCAGCTGTCTGGTTCGGGCCAGGAGGTCCAGGCTTAGGCTGTGTCAGAAAGGGCATTAGTGCCCAGGTCAGCCTATATATTTGGGGTACAGCCGAATGGCATGCAGGTTGATCCTCATTTGGTGTTTCTGGGAAGCCCGAGATGGCAATGTTTTTCTTCTGGAGGGCAGGCAGAGTGCTGCATTGTAGTCTGGATTGCCAAACTGGAGGGCTTGTGGGCCAGTAGTCCGAGGACGGAAGTCTGAGAACCCAAGCTAGGCCTAGGTTTCTGGGTGAGGATGTGGCAGGCACAATCTACAGACCTGAATCGAGATCTCGTGCATCTGATGTCAGGGCGATGATCAGATGATCGCTCAGGTTGGTCATTCTGTTCCTGATGGCCCCTTCTTGAAGGGGGGGTGGATCACGAGGCCATGGGGGTTTTCCCACGATGGGAGTTGTGAGAAGCTCCCAACTGCAAAGATTCTTCTGCAGGACAATTGAGACCTGTTGGTTGGCTCCAGGACAACGATTCCGAGCAGGGTTCTAAGGATGGATGGCTGGGTAGACCACGTCGCATTCCAATTGTCTCCAGTCAACAAGACAGGTTAGATCTGCTGGATCTGTGGGAGCAACCAAGGAGGCTGAGTTGAAATGGACTCTCCCGTGGATGTGTCCTAATATGATTTTCTGTTAATGGAGACCTTGGATTGAAGCGGTGGCACTGGGGCCCTGAAGGGTTCTCCTAAAGAGAGGCTTTCACACAGCTCCATCGTGCAAGTTTCCATGTTTAGATGAGATTTGTTCTGATGGGTGAGTCAAGAAACAGCCATATGCTGCTATTGAAATCCATGCCTCTGAGGAGAGATACCTGTAAACCAAAGCAATGGATCCGATAGGGCCCTGGGGCCTGTTCGTTCCTTTTTACATCTGGGGACATCAGTCTACGTGTCTGAGTGCAGGGAGGTGCACAGATGTGCCCAGATTGCCCCTGTTTGTCCTGGGAAGTCACAAATATTGGGATGGGCTCAGGCACTTTGGAGCTTTATCCTATTAGTAGGGTTGTGGCCATTGGAATGGGCACATACAATTCCTTGGAGAGGGCAAGCTCAGTCGTCAGGTTTGACTCCAGGGGCTTTAGCTTGTAGGGTGTGTAGGCCAGGGCTGTTTTGACAGTTGTCTGAAAACACAAACTCGGCTTATGTTTCGGGTCCTAGGTATGGCAGAACTGATCTACAGACCATGAGGAGATCTCTTCGGGACATGAAAAAAGGGCGAGTGTGAGGCTCTTGCTCAAGTTTTTGTCTCTGGATATCGTGTCACTCATGGTCGTGAAATTTCCGGGTGACTTCATGGGTAATGGACGAGTCTTACTCTCTGGGGGTTTGGTCCCGTCCAAAGAGTTTGGGGTCATTCTGTGGGATGGAAGAAGTCTGTTGTTCTGTTGCTGTTGATTTGTTTTGTTTTGCTTTTCAACCTCAGGTGTCCCACCAAATGAGGGATTCAAGAGTAGAGCCCTCGGGAGGGGTGACTGGACAACCAGAAATCTGGTTAATAATTGGGGCTTAGGGACATGTCAAGCCCATTATGACTTCTAATGGTCCAGCCACTGAGAGGACGTACTAGAGGACAGGACTCACGCTGAGGGTCACAATGCGTGTTTATGCCCTCGTCGCACTCAAGAATGGGCAGGGCCTCAGTGTGAATGCTGGTTTCTCCTACACTGAACGTTGGACAACATGCCAACCCCAAAGTTTCTTTCCATGGGTAAGGAAGAGTTCTGATTTCTGCATCAGAGTCACCCCTGGGCAGTCATTGGAGAAAAGGTCTAGGTTCTGAAGCCTGAAAACTGAGGTAGGGAAGAGACGATGACCTAATGCCATGGCGGGTCTGATGTGCTCATTGTGCGGTCAGCTGTCTGGGTGTTGGTCACGAGGTCCGGGCTCAGGTTGTCAGACAGTGCATTAGTGCCCAGGTTGGACTATATATTTTGGGTGCATTCGAGTGCCCGGTAGGTTCTTATCTGAAGAACTCTTCAGGATATGAAGAATGAGCGAGTCTGAGGCGCGTGCTCAGGGTTTTGTCTCTGGATTTTGTATCAGTGATGGCCGTAGAATGTTGGGGGGGCCTCATGGGCCATGGAGGAATCTGGCTCTCTGTGGATTTGGCCCGATCCCAATTGTTTTTCGTCAATCTGTGGGATGGGAGGACTCCTTTCACGTTTGTTACCTCAGGTGTCTCACCAAAAGAGGAATTCGAAAGCAGAGCCCTGGGGAAGAGTGAAGGGAAAACCCGAACTATGGTTAAAAATTGGGGCCTAGGGGCATGGCAAGCCCAATGTGCTGTCTCTCCATCCAGCCACTGAGAGGCCTTACCTGAGGACGGGGCTCAGGCTGAGTGTCACAATGTGTGTTTGTGACCAATGTGGCCCTCAAGCATGGGCGGGTACTCATGGTCCACCCTGGTTTCAACCACACTGAACCTTGGACAACATGCCAACCACAAGGTTTCTTGCCATGGGGAAAGAGTTCTGATTTCTGCATCATTTTCAAACCCGGGCCGTGATTGGAGATAAGGTCTATGTAGTGAAGCCTGAAAATCGAGGTTGAGAAGAGATGACGACCTAAGGCCATGGCGGGTCCGATGTGCTCAATGTTCGGCCAGCTGTCTGGGTGGTGCCAGGAGATCCATGCTCATGCTGTGTCAGAAAGGGCATTAGTGCCCAGGTCAGCCTATTTATTTGGGGTACAACCGATTGGCGTGCACGTTGATGCTCATATGGGGTGTCCGGGTAGACCCTTAGTGCAATGTTTATCTTATGGAGGGCAGGCAGAGTGCTGCATTGTAGTTCTGGATTGCCAAACTGGAGGGCTTGTGGGTCAGTAGTCTGAGGACGGAAGTCTGAGAACCCAAGCTAGGCCTAGGTTTCTGGGTGAGGATGTGGCAGGAACAATCTACAGACCTGAATCGAGATCTCGTGCATATGAAGTCAGGGTGAGGATCAGACGATCGCTCAGGTTGGACATTCTGTCCCTGATGGCCCCTTCTTGAAGGGTGGGCGGCGTGGATCACGAGGCCATGGGGGATTTCCCACGATGGGAGTTGTGAGAAGCTCCCAACTGCAAAGATTCTTCTGCAGGACAATTGAGACCTGTGGTTGGCTCCAGGACAACGATTCTGAGCAGGGTTCTAAGGATGGATGGCTGCGTCGCCCACCTCGCATTCCAATTGTCTCCACGCAACAAGACAGGTTAGATCTGCTGGAGTTGGGGGATCAACCGAGGAGGCTGAGTTGAAATGGACTCTCCCGTGGATTTATCCTAATATGATTTTGTGTCTATGGAGACCTTGGAATGAAGCGTTGGCACTGGGGCCCTGAACGGTTCTCCTAAAGAGAGGCTTTAAAACAGCTCCATCGTGCAAGTTTCCCATGTGTAGATGAGATTTGTTCTGTTGGGTGAGGCAAGAAACAGCCATATGCTGTTATTGAAATCCAGGCCTCTGAAGAGAGATACCTGGAAACCAAAGTAATGGATCCGATAGGTGCCTAGGGGCTTGTTCGTTCCTTTTTACCTCTGGGGACATCAGTCTACGGGTCTGAGTGCAGGGAGGAGCTCAGATGGGCCCAGTTTGCCCCTATTTGTCCTGGAAAGCCACAAATATTGGGATGGCCTCAGGGACTTTGGAGGTTTATCCTATTAGTAGGGTTGTGGCCATTGGAATGGGCACATACAATTCCTTGGAGAGGGCAAGCACAGTCGTCAGGTTTGGCTTCAGGGGCCTGAGCCTGTAGGGTGTGTTGGCCAGGGCTGTTTGGACAGTCGTCTGAAAACACAAACTCGGCTTATGTTTCGGGTCCTAGGTATGGCAGGACTGATCTACAGACCATGAGGAGAACACTTCGGGATATTAAAAAAGGGCGAGTGTGAGGCTCTTGCTCAAGTTTTTGTCTCTGGATATCGTATCACTCATGGTCGTGAAATTTCCGGGTGACTTCATGGGAAATGGACGAGTCTTACTCTCTGGGGCTTTGGCCCCGTCCAAAGAGTTTGGTTTCATTCTGTGGGATGGAAGAAGTCCGTTGTTCTGTTGCTGTTGATTTGTTTTGTTTTGTTGTTTAACATCAGGTGTCCCAACAAATGAGGGATTCCAGAGTAGAGCCCTGGGAGGGGCGACTGGACAACCAGAAATCTGGGTAAAAATTGGGGCCTAGGGACATGTCAAGCCCATTATGACATCTAATGGTCCAGCCACTGAGAGGACGTACTAGAGGACAGACTCACGCTGAGGGTCACATTGCTTGTTTATGCCCTCGTCGCACTCAAGAATGGGCGGGGCCTCAGGGTGAATGCTGGTTTCTCCTACACTGAACGTTGGACAACATCCAACCACAAGGATTCTTGCCATGGTTAAGGAAGAGATCTGATTACTGCATCACAATGACCCGTGGGCAGTGATTGGAGTTAAGGTCTAGGTTCTGAATCCTGAAAACTGAGGTAGGGAAGAGATGATGACCTAAGGCCATGGCGTGTCTGATGAGCTCAGTGTGCGGTCAGCTGTCTGGGTGTTGGTCACGAGGTCCTGGCTCAAGTTGTCAGACAGTGCATTAGTGCCCAGGTTAGACTATATATTTTGCGTGCATTCGAGTGCCGTGTAGGTTCTTATCTGAAGAACTCTTCAGGATATTAAGAATGAGCGAGTCTGAGGCATGTGCTCCGGCTTTTGTCTCTGGATTTTTTATCAGCGATGGCCGTGGAATGATGGGGAGGCCTCATGGGCCATGGACGAATCTTGCATTCTGTGGACTTGACCCGATCCCAATTGTTTTTCGTCAATCTCTGGGATGGGAGGACTCCTTTCAGGTTTGTTACCTCAGGTGTCCCACCAAAAGAGGAATTCCAAAGCTGAGCCCTGGGGAAGAGTGAAGACACAACCCGAACTATGTTTAAAAATTGAGGCCTAGGGGCATGGCAAGCCCAATATGCTGTCTCTCCATCCAGACACTGAGAGTCCATACCTGAGGACTGGGCTCAGGCTGAGGGTCACAATGTGTGTTTGTACCAATGTGGCGCGCAAGCATGGGCGGGGCCTCATGGGCCACACTGGTTTCAACTACACTGGTCCTTGGACAACATGCCAACCACAAGGTTTCTTGCCATGGGGAAAGAGTTCTGATTTCTGCATCATTTTCAATTCCGGGCCGTGATTGGGGATAAGGTCTAGGTTCTGAAGCCTGAAAATCGAGGTTGAGAAGAGATGATGACCTAAGGCCAAGGTGGGTCCGATGTGCTCAGTGTGCGGCCAGCTGTCTGGTTGGGGCCAGGAGGTCCAGGCTTAGGCTGTGTCAGAAAGGGCATTAGTGCCCAGGTCAGCCTATATATTTGGGGTACAGCCGAATGGCATGCAGGTTGATCCTCATTTGGTGTTTCTGGGAAGCCCGAGATGGCAATGTTTTTCTTCTGGAGGGCAGGCAGAGTGCTGCATTGTAGTCTGGATTGCCAAACTGGAGGGCTTGTGGGCCAGTAGTCCGAGGACGGAAGTCTGAGAACCCAAGCTAGGCCTAGGTTTCTGGGTGAGGATGTGGCAGGCACAATCTACAGACCTGAATCGAGATCTCGTGCATCTGAAGTCAGGGCGATGATCAGATGATCGCTCAGGTTGGTCATTCTGTTCCTGATGGCCCCTTCTTGAAGGGGGGGTGGATCACGAGGCCATGGGGGTTTTCCCACGATGGGAGTTGTGAGAAGCTCCCAACTGCAAAGATTCTTCTGCAGGACAATTGAGACCTGCTGGTTGGCTCCAGGACAACGATTCCGAGCAGGGTTCTAAGGATGGATGGCTGGGTAGCCCACGTCGCATTCCAATTGTCTCCAGTCAACAAGACAGGTTAGATCTGCTGGATCTGTGGGAGCAACCAAGGAGGCTGAGTTGAAATGGACTCTCCCGTGGATGTGTCCTAATATGATTTTGTGTTAATGGAGACCTTGGATTGAAGCGGTGGCACTGTGGCCCTGAAGGGTTCTCCTAAAGAGAGGCTTTCACACAGCTCCATCGTGCAAGTTTCCCATGTTTAGATGAGATTTGTTCTGATGGGTGAGTCAGGAAACAGCCATATGCTGTTATTGAAATCCAGGCCTCTGAGGAGAGATACCTGGAAACAAAAGCAATGGATCAGATTGGTTCCTAGGGGCCTGTTCGTTCCTTTCTACATCTGGGGACATCAGTCTACGTGTCTGAGTGCAGGGAGGGGCACAGATGTGCACAGATTGCCCCTGTTTGTCCTGGGAAGTCACAAATATTGAGATGGGATTAGGCACTTTGGAGGTTTATCCTATTAGTAGGGTTGTGGCCATTGGAATGGGCACATACAATTCCATGGAGAGGGCAAGCACAGTCGTCAGGTTTGACTCCAGGGGCTTTAGCCTGTAGGGTGTGTAGGCCAGGGCTGTTTGGACAGTTGTCTGAAAACACAAACTCGGCTTATGTTTCGGGTCCTAGGTATGGCAGGACTGATCTACAGACCATGAGGAGATCTCTTCGGGATATGAAAAAAGGGCGAGTGTGAGGCTCTTGCTCAAGTTTTTGTCTCTGGATATCGTGTCAATCATGGTCGTGAAATTTCCGGGTGACTTCATGGGAAATGGACGAGTCTTACTCTCTGGGGGTTTGGTCCCGTCCAAAGAGTTTGGGGTCATTCTGTGGGATGGAAGAAGTCCGTTGTTCTGTTGCTGTTGATTTGTTTTGTTTTGCTTTTCAACCTCAGGTGTCCCACCAAATGAGGGATTCAAGAGTAGAGCCCTCGGGAGGGGTGACTGGACAACCAGAAATCTGGTTAATAATTGGGGCCTAGGGACATGTCAAGCCCATTATGACTTCTAATGGTCCAGCCACTGAGAGGACGTACTAGAGGACAGGACTCACGCTGAGGGTCACATTGCTTGTTTATGCCCTCGACGCACTCAAGAATGGGCGGGGCCTCAGAGTGAATGCTGGTTTCTCCTACAATGAACGTTGGACAACATCCAACCACAAGGATTCTTGCCATGGGTAAGGAAGAGATCTGATTACTGCATCACAATGACCCGTGGGCAGTGATTGGAGTTAAGGTCTAGGTTCTGAATCCTGAAAACTGAGGTAGGGAAGAGATGATGACCTAAGGCCATGGCGGGTCTGATGAGCTCAGTGTGCGGTCAGCTGTCTGGGTGTTGGTCACGAGGTCCTGGCTCAAGTTGTCAGACAGTGAATTAGTGCCCAGGTTAGACTATATATTTTGCGTGCATTCGAGTGCCGTGTAGGTTCTTATCTGAAGAACTCTTCAGGATATGAAGAATGAGCGAGTCTGAGGCGTGTGCTCCGGCTTTTGTCTCTGGATTTTTTATCAGCGATGGCCGTGGAATGATGGGGAGTCCTCATGGGCCATGGACGAATCTTGCATTCTGTGGACTTGACCCGATCCCAATTGTTTTTCGTCAATCTCTGGGATGGGAGGACTCCTTTCAGGTTTGTTACCTCAGGTGTCCCACCAAAAGAGGAATTCCAAAGCTGAGCCCTGGGGAAGAGTGAAGACACAACCCGAACTATGTTTAAAAATTGAGGCCTAGGGGAATGGCAAGCCCAATATGCTGTCTCTCCATCCAGACACTGAGAGTCCATACCTGAGGACTGGGCTCAGGCTGAGGGTCACAATGTGTGTTTGTACCAATGTGGCGCGCAAGCATGGGCAGGGCCTCATGGGCCACACTGGTTTCAACTACATGAACCTTGGACAACATGCCAACCACAAGGTTTCTTGCCATGGGGAAAGAGTTCTGATTTCTGCATCATTTTCAATTCCGGGCCGTGATTGGGGATAAGGTCTAGGTTCTAGGAGAGAAAGGACCCAAATAAATAAAATCATGAATGAAAGAGGAGAGATCACAACTAACACCAAAGAAATACAAACTATTATAAGAACATACTATGAGCAACTCTACGGCAATAAATTTGACAATCTGGAAGAAATGGATGCATTCCTAGAAACATATAAACTACCACAACTGAACCATGAAGAAATAGAAGGCCTGAACAGACCCATAACCAGTAAGGAGATGGAAACAATCATTAAAAATCCCCAAACAAACAAAAGCCCAGGGCCAGATGGCTTCCCCGGGGAATTCTACCAAACATTTAAAGAAGAACTAATTCCTATTCTCCTGAAACTGTTCCAAAAAATAGAAATGGAAGGAAAACTTCCAAACTCATTTTATGAGGCCAGCATCACCTTGATCCCAAAACCAGACAAGGATCCCACCAAAAAAGAGAGCTATAGACCGATAACCTTGATGAACACAGATGCGAAAATACTCAACAAAATACTAGCCAATAGGATTCAACAGTACATTAAAAGGATTATTCACCACGACCAAGTGGGATTTATTCCAGGGCTACAAGGTTGGTTCAACATCCGCAAATCAGTCAATGTGATACAACACATCAATAAAAGTAAGAACAAGAACCATATGATACTCTCAATAGATGCTGAAAAAGCATTTGACAAAGTACAACATCCCTTCTTGATCAAAACTCTTCAAAGTGTAGGGATAGAGGGCACATACCTCAATATCATCAAAGCCATCTATGAAAAACCCACTGCAAATATCATTCTCAATGGAGAAAAACTGAAAGCTTTTCCGCTAAGGTCAGGAACACGGCAGGGATGTCCATTATCACCACTGCTATTCAACATCGTACTAGAGGTCCTAGCCTCAGCAATCAGACAACAAAAGGAAATTAAAGGCATCCAAATCGGCAAAGAAGAAGTCAAATTATCACTCTTCGCAGATGATATGATACTATATGTGGAAAACCCAAAAGACTCCACTCCAAAACTGCTAGAACTTATACAGGAATTCAGTAAAGTGTCAGGATATAAAATCAATGCACAGAAATCAGTTGCATTTCTCTACACCAACAGCAAGACAGAAGAAAGAGATATTAAGGAGTCAATCCCATTTACAATTGCATCCAAAACCATAAGATACCTAGGAATAAACCTAACCAAAGAGACACAGAATCTATACTCAGAAAACTATAACGTACTCATGAAAGAAATTGAGGAAGACACAAAGAAATGGAAAAATGTTCCATGCTCCTGGATTGGAAGAATAAATATTGTGAAAATGTCTATGCTACCTAAAGCAATCTACACATTTAATGCAATTCCTATCAAAATACCATGCATCTTTTTCAAAGAAATGGAACAAATAATGCTAAAATTTATATGGAACCAGAAAAGACCTCGAATAGCAAAGGGATATTGAAAAAGAAAGCCAACGTTGGTGGCATCACAATTCCGGACTTCAAGCTCTAGGTTCTGAAGCCTGAAAATCGAGGTTGAGAAGAGATGACGACCTAAGACCAAGGTGGGTACGATGTGCTCAGTGTGCGGCCAGCTGTCTGGTTGGGGCCAGGAGGTCCAGGCTTAGGCTGTGTCAGAAAGGGCATTAGTGCCCAGGTCAGCCTATATATTTGGGGTACAGCCGAATGGCATGCGGGTTGATCCTCATTTGGTGTTTCTGGGAAGCCCGAGATGGCAATGTTTTTCTTCTGGAGGGCAGGCAGAGTGCTGCATTGTAGTCTGGATTGCCAAACTGGAGGGCTTGTGTGCCAGTAGTCCGAGGAAGGAAGTCTGAGAACCCAAGCTAGGCCTAGGTTTCTGGGTGAGGATGTGGCAGGCACAATCTACAGACCTGAATCGAGATCTCGTGCATCTGAAGTCAGGGCGATGATCAGATGATCGCTCAGGTTGGTCATTCTGTTCCTGATGGCCCCTTCTTGAAGGGGGGGTGGATCACGAGGCCATGGGGGTTTTCCCACGATGGGAGTTGTGAGAAGCTCCCAACTGCAAAGATTCTTCTGCAGGACAATTGAGACCTGCTGGTTGGCTCCAGGACAACGATTCCGAGCAGGGTTCTAAGGATGGATGGCTGGGTAGCCCACGTCGCATTCCAATTGTCTCCAGTCAACAAGACAGGTTAGATCTGCTGGATCTGTGGGAGCAACCAAGGAGGCTGAGTTGAAATGGACTCTCCCGTGGATGTGTCCTAATATGATTTTGTGTTAATGGAGACCTTGGATTGAAGCGGTGGCACTGTGGCCCTGAAGGGTTCTCCTAAAGAGAGGCTTTCACACAGCTCCATCGTGCAAGTTTCCCATGTTTAGATGAGATTTGTTCTGATGGGTGAGTCAGGAAACAGCCATATGCTGTTATTGAAATCCAGGCCTCTGAGGAGAGATACCTGGAAACAAAAGCAATGGATCCGATTGGTTCCTAGGGGCCTGTTCGTTCCTTTCTACATCTGGGGACATCAGTCTACGTGTCTGAGTGCAGGGAGGTGCACAGATGTGCACAGATTGCCCCTGTTTGTCCTGGGAAGTCACAAATATTGAGATGGGATTAGGCACTTTGGAGGTTTATCCTATTAGTAGGGTTGTGGCCATTGGAATGGGCACATACAATTCCATGGAGAGGGCAAGCACAGTCGTCAGGTTTGACTCCAGGGGCTTTAGCCTGTAGGGTGTGTAGGCCAGGGCTGTTTGGACAGTTGTCTGAAAACACAAACTCGGCTTATGTTTCGGGTCCTAGGTATGGCAGGACTGATCTACAGACCATGAGGAGATCTCTTCGGGATATGAAAAAAGGGCGAGTGTGAGGCTCTTGCTCAAGTTTTTGTCTCTGGATATCGTGTCAATCATGGTCGTGAAATTTCCGGGTGACTTCATGGGAAATGGACGAGTCTTACTCTCTGGGGGTTTGGTCCCGTCCAAAGAGTTTGGGGTCATTCTGTGGGATGGAAGAAGTCCGTTGTTCTGTTGCTGTTGATTTGTTTTGTTTTGCTTTTCAACCTCAGGTGTCCCACCAAATGAGGGATTCAAGAGTAGAGCCCTCGGGAGGGGTGACTGGACAACCAGAAATCTGGTTAATAATTGGGGCCTAGGGACATGTCAAGCCCATTATGACTTCTAATGGTCCAGCCACTGAGAGGACGTACTAGAGGACAGGACTCACGCTGAGGGTCACATTGCTTGTTTATGCCCTCGACGCACTCAAGAATGGGCGGGGCCTCAGAGTGAATGCTGGTTTCTCCTACAATGAACGTTGGACAACATCCAACCACAAGGATTCTTGCCATGGGTAAGGAAGAGATCTGATTACTGCATCACAATGACCCGTGGGCAGTGATTGGAGTTAAGGTCTAGGTTCTGAATCCTGAAAACTGAGGTAGGGAAGAGATGATGACCTAAGGCCATGGCGGGTCTGATGAGCTCAGTGTGCGGTCAGCTGTCTGGGTGTTGGTCACGAGGTCCTGGCTCAAGTTGTCAGACAGTGAATTAGTGCCCAGGTTAGACTATATATTTTGCGTGCATTCGAGTGCCGTGTAGGTTCTTATCTGAAGGACTCTTCAGGATATGAAGAATGAGCGAGTCTGAGGCGTGTGCTCCGGCTTTTGTCTCTGGATTTTTTATCAGCGATGGCCGTGGAATGATGGGGAGTCCTCATGGGCCATGGACGAATCTTGCATTCTGTGGACTTGACCCGATCCCAATTGTTTTTCGTCAATCTCTGGGATGGGAGGACTCCTTTCAGGTTTGTTACCTCAGGTGTCCCACCAAAAGAGGAATTCCAAAGCTGAGCCCTGGGGAAGAGTGAAGACACAACCCGAACTATGTTTAAAAATTGAGGCCTAGGGGAATGGCAAGCCCAATATGCTGTCTCTCCATCCAGACACTGAGAGTCCATACCTGAGGACTGGGCTCAGGCTGAGGGTCACAATGTGTGTTTGTACCAATGTGGCCCGCAAGCATGGGCGGGGCCTCATGGGCCACACTGGTTTCAACTACACTGGACCTTGGACAACATGCCAACCACAAGGTTTCTTGCCATGGGGAAAGAGTTCTGATTTCTGCATCATTTTCAATTCCGGGCGGTGATTGGGGATAAGGTCTAGGTTCTGAAGCCTGAAAATCGAGGTTGAGAAGAGATGACGACCTAAGGCCAAGGTGGGTCCGATGTGCTCAGTGTGCGGCCAGCTGTCTGGTTGGGGCCAGGAGGTCCAGGCTTAGGCTGTGTCAGAAAGGGCATTAGTGCCCAGGTCAGCCTATATATTTGGGGTACAGCCGAATGGCATGCAGGTTGATCCTCATTTGGTGTTTCTGGGAAGCCCGAGATGGCAATGTTTTTCTTCTGGAGGGCAGGCAGAGTGCTGCATTGTAGTCTGGATTGCCAAACTGGAGGGCTTGTGTGCCAGTAGTCCGAGGACGGAAGTCTGAGAACCCAAGCTAGGCCTAGGTTTCTGGGTGAGGATGTGGCAGGCACAATCTACAGACCTGAATCGAGATCTCGTGCATCTGAAGTCAGGGCGATGATCAGATGATCGCTCAGGTTGGTCATTCTGTTCCTGATGGCCCCTTCTTGAAGGGGGGGTGGATCACGAGGCCATGGGGGTTTTCCCACGATGGGAGTTGTGAGAAGCTCCCAACTGCAAAGATTCTTCTGCAGGACAATTGAGACCTGCTGGTTGGCTCCAGGACAACGATTCCGAGCAGGGTTCTAAGGATGGATGGCTGGGTAGCCCACGTCGCTTCCAATTGTCTCCAGTCAACAAGACAGGTTAGATCTGCTGGATCTGTGGGAGCAACCAAGGAGGCTGAGTTGAAATGGACTCTCCCGTGGATGTGTCCTAATATGATTTTGTGTTAATGGAGACCTTGGATTGAAGCGGTGGCACTGTGGCCCTGAAGGGTTCTCCTAAAGAGAGGCTTTCACACAGCTCCATCGTGCAAGTTTCCCATGTTTAGATGAGATTTGTTCTGATGGGTGAGTCAGGAAACAGCCATATGCTGTTATTGAAATCCAGGCCTCTGAGTAGAGATACCTGGAAACAAAAGCAATGGATCCGATTGGTTCCTAGGGGCCTGTTCGTTCCTTTCTACATCTGGGGACATCAGTCTACGTGTCTGAGTGCAGGGAGGTGCACAGATGTGCACAGATTGCCCCTGTTTGTCCTGGGAAGTCACAAATATTGAGATGGGATTAGGCACTTTGGAGGTTTTTCCTATTAGTAGGGTTGTGGCCATTGGAATGGGCACATACAATTCCATGGAGAGGGCAAGCACAGTCGTCAGGTTTGACTCCAGGGGCTTTAGCCTGTAGGGTGTGTAGGCCAGGGCTGTTTGGACAGTTGTCTGAAAACACAAACTCGGCTTATGTTTCGGGTCCTAGGTATGGCAGGACTGATCTACAGACCATGAGGAGATCTCTTCGGGATATGAAAAAAGGGCGAGTGTGAGGCTCTTGCTCAAGTTTTTGTCTCTGGATATCGTGTCAATCATGGTCGTGAAATTTCCGGGTGACTTCATGGGAAATGGACGAGTCTTACTCTCTGGGGGTTTGGTCCCGTCCAAAGAGTTTGGGGTCATTCTGTGGGATGGAAGAAGTCCGTTGTTCTGTTGCTGTTGATTTGTTTTGTTTTGCTTTTCAACCTCAGGTGTCCCACCAAATGAGGGATTCAAGAGTAGAGCCCTCGGGAGGGGTGACTGGACAACCAGAAATCTGGCTAATAATTGGGGCCTAGGGACATGTCAAGCCCATTATGACTTCTAATGGTCCAGCCACTGAGAGGACGTACTAGAGGACAGGACTCACGCTGAGGGTCACATTGCTTGTTTATGCCCTCGACGCACTCAAGAATGGGCGGGGCCTCAGAGTGAATGCTGGTTTCTCCCACAATGAACGTTGGACAACATCCAACCACAAGGATTCTTGCCATGGGTAAGGAAGAGATCTGATTACTGCATCACAATGACCCGTGGGCAGTGATTGGAGTTAAGGTCTAGGTTCTGAATCCTGAAAACTGAGGTAGGGAAGAGATGATGACCTAAGGCCATGGCGGGTCTGATGAGCTCAGTGTGCGGTCAGCTGTCTGGGTGTTGGTCACGAGGTCCTGGCTCAAGTTGTCAGACAGTGAATTAGTGCCCAGGTTGGACTATATATTTTGCGTTCATTCGAGTGCCCGGTAGGTTCTTATCTGAAGAACTCTTCAGGATATGAAGAATGAGCGAGTCTGAGGCGCGTGCTCAGGCTTTTGTCTCTGGATTTTGTATCAGCGATGGCCGTAGAATGTTGGGGAGTCCTCATGGCCATGGAGGAATCTTGCTATCTGTGGATTTGGCCCGATCCCAATTGTTTTTCTTCAATCTGTGGGATGGGAGGACTCCTTTCACGTTTGTTACCTCAGGTGTCCCACCAAAAGAGGAATTCGAAAGCAGCGCCCTGGGGAAGAGTGAAGGGACAACCGGAACTATGGTTAAAAATTGGGGCCTAGGGGCATGGCAAGCCCAATATACTGTCTCTCCATCCAGCCACTGAGAGGCCTTACCTGAGGACGGGGCTCAGGCTGAGTGTCTCAATGTGTGTTTGTGACCAATGTGGCCCGCAAGTATGGGCGGGGCCTCATGGGCCACACTGGTTTCAACCACACTGAACCTTGGACAACATGCCAACCACAAGGTTTCTTGCCATGGGTAAAGAGTTCTGATTTCTGCATCATTTTCAAAACCGGGCCGTGATTGGAGATAAGGTCTATGTAGTGAAGCCTGAAAATCGAGGTTGAGAAGAGATGACGACCTAAGGCCATGGCGGGTCCGATGGGCACAGTGTGTGGCCAGCTGTCTGGGTGGGGCTAGGAGGTCCAGGCTCAGGCTGTGTCAGAAAGGGCATTAGTGCCCAGGTCAGCCTATATATGTGCGGTACAGCCGAATGGCGTGCAGGTTGATCCTCATTTGGGGATTCTGGGTAGGCCCAGAGGGCTATGTTTTTCTTCTGGAGAACAGGCAGAGTGCTGCATTGTAGTTCTGGATTGCCAAACTGGAGGGCTTGTGGGCCAGTAGTGTGAGGACGGAAGTCTGAGAACCCAAGCTAGGCCTAGGTTTCTGGGTGAGACCTGAATCGAGATCTCGAGCATCTGAAGTCAGGGCGAGGATCAGACGATCGCTCAGTTTGGACATTCTGTCCCTGATTGCGGCTTCTTGAAGGAAGGGTGGATCACGAGGCCATGGGGGTTTTCCCACGATGGGAGTTGTGAGAAGCTCCCAACTGCAAAGATTCTTCTGCAGGACAATTGAGACCTGTTGGTTGGCTCCAGGACAACGATTCTGAGCAGGGTTCTAAGGATGGATGGTGGGTAGCCCACCTCGCATTCCAATTGTCTCCTCGCAACAAGACAGGTTAGATCTGCTGGATCTGGGGGAGAAACCGAGGAGGCTGAGTTGAAATGGACTCTCCCGTGGATGTGTCCTAATATGATTTTGTGTCAAAGGAGACCTTGGAATTAAGCGGTGGAACTGGAGCCCTGAAGGGTTCTCCTAAACAGAGGCTTTCACACACCTTCATCGTGCAAGTTTCCCATGTGTAGATGAGATTTGTTCTGAAGGGTGAGTCAAGAAACAGCCATATGCTTTTATTGAAATCCATTCCTCTGAGGAGAGATGCTTGGAAACCAAAGCAATGGATCCGATAGGTGCCTAGGGGCATGTTCGTGCCTTTTTACCACTGGGTACATCAGTCTACGGGTCTGAGTGCAGGTAGGTGCTTAGATGGGCCCAGATTGCCCCTGTTTGTCCTGGGAAGCCACAAATATTGGGATGGCCTCAGGGACATTGGAGGTTTATCCTATTAGTAGGGTTGTGGCCATGGGAATGTGCACACACAATTCCCTTGGAGAGGGCAAGCAGAGTCGTCATGTTTGGCTCCAGTGGCCTGAGCCTGTAGGGTGTGTAGGCCAGGGCTGTTTGGACAGTTGTCTGAAAAAACAAACTCGGCTTATGTTTCGGGTCATAGGTATGGCAGGACTGATCTACAGACCATGAGGAAAACTCTTCGGGATATGAAAAAAGGGCGAGTGAGGCTCTTGCTCAAGTTTTTGTCTCTGGATATCGTGTCACTCATGGTCGTGAAATAACCGGGTGACTTCATGGGAAATGGACGAGTCTTACTCTCTCGGGGTTTGGCACCATCCAAAATCTTGGGGGTCATTCTGTGGGATGGAATAAGCCCGTTGTTCTGTTGTTGTTGATTTGTTTTGTTTTGTTTTTCAACCTCAGGTGCCCACCAAATGAGGGATTCCAGAGTAGAGCCCTGGGGAGGGGCGACTGGACAACCAGAAATCTGGTTAAAAATTGGGGCCTAGGGACATGTCAAGCCCATTATGACATCTAATGGTCCAGCCACTGAGAATATGTACTAGAGGACAGGACTCACGCTGAAGGTCACAATGCTTGTTTATGCCCTCGTCGCACTCAAGAATTGGCGGGGCCTCAGGGTGAATGCTAGTTTCTCCTTCACTGAACGTTGGACAACATGCCAACCACAAGGTTTCTTGTCATGGGTAAGGAAGAGTTCTGAATTCTGCATCACAGTCACCCCTGGGCAGTGATTGGAGATAAGGTCTAGGTTCTGAAGCCTGAAATCAGAGGTAGGGAAGAGATGATGACCTAAGGCCATGGCGGGTCTGATGTGCTCAGTGTGCAGTCAGCTGTCTGGGTGTTGGTTCGAGGTCCCGGCTCAGGTTGTCAGACAGTGCATTAGTGCGCAGGTTAGACTAAATATTTTGGGTGCATTCGAGTGCCGTGTAGGTTCTTATCTGAAGAACTCTTCAGGATATGAAGAATGAGCGAGTCTGAGGCGCGTGCTCAGGCTTTTGTCTCTGGTTTTTGTATCAGCGATGGCCGTGGAATGTTGTGGAGGACTCATAGCCATGGACGAATCTTGCTCTCTGTGGATTTGGGCAGATCCCAATTGTTTTTCATCAATCTGTGGGATGGGAGGACTCCTTTCAGGTTTGTTACCTCAGGGGTCCCACCAAAAGAGGAATTCCAAAGCAGAGCCCTGGGGAAGAGTGAAGGGACAACCCGAACTATGGTTAAAAATTGGGGCCTAGGGGCATGGCAAGCCCAATACGCTGTCTCTCCATCCAGCCACTGAGAGGCCTTACCTGAGGACTGGGCTCAGGCTGAGTGTCACAATGTGTATTTGTGACAAATGTGGAACGCAATAATGGGCGGGGCCTCATGGGCCACACTGGTTTCAAGTACACTGAACCTTGGACAACATGCCAACCACAAGGTTTCTTCCCATGGGGAAAGAGTTCTGATTTCTGCGTCATTTTCCAACCCGGGCCGTGATTGGAGATAAGGTCTAGGTTCTGAAGCCTGAAAACCGAGATTGAGAAGAGATGACGACCTAAGGCCATGGCGGGTCCGTTGTGATCAGTGTGGGACCAGCTGTCTGGGTGGGGCCAGGAGGTCCAGGCTCAGGCTGTGTCAGAAAGGGCATTAGTGCCCAGGTCAGCCTATATATTTGGGGTACAGCTGAATGGCATGCAGGTTGATCCTCATTTGGGGATTCTGGGTAGCCCCAGAGGGCAATGTTTTTCTTCTGGTTGGGCAGGCAGAGTGCTGCATTGTAGTCTGGATTGCCAAACTGGAGGTCTTGTGGGCCAGTAGTCTGAGGACGGAAATCTGAGAACCCAAGCTAGGCCTAGGTTTCTGGGTGAGACCTGAATAGAGATCTCGAGAATCTGAAGTCAGGGCGAGGATCAGACGATCGCTCAGTTTGGACATTCTGTCCCTGATGGCCCCTTTTTGAAGGGGGGGTGGATCACGAGGCCATGGGGGTTTTCCCACGATGTGAGTTTTGAGAAGCTCCCAACTGCAAAGATTCTTCTGCAGGACAATTGAGACCTGTTGGTTGGCTCCAGGACAACGATTCCGAGCAGGGTTCTAAGGATGGATGGCTGGGTAGCCCACCTTGCATTCCAATTGTCTCCAGTCAACAAGACAGGATAGATCTGCTGGATCTGGGGGAGCAACTGAGGAAGCTGAGTTGAAATGGACTCTCCCGTGGATGTGTCCTAATATGATATTGTGTCAAAGGAGACCTTGGAATGAAGCGGTGGAACTGGGGCCCTGAAGGGTTCTCCTAAAGAGAGGCTTTCACACACCTTCATCGTGCAAGTTTCCCATGTGTAGATGAGATTTGTTCTGATGGGTGAGTCAAGAAACAGCCATATGCTTTTATTGAAATCCATTCCTCTGAGGAGAGATGCTTGGAAACCAAAGCAATGGATCCGATAGGTGCCTAGGGGCATGTTCGTGCCTTTTTACCGCTGGGTACATCAGTCTACGGGTCTGAGTGCAGGTAGGTGCTCAGATGGGCCCAGATTGCCCCTGTTTGTCCTGGGAAGCCACAAATATTGGGATGGCCTCAGGGACATTGGAGGTTTATCCTATTAGTAGGGTTGTGGCCATGGGAATGGGCACACACAATTCCCTTGGAGAGGGCAAGCAGAGTCGTCATGTTTGGCTCCAGTGGCCTGAGCCTGTAGGGTGTGTAAGCCAGGGCTGTTTAGACAGTTGTCTGAAAACACAAACTCTGCTTATGTTTTGGGTCATAGGTATGGCAGGACTGATCTACAGACCATGAGGAGAACTCTTCGGGTTATGAAAAAAGGGCGAGTGAGGCTCTTGCTCAAGTTTTTGTCTCTGGATATCGTGTCACTCATGGTCGTGAAATATCCGGGTGACTTCATGGGAAATGGACGAGTCTTACTCTCTCGGGGATTGGCACCATCCAAAATCTTGGGGGTCATTCTGTGGGATGGAATAGTCCGATGTTCTGTTGTTGATTTGTTTTGTTTTGTTTTTCAACCTCAGGTGTCCCACCAAATGAGGGATTCCAGAGTAGATCCCTGGGGAGGGGCGACTGAACAACCAGAAATCTGGTTAAAAATTGGGGCCTAGGGACATGACAAGCCCATTATGACATCTAATGGTCCAGCCACTGAGAGGAGGTACTAGAGGACAGGACTAATGCTGAAGGTCACAATGCGTGTTATGCCCTCGTCGCACTCAAGAATGGGCATGGCCTCAGGGTGAATGCTGGTTTCTCCTACACTGAACGTTGGACAACATGCCAACCACAAGGTTTCTTGTCATGGGTAGGGAAGAGTTCTGATTTCTGCATCACAGTCACCCCTGGGCAGTGATTGGAGGTAAGGTCTAGGTTCTGAAGCCTGAAAACAGAGGTAGGGAAGAGATGATGACCTAAGGCCATGGCGGGTCTGATGTGCTCAGTGTGCGGTCAGCTGTCTGGGTGTTGGTACGAGGTCCGGGCTCAGGTTGTCAGACAGTGCATTAGTGCGCAGGTTAGACTATATATTTTGGGTGCATTCGAGTGCCGTGTAGGTTCTTATCTGAAGAACTCTTCAGGATATGAAGAATGAGCAAGTCTGAGGTGCGTGCTCAGGCTTTTGTCTCTGGATTTTGTATCAGCGATGGCCGTGGAATGTTGGGGAGGCCTCATAGGCCATGGACGAATCTTGCTCTCTGTGCATTTGGCCCGATCCCAATTGTTTTTCATCATTCTGTGGCATGGGAGGACACCTTTCAGGTTTGTTACCTCAGGGGTCCCACCAAAAGAGGAATTCCAAAGCAGAGCCCTGGGGAAGAGTGAAGGGACAACCCGAACTATGGTTAAAAATTGGGGCCTAGGGGCATGGCAAGCCCAATATGCTGTCTCTCCATCCAGCCACTGAGAGGCCTTACCTGAGGACTGGGCTCAGGCTGAGGGTCACAATGTGTATTTGTGACAAATGTGGAACGCAATAATGGGCGGGGCCTCATGGGCCAGACTGGTTTCAATTACACTGAACCTTGGACAACATGCCAACCACAAGGTTTCTTGCCATGGGGCAGAGTTCTGATTTCTGCATCATTTTCAAACCCGGGCCGTGATTGGAGATAAGGTCTAGGTTCTGAAGCCTGAAAACCGAGATTGAGAAGAGATGACGACCTAAGGCCATGGCGGGTCCATTGTGCTCCGTGTGCGGCCAGCTGTCTGGGTGGGGCCAGGAGTTCCAGGCTCAGGCTGTGCCAGAAAGGGCATTAGTGCCCAGTTCAGCCTATATATGTGGGGTACAGCCGAATGGCGTGCAGGTTGATCCTCATTTGGGGATTCTGGGTAGGCCCAGAGGGCAATGTTTTTCTTCTGGAGAACAGGCAGAGTGCTGCATTGTAGTCTGGATTGCCAAACTGGAGGGCTTGTGGGCCAGTAGTCTGAGGACAGAAGTCTGAGAACCCAAGCTAGGCCTAGGTTTCTGGGTGAGACCAGAATCGAGATATCGAGCATCTGAAGTCAGGGCGAGGATCAGACGATCGCTCAGTTTGGACATTCTGTCCCTGATGGCCCCTTCTTGAAGGAGGGGTGGATCACGAGGCCATGGGGGTTTTCCCACGATGTGAATTTTGAGAAGCTCCCAACTGCAATGAATATTCTGCAGGACAATTGAGACCTGTTGGTTGGCTCCAGGACAACGATTCCGAACAGGGTTCTAAGGATGGATGGTGGGTAGCCCACCTTGCATTCCAATTTTCTCCACGGAACAAGACAGGTTAGATCTGCTGGATCTGGTGGAGCAACCGAGGAGGCTGAGTTGAAATGGACTCTCCCGTGGATGTGTCCTAATATGATTTTGTGTCTTAGGAGACCTTGGAATGAAGCGGGCCCTGAAGGGTTCTCCTAAAGAGAGGCTTTCACACACCTTCATCGTGCAAGTTTCCCATGTGTAGATGAGATTTATTCTTATGGGTGAGTCAAGAAACAGCCATATGCTGTTATTGAAATCCATTCCTCTGAGGAGAGATGCCTGGAAACCAAAGCAATGGATCCGATAGTTGCCTAGGGGCATGTTCGTGTCCTTTTACCTCTGGGGACATCAGTCTACGGGTCTGAGTGCAGGTAGGTGCTCAGATGGGCACAGTTTGCCCCTGTTTGTCCTGGGAAGCCACAAATATTGGGATGGCCTCAGGTTCATTGGAGGTTTATCCTATTAGAAGGGTTGTGGCCATGGGAATGGGCACACACAATTCTCTTCGAGAGGGCAAGCAGAGTCGTCATGTTTGGCTCCAGGGGCCTGAGCCTGTAGGGTGTGTAGGCCAGGGCTGTTTGGACAGTTGTCTGAAAACACAAACTCGGCTTATGTTTCGGGTCATAGGTATGGCAGGACTGATCTACAGACCATGAGGAAAACTCTTCGGGATATGAAAAAAGGCGAGTGAGGCTCATGCTCACGTTTTTGTCTCTGGATATTGTGTCACTCATGATCGTGAAATATTTGGGTGACTTCATGGGAAATGGACGAGTCTTACTCCCTCGGGGTTTGGCCCCGTCCAAAGAGTTTGGGGTCATTCTGTGGGGTGGAAAAAGTCCCTTGTTCTTTTGTTGTTGATTTGTTTTGTTTTGTTTTTCAACCTCAGTTGTCCCACCAAATGAGGGATTCCAGTGTAGAGCCCTGGGGAGGGGCGACTGGACAACCAGAAATCTGGTTAAACATTGGGGCCTAGGGACATGTCAAGCCCATTATGACATCTAATGGTCCAGCAACTGAGAGGACGTACTAGAGGACAAGACTCACGCTGAGGGTCACAATGCGTGTTTATGCCCTCGTCGCACTCAAGAATGGGCGGGACTAAGTGTGAAGGCTGGTTTCTCCTACACTGAACGTTGGACAACATGCCAACCACAAGGTTTCTTGCCATGGGTAAGGAAGAGTTCTGATTTCTGCATCCCAGTCACCCCAGGGCAGTGATTGGAGATAGGTTCTAGGTTCTGAAGCCTGAAAACTGAGGTAGGGAAGAGATGATGACATAAGGCCTTGGCGGGTCTGATGTGCTCAGTGTTCGGTCAGCTGTCTGGGTGTTGGTCACGAGGTCCGCGTTCAGGTTGTCAGACAGTGCATTAGTGCCTAGGTTAGACTATATATTTTGGGTGCATTCGTGTGCCTTGTAAGTTCTTATCTGAAGAACTCTTCAGGATATGAAGTTTGAGCGAGTCTGAGGCGCGTGCTCAGGCTTTTGTCTCTCGATTTTGTATCAGCGATGGCCGTGGAATGTTGGGGGGGCCTCATGGGCCATGGACGAATCTTGCTCTCTGTGGATTTGGCCTGATCCCAATTATTTTTCGTCAGTCTGTGGGATGGGAGGACTCCTTTCACGTTTGTTACCACAGGTGTCCCACCAAAAGAGGAATTCCAAAGCAGAGCCCTAGGGAAGAGTGAAGACACAACCCGAACTCCGGTTAAAAATTGGGGCCTAGGGGCATGGCAAGCCCAATATGCTGTCTCTCCATCCAGCCACTGAGAGGCCTTACCTGAGGACGGGGCTCAGGCTGAGGGTCACAATGTGTGTTTGTGACCCATGTGGCCCGCAAGCATGGGCGGGGCCTCATGGGCCACACTGTTTTCAACCACACTGAACCTTGGACAACTTGCCAAGCACAAGGTTTCTTGCCATGGGGAAAGAGTTCTGATTTCTGCATCATTTTCAAACCCGGGCCGTGATTGGAGATAAGGTCTAGGTTCTGAAGCCTGAAAACCGTGGTTGAGAAGAGAGGACGACCTAAGGACATGGCGGGTCCGATGTGCTCAGTGTGCGGCCAGCTGTCTGGGTGTGGCCAGGAAGTCCAGGCTCAGGCTGTGTCAGAAAGGGCTTTAGTGCCCAGTTCAGCCTATATATTTGGGGTAGAAAGCCGAATGGCGTGCAGGTTGATCCTCATTTGGGGATTCTGGGTAGCCCCAGAGGGCAATGTTTTTCTTCTGGAGGGCAGGCAGAGTGCTGCATTGTAGTCTGGATTGCCAAACTGGATGGCTTCTGGGCCAGGAGTCTGAGGACGGAAGTCTGAGAACCCAAGCTAGGCCTAGGTTTCTGGGTGAGGATATGGCAGGCACAATCTACAGACCTGAATCGAGATCAGGTGTATCTGAAGTCGGGGCGAGGATCAGACGATCGCTCAGGTTGGACATTCTGTCCCTGATGGCCCCTTCATGAAGGGGGTGTGGATCACGAGGTAATTGGGGTTTTCCCACGATGGGAGTTGTGAGAAGCTCCCAACTGCAACGATTCTTCTGCAAGACAATTGAGACCTGTTGGTTGGCTCCAGGAAAACGATTCCGAAGAGGTTTCTAAGGCTGGATGGCTGGGTAGCCCACCTCGCATTCCAATTGTCTCCAAGCAACAAGACAGTTTAGATGCTGGATCTGCAGGAGCAACCGAGGAGGCTGAGTTGAAATGGACTCTCCCGTGGATGTGTCCTAATATGATTTTGTGTCAAAGGAGACCTTGGAATGAAGCGGTGGCACTGGAGACCTGAAATGTTCTCCTAAAGAGAGACTTTTACACAGCTCCATCGTGCAAGTTTCTCATGTGTAGATGAGATTTGTTCTGAAGGGTGAGTCAAGAAACAGCCATATGCTGTTATTGAAATCCAGGCCTCTGAGGAGAGTTGCCTGGAAACCAAAGCAATGGATCTGATAGGTGCCTAGGGGCTTGTTCGTTCCTTTTTACCTCTGGGGACATCAGTCTACGGGTCTGAGTGCAGGTAGGTGCTCAGATGGGCCCAGATTGCCCCTGTTTGTCCTGGGAAGCCACAAATATTGGGATGGCCTCAGGGACTTTGGAGGTTTATCCTATTAGTAGGGTAGTGGCCATTGGAATGGGCACATACAATTCCTTGGAGAGGGCAAGCACAGTCGTCAGGTTTGGCTCCAGGGGCCAGAGCCTGTAGGTTGTGTAGGCCAGGGCTGTTTGGACAGTTGTCTGAAACACAAACTCGGCTTATGTTTCGGGTCATAGGTATGGCAGGACTGATCTACAGACCATGAGGAGAACACTTCAGTATATGAAAAAAGGGCGAGTGTGAGGCTCTTGCTCAAGTTTTTGTCTCTGGATATCGTGTCACTCATGGTATTGATATTTCCGAGTGACTTCATGGGAAATGGACTAGTCTTACTCTCTGGGGGTTTGGCCCCGTCCAAAGAATTTGGGGTCATTTGTGGGATGGAAGAAATCCGTTGTTCTGTTGTTGTTGATTTGTTTTGTTTAGTTTTTCAAACTCAGGTGTCCCACCAAATGAGGGATTCCAGAGTAGAGCCCTGGGGAGGGGCGACTGGACAACCAGATCTCTAGTAAAAATTGGGGCCTAGGGACATGTCAAGCCCATTATGACATCTAATGGTCCAGCCACTGAGAGGACGTACTAGAGGAAAGGACTCACGCTGAGGTTCACAATGGGTGTTTATGCCCTCGTCGCACTCAAGAATGGGCGGCCCTCAGGGTGAATGCTGGTTTCTCCTAACTGAACGTTGGAAAACATGGTCTCTTGCCATGGGTAAGGACGAGTTCTGATTTCTGCATCACAGTCACCCCTGGGCAGTGATTGGAGATAAGGTCTATGATTTGAAGCCTGAAAACTGAGGTAGGGAAGAGGTAATGTCCTAAGGCCTTGGCGGGTCTGATGTGCTCAATGTGTGGTCAGCTGTCTGGGTGTTGGTCACGAGGTTCGGGTACAGGTGTCAAACAGTGCATTACCGCCCAGGTTAGACTATATATTTTGGGTGCATTCGAGTGCCGTGTAGGTTCTTATCTGAAGAACTCTTCAGGATATGAAGAATTAGCGAGTCTGAGGCACGTGGTCAGGCTTTTGTCTCTGGATTTTGTATCAGCTACAGCCGTGGAATGTTGGGGAGCCCTCATTGGCCATGGACGAATCTTGCTTTCTGTGGATTTGGCCCGATCCCAATAGTTTTTCGTCAATCTGTGGAATAGGAGGACTCCTTACAGGTTTGTTACCTCAGGTGTCCCACCAAAAGAGGATTCCCAAGCAGAGCATTGGGGAAGAATGAAGGGACACCCGAACTATGGTTAAAAATTGGGGCCTAGGGGCATGGCAAGCCTAATATGCTGTCTCTCCATCCAGCCACTGAGAGGCCTTACCTGAGGACTGGGCTCAGGCTGAGGGTCACAATGTGTGTTTGTGACCAATGTGGCCCGCAAGCATGGGCAGGGCCTCATGGGCCACACCGGTTTCAGGTGTCCCACCATAAGAGGAAGTCTGTGACCAATGTGTCCCCCACAAATATTGGGATACCCTAACCCTACTAATAGTATATACCTTCAAAATCCCTGAGGCCATACCAATATTTGTGGCTTTCCAGGACAAACAGGGGCAATCTGGGCACATCAGAGCACCTACCGGCACTCAGACCCGTAGACTGATGTCCCCAGAGGTAAAAATGAACGAACAGGCCCATAGGCCCCAATCAGAGCCATTGCTTTGGTTTCCTGGCATCTCTCCTCAGAGGCCTGGATTTCAATAACAGCATATGGATGTTTCTGGACTCTTCCATCAGAACAAATCTCATCTATACATGGGAAACTTGCACAATGGAGCTGTGTGAAAGCCTCTCTTTAGGAGAACCGTTCAGGGCCCCAGTGCCACCGCTTCATTCCAAGGTCTCCATAGACACAAAATCATATTAGCACACATCCACGGGAGAGTCCATTTCAACTGAGCCTCCTCAGTTGCTCCCCCAGATAGAGCAGATCTAACCTGTCTTGTTGCTTGGAGACAATTGGAATGCGAGGTGGGCAACCCAGCCATCCATGCTTAGAACCCTGCTCGGACGTTCTCCTGGAGCCAACAAACAGGTCTCAATTGTCCTGTAGAAGAATCTTTGCAGTTGGGAGCTTCTCACAACTCCCATCGTGGGAAAACACCCATGGCCTCGTGATCCACCACCCCTTCAAGAAGGGGCCATCAGGGATAGAATGTCCAACCTGAGCGATCGTCTGATCCTTGCCCTGACTTCATATGCTCGAGATCTCGATTCAGGTTTGTAGATTGTGCCTGCCATAACCTCACCCAGAATCCAAGGCCTAGCTTGGGATCTCAGACTTCTGTCCTCAGAGTACTTGCCCACAAGCCCTCCATTTTGGCAATCCAGAACTACAATGCAGCACTCTGCCTGCCCTCCAGAAGAAAAACATTGCCCTCTGGGGCTACCCAGAAACCCCCAATGAGGATCCACCTGCACGGCATTCGGCTGTACCATAAATATATAGGCCGACCGGGGCACTAATGCACTTTCTGACACAGCCTGACACTGGATCTCCTGGCCCCACCCAGACAGATGGCCGCACACTGAGCCCATCATAGCCGTCATGGCCTTAGATCGTCATCTCTTCTCAAACTCGGTTTTCAGGTCAGAACCTAGACCTTATCTCCTATCACCCCCGGGTTTAAAAATGATGCAGAAATCAGAACTCTTTCCCCATGGCAATAAACCTTGTGGTTGTCATGTTGTCCAAATTTCAGTGTAGTTGAAACCAGTGTGGCCCATGTGGCCCCGCCAATGCGTGCGGGCCACATTGGTCACAAACACACATTGTGACCCTCAGCATGAGCCCAGTCATCAGGTAAGGCCTCTCAGTGGCTGGATGGAGAGACAGCATATTGGGCTTGCCATGCCCCTAGGCCCCAATTTTTAACCATAGTTCGGGTTGTCCCTTCACTCTTCCCCAGGGCTCTGCTTTCGAATTCCTGTTTTGGTGGGACACCTGAGGTAACAAACCTGAAAGGTGTCCACCCATCCCACAGATTGACGAACAACAATTGGGATCGGGCCATATCCACAGAGAGCAAGATTCGTCCATGGCCCATGAGGCCTCCCCAACATTCCACGGCCTCGCTGATACAAAATCCAGAGACAAAAGGCTGAGCATGCGCCTCAGACTCGCTCATTCTTCATATCCTGAAGAGTTCTTCAGATAAGAACCTACACGGCACTCGAATGCACCAAAATATATAGTCTAACCTGGGCACTAATGCACTGTCTGACAACCTGAGCCCAGACCTCGTGAACCACACCCAGACAGCTGACCGCACACTGAGCACAACAGACCTGCCATGGCCTTAGGTTATCATCTCTTCCCTACCTCAGTTTTCAGGCTTCAGAACCTAGACCTTATCTCCAATCACTGCCCACGGGTCACTGTGATGCAGAAAACAGAACTCTTCCTTACCCATGGCAAGAAACCTTGTGGTTGGCATGTTGTCCAACGTTCAGTGTAGGAGAAACCAGCATTCACCCTGAGGCCCCGCCCATTCTTGAGTGCGACGAGGGCATAAACACGCATTGTGACCCTCAGCGTGAGTCCTGTCCTCTAGTACGTCCTCTCAGTGGCTGGAACTTTAGATGTCATAATGGGCTTGACATGTCCCTAGGACCCAATTTTTAACCAGATTTCTGGTTGTCCAGTCGCCCCTCCCAGGGCTCTACTCTGGAATCCCTCATTTGGTGGGACACCTGAGGTTGAAAACAGAACAAAACAAATCAACAACAACAGTACAACGGACTTCTTCCATCCCTCAGAATGAACCCAAACTCTTTGGACGGGGCCAAACCCCCAGAGAGTAAGACTCGTCCATTTGCCATGACGTCACCCGGACATTTCACGACCATGTGTGACACGTTATCCAGAGACAAAAACTTGAGCAAGAGCCTCACACTCGCCTTTTTTTCATATCCTGAAGAGTACTCCTCATGGTCTGTAGATCAATCCTGCCACCTATGACCTGAAACATAAGCCGAGTTTGTGTTTTCAGACTACTCTCCAAACAGCCCAGGCCTACACACCCACAGGCTCAGGCCCCTGGAGCCAAAACTGACGACTGTGCGTGTCCTCTCCAAGGGAATCGTATGTGCCCATTCCAGTGGCCACAACCCTACTAATAGAATAACCTTCCAAAGTCCCTGAGGCCATCCCAATTTTTGTGGCTACCCAGGACATACAGGGGCATTCTGGGCCCATCTGAGCTCCTACAGACACTCAGACCTGTAGATGTCCCCAGATGTAAAAAGGAAGGAACAGGCCCCTAGTCACCTATCGGATCCATTGCTTTGGTTTCCAGGCATCTCTCCTCAGGGACCTGGATTTCATTAACTGCATATGGCTGTTTCTTGACTCACCCGTCAGAACAAATCTCATCTACACATGGGAAACTTGCATGATGGAGCTGTGTGAAAGCCTCTCTTTGGGAGAACCCTTCAGGGCTCCAGTGACACCGCTTCATTCCAAGGTCCCCATAGAAACATATTCATATTAGGACACATCCACGGGAGAGTCCATTTCAACTCAGCCTCTACGGTTGCTCCCCCAGATCCAGGAGATCTAACATGTCTTGTTGCTTGGAAATAATTGGAATGTGTGGGTGTCTACCCAGCCATCCATCCTTAGAACCCTGCTCGGAATCGTTGTCCTGGAGCCAACCAACAGGTCTCAATTGTCCTGCAGAAAAATCTTTGCAGTTGGGAGCTTCTTACAACTCCCATCTTGGGTAAACTCCCATGACCTCGTGATCCACCCCCCCTTCAAGATGGGGCCATCTGGGACAGAAAGTCCAACCTGAGCGATCGTCTGATCCTCGCCCTGACTTCAGATGCACGAGATCTTGATTCAGGTCTCACCCAGAAAACTAGGCCTAGCTTGGGTTCTCAGACTTCTGTCCTCAGACCACTTGCCCACAAGCCCTCCAGTTTGGGAATCCAGAACTACAATGCAGCACTCTGCCTGCCCTCCAGAAGAAAAACATTGCCCTCTGGCGCTACCCAGAAACCCCCAATGAGGATCAACCTGCACGCCATTCGGCTGTACCCCACATATATAGGCTGACCTGAGCACTAATGCCCTTTCTGACACAGCCTGAGCCTGGACATCCTGGCCCCACCCAGACAGCTGGCCGCACACTGAGCACATCGGACCCGCCATGGCCTTAGGTCGTCATCTCTTCCCAATCTCGGTTTTCAGGCTTCAGAACCTAGACCTTATCTCCAATCACGGCCCGGGTTTGAAAATTATGCAGAAATCAGAACTCTTTCCCCATGGCAAGAAACCTTGTGGTTGGCATGTTGTACAAGGTTCAGTGTAGTTGAAACCATGTGGATGTGAGGACCCTCCCATGCTTGCGGGCCACATGGGTCACAAACACACATTGTGACCCTCAGCCTGAGCCCAGTCCTCAGGTAAGGCCTCTCAGTGGCTGGATGGAGAGACAGCATATTGGGCTTGCCATGCCCCTAGGCCACAATTTTTAACCATAGTTCGGGTTGTCCCTTCACACTTCCCCAGGGCTCTGCTTTGGAATTCCTCTTTTGGTTGGACCCCTGAGGTAACAAACCTGAAAGTAGTCCTCCCATCCCACAGATTGACGAAAAACTATTGGGATCGGGCCAAATCCACAGAGAGCAAGATTCGTCCATGGCCCATGAGGCCTCCCCAACATTCCACGGCCATCGCTGATACAAAATCCAGAGACAAAAGCCTGAGCACGCGCCTCAGACTCGCTCATTCTTCATATTCTGAAGAGTTCTTCAGATAAGAACCTACAGGGCACTAGCAGCCACCCAAAATATATAGTCTAACCTGGGAACTAATTCACTGTCTGACAACCTGAGCCCGGACTTCGTGACCAACACCCAGACATCTGACCGCACACTGAGCACATCAGACCCGCCATGGCCTTAGGTCATCATCTCTTCCCTACCTCAGTTTTCAGGCTTCAGAACCTAGACCTTACCCTAAGTTTTCAGGCTTCAGAACCATGAACCTAACCCTAACCCTGACCCCTACCCTAAGCCTTACGCTAACACTGAACTCAACGACGTCTAACCCTAACCCTGACCCTAAGTCTTTCTTAACCCTAACCCTAACACTAACCTAGTCTAAGCCCAGCCTTGCTCCCTCCAGCGGGGACAACAGCTGCACCCAGGCTTCCCAGGGGCTAGGGGGAGGCTGTATGGGGGTCACTGGATGGGCACTGCGTTGAGTGGAGTGTGAGCCTTGGGCAGCTTGGGGACCGGTAGCTCAGGGAGCTCTGGTTGAGCAGGAAGTTCGGTAAGGGGGCCCCAGGCAGTGGTGACCTCACTTCCCTGACTACAGAGCCCAAAGGAATTGGAACCCACGTATCCAGGCACCCCATTACAGAGAAAACACCCCTGCCCAGCTCATTTCTAGGCACATCTAAAAGGAAGCGACACGTTCTTCTTCTGTACTGAAGCTGAGAGGATGCAGGGAGAAGAGAGCTCGCCCACCCGACACGTCCCCTCCCTGTCAGGTCATATCAGGTTTCCCCAACGCCTCAGGCCCTTTGGCTAATAAAATAAAAACGTGACACCAGGTGGCTCAGAGTCAGAGAGTCCCACACCTTCTATTCGACTGGTGTAGCCCTAGGTCTCCTCCCTGTCTCTCTCTCTGTGTGCGTGTGTGAGTGTTTTGCCACTGTGTTTCTGGGTCTGTATGTAAAGAGGACCTGGCCATGCCATCGTGGATGGAGATGCCACAAGCAGGATCAGGCTGATGATGGGTTAGATGCGTGGTGGGCAAGTCATGAGTCCATGACCCAGGAGCAGGGCTAACCCTAACAGTAACCACTAACCATGAACCTGACACTGACTCTGAGCCTGCCCCAAACCCTAACCCGAACCCTGACCCTGACCCTGACGCTAAAACTGACCGTGATCCCGACCTGAACCCTTAATCTGAAAGTGAGCCTGACACTGACCATGTCCGGATCCTGGACCTAAAACTAACTCTGGAATAACCTGGCTATGACTCACCCCTAACCGTGACACTGACCCTGACCCTAAACCTAATACTGACCTTGAACTAACCCTGACCCTAACAGAACCTTGTCCATGACTGTGTGCCTGACTCTAAAACTAACCCTAAGGTAACCCTAACCCTGACCCTTATACTGACCTTGAACCTAAACCGAACACTGACAATGACCCTAACACTAACCCCTACCATAAACCAAACCCTCACCCTGAACTTACGCAGCCTAACACTAACCCTCACGTTAACACTACTTCTAACTCTAACCCTAACCCCATCCCAAATTTTCCCATAACCCTAACTGTGAACCTGAACCCTGACCCTAACAGTGACCCTGATCCAAACCTAACACTAACCCTGAGACTAAATGTGAGCCTGATCCTAACTCTAACCCTAAACGTAACGCTAACCCTGACAGTACCACGGGTCTTCCGCTGATCCTATCGCTGAACCTAACCCTAACACTATACTCTAACCCTAGCGCGGATCCTGACCCTAACCAATCTAACCCTAACCCTCAACCTAACTCTAACCCTAACACTAAACGTAAACTTTAACAATAACCCTTACCTTATACCTGCCTATGATCATAACCCTAACCCTGAACTTTGTCTCTACCAGACCCTTACCCTAAACCTGGCCCTGGCCCTGACCCTAAACCTAACCATGACACTAACACTGACCACTACATAACCTTGTCCCTAACCCAAATGTGGACTTTGAACCAATACCTGATCCTGACCCTAAACCTGACACTGGCTCTAAACTTCACCCTGACCCTGACCCAGGCCATGATCATAAACCTAACCCTGAGCCTAATAGTGATCCCGACCCTGACCTGAACACTAAACCTGAGCCTGGCTGTTAGCCTACCCTACTCTAACCGTAAATGTAACACTGACCCTGACACTAACGCGGGCCCTACCCCGAATCCTATTGCTGAAACTAACCCTAACACGAACCCCTAACCTACCACGGACCCTGACACTAACAAGTTCAAACCCTAACCATCAACCTAACGCTAACCCTAACACTAACGCTGAACTTTAACAATAACCCTGACCCTATAGCTGACTATGATCATAACCCTAACCCTGAACTTTACCTATACCAGACACTGACCCTAAACCTAACCGTGAAAATTGCTATGAGGGACCCTGATCCTAAACCTGACCATGGCCCTGACCCTAAACCTAACCATGACAGTAACACTGACTACTGCATAACCTTGTCCCAACCCAAATGTGGACGTAGAACCAATACCTGATCCTGACCCTAAACCTGACACTGCCCTAAACTATACCCTGACCCTGACGCAGGCCATGACCATAAACCTAACCCTGACCCTAACACTGACCCTAACCCTGACCCTAACACTAACCCTGACACTGAATGTGAGCCTGACCCTAACTCTACCCCTAAACGTAACCCTGACCCTGACACTAACACGTGCCCTCCGCGAATCCTATCGCTGAAACTAACCCTAACACTAAACCCTAACCCTACCACGGACCCTGACCCTAACGAGGGCTAACCCTAACTCTCAACCTAACTCTAACCCTAAACCTAACCCTAAACATAAACAATAACCCGGACCCTATGCCTGATTATGATCATTACCCTTACCCGGAACTTTGCATATAGCAGACCCTGACCCTAAATCTGACCCTGGCCCAGACTCTAAACAGAACCATGACCCTAACAATGACCACTAAATAATCATGTCCCTGACCCGAATGTGGACTTTAAACCAATACCTGAACCTGACCGTAAACCTGACACTGGCCCTAGACTTCACCATGACCCTGACCCAGGCAAAGACTATAAACCTAACCCTGACTCTAACAGTGATGCTGACCCTGACCCTAACACTAACCCTGACATTGAATGGGAGCCTGACCCTAACTCTAACCCTAAACGTAACCCGCACCCTGACACTAACACGGGCCCTGACCCGAAACCTAACGCTGAACCTAACCCTAAAACTAACCCCTAACATTATCCCTGATACTGACCCAAACCCGGTCTAACCCTAACCCTCAACCTAGCTCTAACCCTAACCTGAAACCCACTTTAACAATTATCCTGACCCTCTCTCTGAACCTATTCATAACCCTAACTCTGAACATTGCCTATGTCAGAACTTAACCTTAAAACTGACCCTGACATTGACCTTAATACTGACCCTAACCCTGACTCTAAACCTAACTCTGACCCAATCCGTGAGCCTGAACAGATTAGTAACCCTAAAGCTAACCCTGATCCTGAACCTACTCACAAAACAGAACCTAAACATAAAGCTGGCCTTACCATAACCATAAACCTAATCCTGACCCTGACCCTAACCCTGACACTAAACTAGTCCCAAACCTAACCCTGACCCTGACATGAACCGTGCCCCCAAAACAAAACTTGAACCTGACCCTAAATCTGACCATGACCCTGAACCTGACCCTTAACCTAACCGTCACCCTAACACTGACCCTGACCCTGACTCTGACAGTAATGGTAACCCTGACCCTATTGTGAGCCTGACCCTAAACCTAACCATGAACCTAACCCTAACCCTGACCCCTACCCTAACCCTAACACTAACCCTGACCCCAACGATGTCTCACCCTAACCCTAACCCTAAGTCTCTCGCTAACCCTAACCCTAACCCTAACCCTAACCCTAACCCTAACCTTAACTCGGTCTGAACCCATCTCTGTTCCCAGAAGCGGGGACAATAGTTGCATCCAGGACTCCCAGGGGCTGGGATTGGCTGTGTGGGGGTCACTGGATGAACAGGGCATGGAGTGGTGGGTGAGCCTTGAGCAGCTAGGGGATGGGCACGCTCAGGGTGCTCTGGTGGGAGCAGAAAGTTTGGTAAGGAGCCCCCATTCAATGGTGACCTCACTTCCCTGACAACAGAGCCCAACGGAATTAGAATCCACGTATCCAGGCACCCCATTACAGAGAAAACCCCCCTGCCCAGCTCATTTCTAGGCACATCCTAAAGGAAGCGACATGTTCTTCTGCTGTACTGAAGCCCTGAGGATGCAGGGAGAAGAGAGCTCACCCACCATACACGTCCCCTCACTGGCAGGTCATATCAGGCTTCCCCAACGCCTCAGGCCCTTTGGCAAATAAAATCAAAAGGTGACACCAGGGGGCTCAGAGTCAGAGAGTCCCACACCTTTTAATTGAGCGGTATAGCTCTAAGTCTCCTCCGTGTGTGTGTGTGTGTGTGTGTGTGTGTGCGTGTGTGTGTGTGTGCGCGCGCCTCTGGGTGTCTGTGGCTCTGTGTGTAAAGAGGACCTGGCCATGCCATCGTGGGTGAAGATGTCCCAAGCAGGAGCAGGCTGATGAGGGGTTAGATGCCTGGTGGGCAGGTCATGTTTACATCCCAGTGTAATGCTGGCTAAGTGGGATCGGGTGTGGGGTCTACAGCCTTCTGCCCAGGGTTTTTCCTGAGAACCTAAAGGGAGGGGACCATGAACCAGGAGCGGGGAGAACCCTAACAGTAACCACTGACCCTGACCCTGAACTGTGAGCCTGCCCCAAACCCTAACCCGAGCCCTGACCCTGACCCTGACCCTAACCCTGACCGTGATCCTGACCTGAACCCTAAACCTAAACCTAAGCTTGATGCTGACCCTGATCCGGAACCTGAACCTAAACCTAAGTCTGAGATAACCTAACTATGACTCATCCCTAAACAGGGCCCTGACCTGACCCTAATCCTAATCCTGACGCTGACCTAACCCTGACCCTAACCCTAACCCTGACCCTGACTGTGCCTGACCCTAAACCTAAACCTAAAGGTAACCCTAACACTGACCCTAATATGGACCCTGTACCCAAACCGAACACTGACCCTGACCCTAACACTAACCCCTACCCTAAACCAAACCCTCACCCTGACCTTGCCCTGTATAACCCTAACCCTCACGATAACACTACTTCTAACTCTAACCCTAACCCCATCCCAAACTTTCCCCCTAAACCTAACTGTGAACCTGAACCGAACATAAAGCAAAGACTGAACCTAAACCTGACCCTGGCCCTGACCTTCACCTGACTCTGACCCTGACCCTAATCCTAACCATGACCTTAACACTGACCACTACATAACCCTGTCCCTGACCCGAATGTGGACTTTAACCAATACCTGATCCTGACACTAAACCTGACACTGGCCCTAAACTTCACCATGACCCTGACCCAGGCCATGACCATCAACCTAACCCTGACCCTAACAGTGACCCTGATCCAAGCCTAACACTAACCCTGAGACTCAATGTGAGCCTGACCCTAACTCTACCCCTAAACGTAACCTTAACCCTGACACTACCACGGGTCCTCCGCTGATCCTATCGCTGAACCTAACCCTAACACTATACTCTAACCCTTCCTCGAACCCTGACCCTAAACATGTCTAACCCAAACCCTCAACCTAACTCTAACCCTAACACTAACCCTAAACTTTAACAATAACCCTTACCCTATACCTGCCTATGATCATAACCCTAACCCTGAACTTTGCCTCTACCAGACCCTGACCCTAAACCTGGCCCTGGCCCTGACCCTAAACCTAACCATGACACTAACACTGACCACTACATAACCTTGTCCCTAACCCAAACGTGGACTTTGAACCAATACCTGATCCTGACCCTAAACCTGACACTGGCTCTAAACTTCACCCTGACCGTGACCCAGGCCATGAACATAAACCTAACCCTGAGCCTAATAGTGATCCCGACCCTGACCTGAACACTAAACCTGAGCCTGGCTGTTAGCCTACCCTACTCTAACCGTAAATGTAACACTGACCCTGACACTAACGCGGGCCCTACCCCGAATCCTATTGCTGAAACTAACCCTAACACGAACCCCTAACCTACCACGGACCCTGACACTAACAAGTTCAAACCCTAACCATCAACCTAACGCTAACCCTAACACTAACGCTGAACTTTAACAATAACCCTGACCCTATAGCTGACTATGATCATAACCCTAACCCTGAACTTTACCTATACCAGACACTGACCCTAAACCTAACCCTGAAAATTGCTATTAGGGACCCTGATCCTAAACCTGACCATGGCCCTGACCCTAAACCTAACCATGACAGTAACACTGACTACTGCATAACCTTGTCCCAACCCAAATGTGGACGTAGAACCAATACCTGATCCTGACCCTAAACCTGACACTGCCCTAAACTATACCCTGACCCTGACGCAGGCCATGACCATAAACCTAACCCTGACCCTAACACTGACCCTAACCCTGACCCTAACACTAACCCTGACACTGAATGTGAGCCTGACCCTAACTCTACCCCTAAACGTAACCCTGACCCTGACACTAACACGTGCCCTCCGCGAATCCTATCGCTGAAACTAACCCTAACACTAAACCCTAACCCTACCACGGACCCTGACCCTAACGAGGGCTAACCCTAACTCTCAACCTAACTCTAACCCTAAACCTAACCCTAAACATAAACAATAACCCGGACCCTATGCCTGATTATGATCATTACCCTTACCCGGAACTTTGCATATAGCAGACCCTGACCCTAAATCTGACCCTGGCCCAGACTCTAAACAGAACCATGACCCTAACAATGACCACTAAATAATCATGTCCCTGACCCGAATGTGGACTTTAAACCAATACCTGAACCTGACCGTAAACCTGACACTGGCCCTAGACTTCACCATGACCCTGACCCAGGCAAAGACTATAAACCTAACCCTGACTCTAACAGTGATGCTGACCCTGACCCTAACACTAACCCTGACATTGAATGGGAGCCTGACCCTAACTCTAACCCTAAACGTAACCCGCACCCTGACACTAACACGGGCCCTGACCCGAAACCTAACGCTGAACCTAACCCTAAAACTAACCCCTAACATTATCCCTGACACTGACCCAAACCCGGTCTAACCCTAACCCTCAACCTAGCTCTAACCCTAACCCGAAACCCACTTTAACAATTATCCTGACCCTCTCTCTGAACCTATTCATAACCCTAACTCTGAACATTGCCTATGTCAGAACTTAACCTTAAAACTGACCCTGACCTTGACCTTAATACTGACCCTAACCCTGACTCTAAACCTAACTCTGACCCAATCCGTGAGCCTGAACAGATTAGTAACCCTAAAGCTAACCCTGATCCTGAACCTACTCACAAAACAGAACCTAAACATAAAGCTGACCTTACCATAACCATAAACCTAATCCTGACCCTGACCCTAACCCTGACACTAAACTAGTCCCAAACCTAACCCTGACCCTGACATGAACCGTGCCCCCAAAACAAAACTTGAACCTCACCCTAAATCTGACCATGACCCTGAACCTGACCCTAAACCTAACCGTCACCCTAACACTGACCCTGACCCTGACTCTGACAGTAATGGTAACCCTGACCCTATTGTGAGCCTGACCCTAAACCTAACCATGAACCTAACCCTAACCCTGACCCCTACCCTAAACCTAACACTAACCCTGACCCCAACGATGTCTCACCCTAACCCTAACCCTAAGTCTCTCGCTAACACTAACCCTAACCCTAACCCTAACCCTAACCCTAACCCTAACCTTAATTCGGTCTGAACCCATCTCTGTTCCCAGAAGCGCGGACAATAGTTGCATCCAGGACTCCCAGGGGCTGGGATTGGCTGTGTGGGGGTCACTGGATGAACAGGGCATGGAGTGGTGGGTGAGCCTTGAGCAGCTAGGGGATGGGCACGCTCAGGGTGCTCTGGTGGGAGCAGAAAGTTTGGTAAGGAGCCCCCATTCAATGGTGACCTCACTTCCCTGACGACAGAGCCCAACGGAATTAGAATCCACGTATCCAGGCACCCCATTACAGAGAAAACCCCCCTGCCCAGCTCATTTCTAGGCACATCCTAAAGGAAGCGACATGTTCTTCTGCTGTACTGAAGCCCTGAGGATGCAGGGAGAAGAGAGCTCACCCACCATACACGTCCCCTCACTGGCAGGTCATATCAGGCTTCCCCAACGCCTCAGGCCCTTTGGCAAATAAAATCAAAAGGTGACACCAGGGGGCTCAGAGTCAGAGAGTCCCACACCTTTTAATTGAGCGGTATAGCTCTAAGTCTCCTCCGTGTGTGTGTGTGTGTGTGTGTGTGTGTGTGTGTGTGTGTGCGCGCGCCTCTGGGTGTCTGTGGCTCTGTGTGTAAAGAGGACCTGGCCATGCCATCGTGGGTGAAGATGTCCCAAGCAGGAGCAGGCTGATGAGGTGTTAGATGCCTGGTGGGCAGGTCATGTTTACATCCCAGTGTAATGCTGGCTAAGTGGGATCGGGTGTGGGGTCTACAGCCTTCTGCCCAGGGTTTTTCCTGAGAACCTAAAGGGAGGGGACCATGAAACAGGAGCGGGGAGAACCCTAACAGTAACCACTGACCCTGACACTGAACTGTGAGCCTGCCCCAAACCCTAACCCGAGCCCTGACCCTGACACTGACCCTAACCCTGACCGTGATCCTGACCTGAACCCTAAACCTAAACCTAAGCCTGATGCTGACCCTGATCCGGACCCTGAACCTAAACCTAAGTCTGAGATAACCTAACTATGACTCATCCCTAAACAGGGCCCTGACCTGACCCTAATCCTAATCCTGACGCTGACCTAACCCTGACCCTAACGCTAACCCTGACCCTGACTGGGCCTGACCCTAAACCTAAACCTAAAGGTAACCCTAACACTGACCCTAATATGGACCCTGTACCCAAACCGAACACTGACCCTGACCCTAACACTAACCCCTACCCTAAACCAAACCCTCACCCTGACCTTGCCCTGTATAACCCTAACCCTCACGATAACACTACTTCTAACTCTAACCCTAACCCCATCCCAAACTTTTCCCCTAAACCTAACTGTGAACCTGAACCGAACATAAAGCAAAGACTGAACCTAAACCTGACCCTGGCCCTGACCTTCACCTGACTCTGACCCTGACCCTAATCCTAACCATGACCTTAACACTGACCACTACATAACCCTGTCCCTGACCCGAATGTGGACTTTAACCAATACCTGATCCTGACACTAAACCTGACACTGGCCCTAAACTTCACCATGACCCTGACCCAGGCCATGACCATCAACCTAACCCTGACCCTAACAGTGACCCTGATCCAAGCCTAACACTAACCCTGAGACTGAATGTGAGCCTGACCCTAACTCTACCCCTAAACGTAACCTTAACCCTGACACTACCACGGGTCCTCCGCTGATCCTATCGCTGAACCTAACCCTAACACTATACTCTAACCCTTCCTCGAACCCTGACCCTAAACATGTCTAACCCAAACCCTCAACCTAACTCTAACCCTAACACTAACCCTAAACTTTAACAATAACCCTTACCCTATACCTGCCTATGATCATAACCCTAACCCTGAACTTTGCCTCTACCAGACCCTGACCCTAAACCTGGCCCTGGCCCTGACCCTAAACCTAACCATGACACTAACACTGACCACTACATAACCTTGTCCCTAACCCAAATGTGGACTTTGAACCAATACCTGATCCTGACCCTAAACCTGACACTGGCTCTAAACTTCACCCTGACCGTGACCCAGGCCATGAACATAAACCTAACCCTGAGCCTAATAGTGATCCCGACCCTGACCTGAACACTAAACCTGAGCCTGGCTGTTAGCCTACCCTACTCTAACCGTAAATGTAACACTGACCCTGACACAAACGCGGGCCCTACCCCGAATCCTATTGCTGAAACTAACCCTAACACGAACCCCTAACCTACCACGGACCCTGACACTAACAAGTTCAAACCCTAACCATCAACCTAACGCTAACCCTAACACTAACGCTGAACTTTAACAATAACCCTGACCCTATAGCTGACTATGATCATAACCCTAACCCTGAACTTTACCTATACCAGACACTGACCCTAAACCTAACCCTGAAAATTGCTATTAGGGACCCTGATCCTAAACCTGACCATGGCCCTGACCCTAAACCTAACCATGACAGTAACACTGACTACTGCATAACCTTGTCCCAACCCAAATGTGGACGTAGAACCAATACCTGATCCTGACCCTAAACCTGACACTGCCCTAAACTATACCCTGACCCTGACGCAGGCCATGACCATAAACCTAACCCTGACCCTAACACTGACCCTAACCCTGACCCTAACACTAACCCTGACACTGAATGTGAGCCTGACCCTAACTCTACCCCTAAACGTAACCCTGACCCTGACACTAACACGTGCCCTCCGCGAATCCTATCGCTGAAACTAACCCTAACACTAAACCCTAACCCTACCACGGACCCTGACCCTAACGAGGGCTAACCCTAACTCTCAACCTAACTCTAACCCTAAACCTAACCCTAAACATAAACAATAACCCGGACCCTATGCCTGATTATGATCATTACCCTTACCCGGAACTTTGCATATAGCAGACCCTGACCCTAAATCTGACCCTGGCCCAGACTCTAAACAGAACCATGACCCTAACAATGACCACTAAATAATCATGTCCCTGACCCGAATGTGGACTTTAAACCAATACCTGAACCTGACCGTAAACCTGACACTGGCCCTAGACTTCACCATGACCCTGACCCAGGCAAAGACTATAAACCTAACCCTGACTCTAACAGTGATGCTGACCCTGACCCTAACACTAACCCTGACATTGAATGGGAGCCTGACCCTAACTCTAACCCTAAACGTAACCCGCACCCTGACACTAACACGGGCCCTGACCCGAAACCTAACGCTGAACCTAACCCTAAAACTAACCCCTAACATTATCCCTGACACTGACCCAAACCCGGTCTAAACCTAACCCTCAACCTAGCTCTAACCCTAACCCGAAACCCACTTTAACAATTATCCTAACCCTCTCCCTGAACCTGATCATAACCCTAACTCTGAACATTGCCTATGTCAGAACTTAACCTTAAAACTGACCCTGGCCTTGACCTTAACTCTGACCCTAACCCTGACTGTAAACCTAACTCTGACCCAATCCGTGATCCTGAACAGAATCGTCACCCTAAGTCTCACCCTGATCCTGAACCTACTCACAAAACAGAACCTAAACATAAAGCTGGCCTTACCATAACCATGAACCTAACCCTGACCCTGACCCTAACCCTGACAATAAACCTGTCCCAAATCTAAACCTGACCCTGACATGAACCTTGCCCCCACACCAAAACTTGAACCTGACTCTAAATCTGACCATGACACTGAACCTGACCCTAAAACTAACCGTCATCCTAACACTGACCCTGTCCCTGACTGTGACCATAACGCTAACCGTGACCCTACTGACCCTAAACCTAACCATGAACCTAACCCTAACCCTGACCCCTACCCTAAGCCTTACGCTAACCCTGACCTCAACGACGTCTAACCCTAACCCTGACCCTAAGTCTTTCTTAACCCTAACCCTAACACTAACCTAGTCTAAACCCAGCTCTGTTCCTTCCAGCGGGGACAACAGCTGCACCTAGTCCTCCCAGGGGGTGGGAGGAGGCTGTATGGGGGTCACTGCATGGGCACTGCGTTGAGTGGAGTGTGAGCCTTGAGCAGCTTGGGGAACAGTGGCTCAGGGAGCTCTGGTGGAGCAGGAAGTTCGGAAAGGAGGCCCCAGGCAGTGGTGACCTCACTTCCCTGACGACAGAGCCCAAGGGAATTGAAACCCACGTATCCAGGCACCCCATTACAGAGAAACACCCCAATGCCCAGCTCATATCTAGGCACATCCTAAAGGAAGCGACATGTTCTTCTGCTGTACTGAAGCAAGAGAGGATGCAGGGAGAAGACAGCTCGCCCGCCAGACAAGTCCCCTACCTGGCAGGTCATATCAGGTTTCCCCAACGCTTCAGGCCCTTTGGCTAATAAACTCAAAAGGGGACACCAGGGGGCTCAGAGTCAGAGAGGCCCACACCTTCTTATCGACCAGTGTAGCCCTAGGTCTCCTCCCTGTCTCTGCTCTGTGTGTGTGTGTGTGTGTGTGTGTGTGTGTGTGCATGTGTGTGTGTGCCACTGGGTTTCTGTGTCTGTGTGTAAAGAGGACCTGGCTATGCCATCGTGGGTGGAGATGACCCAAGCAGGATCAGGCTGATGAGGGTTTAGATATCTGATGGGCAAGTCATGTTCACACCCCAGTTTAAGGCTGGTTAAGTTGGATCGGGTGTAGGGTATACACCCTTCTGCCCAGGGTTTATCCTGAGACCCTGAACGGATGGGTCCATGACCCAGGATCAAGGCTAACCCTAACAGAACCACTAACCCTGACCCTGAAACTGACTGTGAGCCTGCCCTATACCTAACCCAAGCCCTGACCCTGACCCTGACCCTGACCCTGACTGTGATCCTGACGTGAACCCTAAACCTAAACCTAAGCCTGACACTGACCCTGATGTGGACCCTGAACTCAAACCTAACTCTGACATTACCGTAACCATGACTGAAACCTAACTAGGACCCTGACCCTGACCCTAATCCTAATCCTGACGCTGACCTAACCCGGACGCTAACCCTAAGCCTGAACGTGACTGTGAGCCTGACGCTAGCCCTAAAACTAAAGGTAACTCTAACCATGAACCTCTACGGACCCTGAACCTAAACCTAACGCTGAACCTGACCCTAACACTAACCCCTACCCTAAACCAAACCCTAACCCTGACCTTATGCTGTCTAACCAACCCTAACCATAACCCTACTTCTAAATCTAACCCAAACCCCATCCAAAACCCTACCGCCAAAACCTACGTGTGACACTGAACCGAATATTGACCCTCTACCAAAGCTTGACCCTCAACCTGACCCTGGCCCTGACCTTCATCTGACCGTGACCCTGACCCTAATCCAAACCATGACACTACACTAACCACTACATAAACCTGTCCCTGACCCGAATGTGGATTTTAAACCCACCTAAACCTGACCCTCAACCTGACACTTGTGCTAAACTTCACCCTGACCGTGACCCAGACCATGACCAAAAACCTAACCTTTACCCTAACAGTGACCCCGACCCTGACCTGAAAACTAAACCTGACCGTGACTGTGAGCCTGACCTTAACTCGAACCATAAATGTAACTCTGACCCTGACGCTGACACTGGCCCTCCTCGAATCCTATTGCTGATCCTAACCCTAACACTAACCCCTAAACCTACCACGGACACAGACCCTAACAAATTCTTACCCTAACAGTCAACCTAACGCTAACCCTAACACTAACCCTAAACTTAAACAATAACCATGACCCTATACCTGATAATGATCATAACCCTAACCCGGAACGTTGCCTATACCAGACCCTGACCCTAAATCACCCTCACCCTGACCCTAAACCTAACCATGACCCTCACAATGACCACAACATAACCCTGTCCCTGACCCGAATGTGGACTTTAAACCAATACCTGATCCTACCATAAACCTGACACTGGCCCTAGACTTCACCCTGACCCCGACCCAGGCAAAGACCATAAACTTAACTCTGACCCAAACAATGACCCTGACCCTGAAACTAACACTAAACCTGACACTGAATGAGAGCCTGACCCTAACTCTAACCCTAAACGTAACCCTGACACTGACACTAACATGGCCCCTGACCTGAAACCTAAGGCTGAACCTAACCCTAAAAAAACCCCTAACATTATCCCTGACACTGACCCTATCCCAGTCTAACCCTAACCCTCAACCTATCTCTAAGCCTAACTCTAACCTCACTTTAACAATTATCCTGACCCTCTCTCTGAACCTGATCATAACCCTAACTCTGAACTTTGCCTATGTCAGAACTTAACCTTAAAACTGACCCTGACCTTGACCTTAACACTGACCCTAACCCTGACTGTAAACCTAACTCTGACCCAATCCGTGAGCCTGAACGGATTAGTAACCCTAAAGCTAACCCTGATCCTGAACCTACTCATAAAACAGAACCTAAACATAAAGCTGACCTTACCATAACCATAAACCTAATCCTGACCCTGACCCTAACCCTGACACTAAACTAGTCCCAAACCTAACCCTGACCCTGACATGAACCGTGCCCCCAAAACAAAACTTGAACCTCACCCTAAATCTGACCATGACCCTGAACCTGACCCTTAACCTAACTGTCCCCCTAACCCTGACCCTGACCCTGACTCTGACAGTAATGGTAACCCTGACCCTATTGTGAGCCTGACCCTAAACCTAACCATGAACCTAACCCTAACCCTGACCCCTACCCTAACCCTAACACTAACCCTGACCCCAACGATGTCTCACCCTAACCCTAACCCTAAGTCTCTCGCTAACACTAACCCTAACCCTAACCCTAACCCTAACCCTAACCCTAACCTTAACTCGGTCTGAACCCATCTCTGTTCCCAAAAGCGGGGACAATAGTTGCATCCAGGACTCCCAGGGGCTGGGATTGGCTGTGTGGGGGTCACTGGATGAACAGGGCATGGAGTGGTGGGTGAGCCTTGAGCAGCTAGGAGATGGGCACGCTCAGGGTGCTCTGGTGGGAGCAGAAAGTTTGGTAAGGAGCCCCCATTCAATGGTGACCTCACTTCCCTGACTACAGAGCCCAACTGAATTAGAATCCACGTATCCAGGCACCCCATTACAGAGAAAACCCCCCTGCCCAGCTCATTTCTAGGCACATCCTAAAGGAAGCGACATGTTCTTCTGCTGTACTGAAGCCCTGAGGATGCAGGGAGAAGAGAGCTCACCCACCATACACGTCCCCTCACTGGCTGGTCATATCAGGCTTCCCCAACGCCTCAGGCCCTTTGGCAAATAAAATCAAAAGGTGACACCAGGGGGCTCAGAGTCAGAGAGTCCCACACCTTTTAATTGAGCGGTATAGCTCTAAGTCTCCTCCCTGTGTGTGTGTGTGTGTGCGTGTGTGTGTGTGTGCGCGCGCCTCTGGGTGTCTGTGGCTCTGTGTGTAAAGAGGACCTGGCCATGCCATCGTGGGTGAAGATGTCCCAAGCAGGAGCAGGCTGATGAGGGGTTAGATGCCTGGTGGGCAGGTCATGTTTACATCCCAGTGTAATGCTGGCTAAGTGGGATCGGGTGTGGGGTCTACAGCCTTCTGCCCAGGGTTTTTCCTGAGAACCTAAAGGGAGGGGACCATGAACCAGGAGCGGGGAGAACCCTAACAGTAACCACTGACCCTGACCCTGAACTGTGAGCCTGCCCCAAACCCTAACCCGAGCCCTGACCCTGACCCTGACCCTAACCCTGACCGTGATCCTGACCTGAACCCTAAACCTAAACCTAAGCCTGATGCTGACCCTGATCCGGACCCTGAACCTAAACCTAAGTCTGAGATAACCTAACTATGACTCATCCCTAAACAGGACCCTGACCTGACCCTAATCCTAATCCTGACGCTGACCTAACCCTGACCCTAACCCTAACCCTGACCCTGACTGTGCCTGACCCTAAACCTAAACCTAATGGTAACCCTAACACTGACCCTAATATGGACCCTGTACCCAAACCGAACACTGACCCTGACCCTAACACTAACCCCTACCCTAAACCAAACCCTCACCCTGACCTTACCCTGTCTAACCCTAACCCTCACGATAACACTACTTCTAACTCTAACCCTAACCCCATCCCAAACTTTCCCCCTAAACCTAACTGTGAACCTGAACCGAACATAAAGCAAAGACTAAACCTAAACCTGACCCTGGCCCTGACCTTCACCTGACTCTGACCCTGACCCTAATCCTAACCATGACCTTAACACTGACCACTACATAACCCTGTCCCTGACCCGAATGTGGACTTTAACCAATACCTGATCCTGACACTAAACCTGACACTGGCCCTAAACTTCACCATGACCCTGACCCAGGCCATGACCATCAACCTAACCCTGACCCTAACAGTGACCCTGATCCAAACCTAACACTAACCCTGAGACTGAATGTGAGCCTGACCCTAACTCTACCCCTAAACGTAACCTTAACCCTGATACTACCACGGGTCCTCCGCTGATCCTATCGCTGAACCTAACCCTAACACTATACTCTAACCCTTCCTCGAACCCTGACCCTAAACATGTCTAACCCAAACCCTCAACCTAACTCTAACCCTAACACTAACCCTAAACTTTAACAATAACCCTTACCCTATACCTGCCTATGATCATAACCCTAACCCTGAACTTTGCCTCTACCAGACCCTGACCCTAAACCTGGCCCTGGCCCTGACCCTAAACCTAACCATGACACTAACACTGACCACTACATAACCTTGTCCCTAACCCAAATGTGGACTTTGAACCAATACCTGATCCTGACCCTAAACCTGACACTGGCTCTAAACTTCACCCTGACCCTGACCCAGGCCATGATCATAAACCTAACCCTGAGCCTAATAGTGATCCCGACCCTGACCTGAACACTAAACCTGAGCCTGGCTGTTAGCCTACCCTACTCTAACCGTAAATGTAACACTGACCCTGACACTAACACGGGCCCTACCCCGAATCCTATTGCTGAAACTAACCCTAACACTAACCCCTAACCTACCACGGACCCTGACCCTAACAAGTTCTAACCCTAACCATCAACCTAACGCTAACCCTAACACTAACGCTGAACTTTAACAATAACCCTGACCCTATAGCTGACTATGATCATAACCCTAACCCTGAACTTTACCTATACCAGACACTGACCCTAAACCTAACCGTGAAAATTGCTATGAGGGACCCTGATCCTAAACCTGACCATGGCCCTGACCCTAAACCTAACCATGACAGTAACACTGACTACTGCATAACCTTGTCCCAACCCAAATGTGGACGTAGAACCAATACCTGATCCTGACCCTAAACCTGACACTGCCCTAAACTATACCCTGACCCTGACGCAGGCCATGACCATAAACCTAACCCTGACCCTAACACTGACCCTAACCCTGACCCTAACACTAACCCTGACACTGAATGTGAGCCTGACCCTAACTCTACCCCTAAACGTAACCCTGACCCTGACACTAACACGTGCCCTCCGCGAATCCTATCGCTGAAACTAACCCTAACACTAAACCCTAACCCTACCACGGACCCTGACCCTAACGAGGGCTAACCCTAACTCTCAACCTAACTCTAACCCTAAACCTAACCCTAAACATAAACAATAACCCGGACCCTATGCCTGATTATGATCATTACCCTTACCCGGAACTTTGCATATAGCAGACCCTGACCCTAAATCTGACCCTGGCCCAGACTCTAAACAGAACCATGACCCTAACAATGACCACTAAATAATCATGTCCCTGACCCGAATGTGGACTTTAAACCAATACCTGAACCTGACCGTAAACCTGACACTGGCCCTAGACTTCACCATGACCCTGACCTAGGTAAAGACTATAAACCTAACCCTGACTCTAACAGTGATGCTGACCCTGACCCTAACACTAACCCTGACATTGAATGGGAGCCTGACCCTATCTCTAACCCTAAACGTAACCCGCACCCTGACACTAACACGGGCCCTGACCCGAAACCTAACGCTGAACCTAACCCTAAAACTAACCCCTAACATTATCCCTGACACTGACCCAAACCCGGTCTAACCCTAACCCTCAACCTAGCTCCCACCCTAACCCGAAACCCACTTTAACAATTATCCTAACCCTCTCCCTGAACCTGATCATAACCCTAACTCTGAACATTGCCTATGTCAGAACTTAACCTTAAAACTGACCCTGGCCTTGACCTTAACTCTGACCCTAACCCTGACTGTAAACCTAACTCTGACCCAATCCGTGATCCTGAACAGAATCGTCACCCTAAATCTCACCCTGATCCTGAACCTACTCACAAAACAGAACCTAAACATAAAGCTGGCCTTACCATAACCATGAACCTAACCCTGACCCTGACCCTAACCCTGACAATAAACCTGTCCCAAATCTAAACCTGACCCTGACATGAACCTTGCCCCCACACCAAAACTTGAACCTGACTCTAAATCTGACCATGACACTGAACCTGACCCTAAAACTAACCGTCATCCTAACACTGACCCTGTCCCTGACTGTGACCATAACGCTAACCGTGACCCTACTGACCCTAAACCTAACCATGAACCTAACCCTAACCCTGACCCCTACCCTAAGCCTTACGCTAACCCTGACCTCAACGACGTCTAACCCTAACCCTGACCCTAAGTCTTTCTTAACCCTAACCCTAACACTAACCTAGTCTAAACCCAGCTCTGTTCCTTCCAGCGGGGACAACAGCTGCACCTAGTCCTCCCAGGGGGTGGGAGGAGGCTGTATGGGGGTCACTGCATGGGCACTGCGTTGAGTGGAGTGTGAGCCTTGAGCAGCTTGGGGAACAGTGGCTCAGGGAGCTCTGGTGGAGCAGGAAGTTCGGAAAGGAGCCCCCAGGCAGTGGTGACCTCACTTCCCTGACGACAGAGCCCAAGGGAATTGAAACCCACGTATCCAGGCACCCCATTACAGAGAAACCCCCAATGCCCAGCTCATATCTAGGCACATCCTAAAGGAAGCGACATTTTCTTCTGCTGTACTGAAGCAAGAGAGGATGCAGGGAGAAGACAGCTCGCCCGCCAGACAAGTCCCCTACCTGGCAGGTCATATCAGGTTTCCCCAACGCTTCAGGCCCTTTGGCTAATAAACTCAAAAGGGGACACCAGGGGGCTCAGAGTCAGAGAGGCCCACACCTTCTTATCGACCAGTGTAGCCCTAGGTCTCCTCCCTGTCTCTGCTCTGTGTGTGTGTGTGTGTGTGTATGTGTGTGTGCATGTGTGTGTGTGCCACTGGGTTTCTGTGTCTGTGTGTAAAGAGGACCTGGCTATGCCATCGTGGGTGGAGATGACCCAAGCAGGATCAGGCTGATGAGGGTTTAGATATCTGGTGGGCAAGTCATGTTCACACCCCAGTTTAAGGCTGGTTAAGTTGGATCGGGTGTAGGGTATACACCCTTCTGCCCAGGGTTTATCCTGAGACCCTGAACGGATGGGTCCATGACCCAGGATCAGGGCTAACCCTAACAGAACCACTAACCCTGACCCTGAAACTGACTGTGAGCCTGCCCTATACCTAAGCCAAGCCCTGACCCTGACCCTGACCCTGACCCTGACTGTGATCCTGACGTGAACCCTAAACCTAAACCTAAGCCTGACACTGACCCTGATGTGGACCCTGAACCCAAACCTAACTCTGACATTACCGTAACCATGACTGAAACCTAACTAGGACCCTGACCCTGACCCTAATCCTAATCCTGACGCTGACCTAACCCGGACGCTAACCCTAAGCCTGAACGTGACTGTGAGCCTGACGCTAGCCCTAAAACTAAAGGTAACTCTAACCATGAACCTCTACGGACCCTGAACCTAAACCTAACGCTGAACCTGACCCTAACACTAACCCCTACCCTAAACCAAACCCTAACCCTGACCTTATGCTGTCTAACCAACCCTAACCATAACCCTACTTCTAAATCTAACCCAAACCCCATCCAAAACCCTACCGCCAAAACCTACCTGTGACACTGAACCGAATATTGACCCTCTACCAAAGCTTGACCCTCAACCTGACCCTGGCCCTGACCTTCATCTGACCGTGACCCTGACCCTAATCCAAACCATGACACTACACTAACCACTACATAAACCTGTCCCTGACCCGAATGTGGATTTTAAACCCACCTAAACCTGACCCTCAACCTGACACTTGTGCTAAACTTCACCCTGAGCGTGACCCAGACCATGACCAAAAACCTAACCTTTACCCTAACAGTGACCCCGACCCTGACCTGAAAACTAAACCTGACCGTGACTGTGAGCCTGACCTTAACTCGAACCATAAATGTAACTCTGACCCTGACGCTGACACTGGCCCTCCTCGAATCCTATTGCTGATCCTAACCCTAACACTAACCCCTAAACCTACCACGGACACAGACCCTAACAAATTCTTACCCTAACAGTCAACCTAACGCTAACCCTAACACTAACCCTAAACTTAAACAATAACCATGACCCTATACCTGATAATGATCATAACCCTAACCCGGAATGTTGCCTATACCAGACCCTGACCCTAAATCACCCTCACCCTGACCCTAAACCTAACCATGACCCTCACAATGACCACAACATAACCCTGTACCTGACCCGAATGTGGACTTTAAACCAATACCTGATCCTACCATAAACCTGACACTGGCCCTAGACTTCACCCTGACCCCGACCCAGGCAAAGACCATAAACTTAACTCTGACCCAAACAATGACCCTGACCCTGAAACTAACACTAAACCTGACACTGAATGAGAGCCTGACCCTAACTCTAACCCTAAACGTAACCCTGACACTGACACTAACATGGCCCCTGACCTGAAACCTAAGGCTGAACCTAACCCTAAAAAAACCCCTAACAATTATCCCTGACACTGACCCTATCCCAGTCTAACCCTAACCCTCAACCTATCTCTAAGCCTAACTCTAACCTCTCTTTAACAATTATCCTGACCCTCTCTCTGAACCTGATCATAACCCTAACTCTGAACATTGCCTATGTCAGAACTTAACCTTAAAACTGACCTTGACCTTGACCTTAACACTGACCCTAACCCTGACTGTAAACCTAACTCTGACCCAATCCGTGAGCCTGAACGGATTAGTAAACCTAAAGCTAACCCTGATCCTGAACCTACTCATAAAACAGAACCTAAACATAAAGCTGACCTTACCATAACCATAAACCTAATCCTGACCCTGACCCTAACCCTGACACTAAACTAGTCCCAAACCTAACCCTGACCCTGACATGAACCGTGCCCCCAAAACAAAACTTGAACCTGACCCTAAATCTGACCATGACCCTGAACCTGACCCTTAACCTAACCGTCACCCTAACACTGACCCTGACCCTGACTCTGACAGTAATGGTAACCCTGACCCTATTGTGAGCCTGACCCTAAACCTAACCATGAACCTAACCCTAACCCTGACCCCTACCCTAACCCTAACACTAACCCTGACCCCAACGATGTCTCACCCTAACCCAAACCTAGGTCTCTCGCTAACACTAACCCTAACCCTAACCCTAACCCTAACCCTAACCTTAACTCGGTCTGAACCCATCTCTGTTCCCAGAAGCGGGGACAATAGTTGCATCCAGGACTCCCAGGGGCTGGGATTGGCTGTGTGGGGGTCACTGGATGAACAGGGCATGGAGTGGTGGGTGAGCCTTGAGCAGCTAGGGGATGGGCACGCTCAGGGTGCTCTGGTGGGAGCAGAAAGTTTGGTAAGGAGCCCCCATTCAATGGTGACCTCACTTCCCTGACGACAGAGCCCAACGGAATTAGAATCCACGTATCCAGGCACCCAATTACAGAGAAAACCCCCCTGCCCAGCTCATTTCTAGGCACATCCTAAAGGAAGCGACATGTTCTTCTGCTGTACTGAAGCCCTGAGGATGCAGGGAGAAGAGAGCTCACCCACCATACACGTCCCCTCACTGGCAGGTCATATCAGGCTTCCCCAACGCCTCAGGCCCTTTGGCAAATAAAATCAAAAGGTGACACCAGGGGGCTCAGAGTCAGAGAGTCCCACACCTTTTAATTGAGCGGTATAGCTCTAAGTCTCCTCCGTGTGTGTGTGTGTGTGTGTGTGTGTGCGTGTGTGTGTGTGCGCGCGCGCCTCTGGGTGTCTGTGGCTCTGTGTGTAAAGAGGACCTGGCCATGCCATCGTGGGTGAAGATGTCCCAAGCAGGATCAGGCTGATGAGGGGTTAGATGCCTGGTGGGCAGGTCATGTTTACATCCCAGTGTAATGCTGGCTAAGTGGGATCGGGTGTGGGTTCTACAGCCTTCTGCCCAGGGTTTTTCCTGAGAACCTAAAGGGAGGGGACCATGAACCAGGAGCGGGGAGAACCCTAACAGTAACCACTGACCCTGACCCTGAACTGTGAGCCTGCCCCAAACCCTAACCCGAGCCCTGACCCTGACCCTGACCCTAACCCTGACCGTGATCCTGACCTGAACCCTAAACCTAAACCTAAGCCTGATGCTGACCCTGATCCGGACCCTGAACCTAAACCTAAGTCTGAGATAACCTAACTATGACTCATCCCTAAACAGGACCCTGACCTGACCCTAATCCTAATCCTGACGCTGACCTAACCCTGACCCTAACCCTAACCCTGACCCTGACTGTGCCTGACCCTAAACCTAAACCTAAAGGTAACCCTAACACTGACCCTAATATGGACCCTGTACCCAAACCGAACACTGACCCTGACCCTAACACTAACCCCTACCCTAAACCAAACCCTCACCCTGACCTTGCCCTGTCTAACCCTAACCCTCATGATAACACTACTTCTAACTCTAACCCTAACCCCATCCCAAACTTTCCCCCTAAACCTAACTGTGAACCTGAACCGAACATAAAGCAAAGACTGAACGTAAACCTGACCCTGGCCCTGACCTTCACCTGACTCTGACCCTGACCCTAATCCTAACCATGACCTTAACACTGACCACTACATAACCCTGTCCCTGACCCGAATGTGGACTTTAACCAATACCTGATCCTGACACTAAACCTGACACTGGCCCTAAACTTCACCATGACCCTGACCCAGGCCATGACCATCAACCTAACCCTGACCCTAACAGTGACCCTGATCCAAACCTAACACTAACCCTGAGACTGAATGTGAGCCTGACCCTAACTCTACCCCTAAACGTAACCTTAACCCTGATACTACCACGGGTCCTCCGCTGATCCTATCGCTGAACCTAACCCTAACACTATACTCTAACCCTTCCTCGAACCCTGACCCTAAACATGTCTAACCCAAACCCTCAACCTAACTCTAACCCTAACACTAACCCTAAACTTTAACAATAACCCTTACCCTATACCTGCCTATGATCATAACCCTAACCCTGAACTTTGCCTCTACCAGACCCTGACCCTAAACCTGGCCCTGGCCCTGACCCTAAACCTAACCATGACACTAACACTGACCACTACATAACCTTGTCCCTAACCCAAATGTGGACTTTGAACCAATACCTGATCCTGACCCTAAACCTGACACTGGCTCTAAACTTCACCCTGACCGTGACCCAGGCCATGAACATAAACCTAACCCTGAGCCTAATAGTGATCCCGACCCTGACCTGAACACTAAACCTGAGCCTGGCTGTTAGCCTACCCTACTCTAACCGTAAATGTAACACTGACCCTGACACTAACGCGGGCCCTACCCCGAATCCTATTGCTGAAACTAACCCTAACACTAACCCCTAACCTACCACGGACCCTGACCCTAACAAGTTCCTACCCTAACCATCAACCTAACGCTAACCCTAACACTAACGCTGAACTTTAACAATAACCCTGACCCTATAGCTGACTATGATCATAACCCTAACCCTGAACTTTGCCTATACCAGACACTGACCCTAAACCTAACCCTGAAAATTGCTATTAGGGACCCTGATCCTAAACCTGACCATGGCCCTGACCCTAAACCTAACCATGACAGTAACACTGACTACTGCATAACCTTGTCCCAACCCAAATGTGGACGTAGAACCAATACATGATCCTGACCCTAAACCTGACACTGCCCTAAACTATACCCTGACCCTGACGCAGGCCATGACCATAAACCTAACCCTGACCCTAACACTGACCCTAACCCTGACCCTAACACTATCCCTGACACTGAATGTGAGCCTGACCCTAACACTACCCCTAAACGTAACCCTGACCCTGACACTAACACGTGCCCTCCGCGATTCCTATCGCTGAAACTAACCCTAACACTAAACCCTAACCCTACCACGGACCCTGACCCTAACGAGGGCTAACCCTAACTCTCAACCTAACTCTTACCCTAAACCTAACCCTAAACATAAACAATAACCCGGACCCTATGCCTGATTATGATCATTACCCTTACCCGGAACTTTGCATATAGCAGACCCTGACCCTAAATCTGACCCTGGCCCAGACTCTAAACAGAACCATGACCCTAACAATGACCACTAAATAATCATGTCCCTGACCCGAATGTGGACTTTAAACCAATACCTGAACCTGACCGTAAACCTGACACTGGCCCTAGACTTCACCATGACCCTGACCCAGGCAAAGACTATAAACCTAACCCTGACTCTAACAGTGATGCTGACCCTGACCCTAACACTAACCCTGACATTGAATGGGAGCCTGACCCTAACTCTAACCCTAAACGTAACCCGCACCCTGACACTAACACGGGCCCTGACCCGAAACCTAACGCTGAACCTAACCCTAAAACTAACCCCTAACATTATCCCTGACACTGACCCAAACCCGGTCTAACCCTAACCCTCAACCTAGCTCTAACCCTAACCCGAAACCCACTTTAACAATTATCCTAACCCTCTCCCTGAACCTGATCATAACCCTAACTCTGAACATTGCCTATGTCAGAACTTAACCTTAAAACTGACCCTGGCCTTGACCTTAACTCTGACCCTAACCCTGACTGTAAACCTAACTCTGACCCAGTCCGTGATCCTGAACAGAATCGTCACCCTAAATCTCACCCTGATCCTGAACCTACTCACAAAACAGAACCTAAACATAAAGCTGGCCTTACCATAACCATGAACCTAACCCTGACCATGACCCTAACCCTGACAATAAACCTGTCCCAAATCTAAACCTGACCCTGACATGAACCTTGCCCCCACACCAAAACTTGAACCTGACTCTAAATCTGACCATGACACTGAACCTGACCCTAAAACTAACAGTCATCCTAACACTGACCCTGTCCCTGACTGTGACCATAACGCTAACCGTGACCCTACTGACCCTAAACCTAACCATGAACCTAACCCTAACCCTGACCCCTACCCTAAGCCTTACGCTAACCCTGACCTCAACGACGTCTAACCCTAACCCTGACCCTAAGTCTTTCTTAACCCTAACCCTAACACTAACCTAGTCTAAACCCAGCTCTGTTCCTTCCAGCGGGGACAACAGCTGCACCTAGTCCTCCCAGGGGGTGGGAGGAGGCTGTATGGGGGTCACTGCATGGGCACTGCGTTGAGTGGAGTGTGAGCCTTGAGCAGCTTGGGGACCAGTGGCTCAGGGAGCTCTGGTGGAGCAGGAAGTTCGGTAAGGAGCCCCCAGGCAGTGGTGACCTCACTTCCCTGACGACAGAGCCCAAGGGAATTGAAACCCACGTATCCAGGCACCCCATTACAGAGAAACCTCCAATGCCCAGATCATATCTAGGCACATCCTAAAGGAAGCGACATGTTCTTCTGCTGTACTGAAGCTGAGAGGATGCAGGGAGAAGACAGCTCGCCCGCCAGACAAGTCCCCTACCTGGCAGGTCATATCAGGTTTCCCCAACGCTTCAGGCCCTTTGGCTAATAAACTCAAAAGGGGACACCAGGGGGCTCAGAGTCAGAGAGGCCCACACCTTCTTATCGACCAGTGTAGCCCTAGGTCTCCTCCCTGTCTCTGCTCTGTGTGTGTGTGTGTGTGTGTGTGTGTGTGTGTGCATGTGTGTGTGTGCCACTGGGTTTCTGTGTCTGTGTGTAAAGAGGACCTGGCTATGCCATCGTGGGTGGAGATGACCCAAGCAGGATCAGGCTGATGAGGGTTTAGATATCTGGTGGGCAAGTCATGTTCACACCCCAGTTTAAGGCTGGTTAAGTTGGATCGGGTGTAGGGTATACACCCTTCTGCCCAGGGTTTATCCTGAGACCCTGAACGGATGGGTCCATGACCAAGGATCAGGGCTAACCCTAACAGAACCACTAACCCTGACCCTGAAACTGACTGTGAGCCTGCCCTATACCTAACCCAAGCCCTGACCCTGACCCTGACCCTGACCCTGACTGTGATCCTGACGTGAACCCTAAACCTAAACCTAAGCCTGACACTGACCCTGATGTGGACCCTGACCCAAACCTAACTCTGACATTACCGTAACCATGACTGAAACCTAACTAGGACCCTGACCCTGACCCTAATCCTAATCCTGACGCTGACCTAACCCGGACGCTAACCCTAAGCCTGAACGTGACTGTGAGCCTGACGCTAGCCCTAAAACTAAAGGTAACTCTAACCATGAACCTCTACGGACCCTGAACCTAAACCTAACGCTGAACCTGACCCTAACACTAACCCCTACCCTAAACCAAACCCTAACCCTGACCTTATGCTGTCTAACCAACCCTAACCATAACCCTACTTCTAAATCTAACCCAAACCCCACCCAAAACCCTACCGCCAAAACCTACGTGTGACACTGAACCGAATATTGACCCTCTACCAAAGCTTGACCCTCAACCTGACCCTGGCCCTGACCTTCATCTGACCGTGACCCTGACCCTAATCCAAACCATGACACTACACTAACCACTACATAAACCTGTCCCTGACCCGAATGTGGATTTTAAACCCACCTAAACCTGACCCTCAACCTGACACTTGTGCTAAACTTCACCCTGAGCGTGACCCAGACCATGACCAAAAACCTAACCTTTACCCTAACAGTGACCCCGACCCTGACCTGAAAACTAAACCTGACCGTGACTGTGAGCCTGACCTTAACTCGAACCATAAATGTAACTCTGACCCTGACGCTGACACTGGCCCTCCTCGAATCCTATTGCTGATCCTAACCCTAACACTAACCCCTAAACCTACCACGGACACAGACCCTAACAAATTCTTACCCTAACAGTCAACCTAACGCTAACCCTAACACTAACCCTAAACTTAAACAATAACCATGACCCTATACCTGATAATGATCATAACCCTAACCCGGAACGTTGCCTATACCAGACCCTGACCCTAAATCACCCTCACCCTGACCCTAAACCTAACCATGACCCTCACAATGACCACAACATAACCCTGTCCCTGACCCGAATGTGGACTTTAAACCAATACCTGATCCTACCATAAACCTGACACTGGCCCTAGACTTCACCCTGACCCCGACCCAGGCAAAGACCATAAACTTAACTCTGACCCAAACAATGACCCTGACCCTGAAACTAACACTAAACCTGACACTGAATGAGAGCCTGACCCTAACTCTAACCCTAAACGTAACCCTGACACTGACACTAACATGGCCCCTGACCTGAAACCTAAGGCTGAACCTAACCCTAAAAAAACCCCTAACATTATCCCTGACACTGACCCTATCCCAGTCTAACCCTAACCCTCAACCTATCTCTAAGCCTAACTCTAACCTCACTTTAACAATTATCCTGACCCTCTCTCTGAACCTGATCATAACCCTAACTCTGAACATTGCCTATGTCAGAACTTAACCTTAAAACTGACCCTGGCCTTGACCTTAATTCTGACTCTAACCCTGACTGTAAACCTAACTCTGACCCAATCCGTGATCCTGAACAGAATCGTCACCCTAAATCTCACCCTGATCCTGAACCTACTCACAAAACAGAACCTAAACATAAAGCTGGCCTTACCATAACCATGAACCTAACCCTGACCCTGACCCTAACCCTGACAATAAACCGGTCCCAAATCTAAACCTGACCCTGACATGAACCTTGCCCCCACACCAAAACTTGAACCTGACTCTAAATCTGACCATGACACTGAACCTGACCCTAAAACTAACCGTCATCCTAACACTGACCCTGTCCCTGACTGTGACCATAACGCTAACCGTGACCCTACTGACCCTAAACCTAACCATGAACCTAACCCTAACCCTGACACCTACCCTAAGCCTTACGCTAACCCTGACCTCAACGACGTCTAACCCTAACCCTGACCCTAAGTCTTTCTTAACCCTAACCCTAACACTAACCTAGTCTAAACCCAGCTCTGTTCCTTCCAGCGGGGACAACAGCTGCACCTAGTCCTCCCAGGGGGTGGGAGGAGGCTGTATGGGGGTCACTGCATGGGCACTGCGTTGAGTGGAGTGTGAGCCTTGAGCAGCTTGGGGAACAGTGGCTCAGGGAGCTCTGGTGGAGCAGGAAGTTCGGTAAGGAGCCCCCAGGCAGTGGTGACCTCACTTCCCTGAAGACAGAGCCCAAGGGAATTGAAACCCACGTATCCAGGCACCCCATTACAGAGAAACCCCCAATGCCCAGCTCATATCTAGGCACATCCTAAAGGAAGCGACATGTTCTTCTGTGTACTGAAGCTGAGAGGATGCAGGGAGAAGACAGCTCGCCCGCCAGACAAGTCCCCTACCTGGCAGGTCATATCAGGTTTCCCCAATGCTTCAGGCCCTTTGGCTAATAAACTCAAAAGGGGACACCAGGGGGCTCAGAGTCAGAGAGGCCCACACCTTCTTATCGACCAGTGTAGCCCTAGGTCTCCTCCCTGTCTCTGCTCTGTGTGTGTGTGTGTGTGTGTGTGTGTGTGCATGTGTGTGTGTGCCACTGGGTTTCTGTGTCTGTGTGTAAAGAGGACCTGGCTATGCCATCGTGGGTGGAGATGACCCAAGCAGGATCAGGCTGATGAGGGTTTAGATATCTGGTGGGCAAGTCATGTTCACACCCCAGTTTAAGGCTAGTTAAGTTGGATCGGGTGTAGGATATACACCCTTCTGCCCAGGGTTTATCCTGAGACCCTGAACGGATGGGTCCATGACCCAGGATCAGGGCTAACCCTAACAGAACCACTAACCCTGACCCTGAAACTGACTGTGAGCCTGCCCTATACCTAACCCAAGCCCTGACCCTGACCCTGACCCTGACCCTGACTTTGATCCTGACATGAACCCTAAACCTAAACCTAAGCCTGACACTGACCCTGATGTGGACCCTGAACCCAAACCTAACTCTGACATTACCGTAACCATGACTGAAACCTAACTAGGACCCTGACCCTGACCCTAATCCTAATCCTGACGCTGACCTAACCCGGACGCTAACCCTAAGCCTGAACGTGACTGTGAGCCTGACGCTAGCCCTAAAACTAAAGGTAACTCTAACCATGAACCTCTACGGACCCTGAACCTAAACCTAACGCTGAACCTGACCCTAACACTAACCCCTACCCTAAACCAAACCCTAACCCTGACCTTATGCTGTCTAACCAACCCTAACCATAACCCTACTTCTAAATCTAACCCAAACCCCATCCAAAACCCTACCGCCAAAACCTACCTGTGACACTGAACCGAATATTGACCCTCTACCAAAGCTTGACCCTCAACCTGACCCTGGCCCTGACCTTCATCTGACCGTGACCCTGACCCTAATCCAAACCATGACACTACACTAACCACTACATAAACCTGTCCCTGACCCGAATGTGGATTTTAAACCCACCTAAACCTGACCCTCAACCTGACACTTGTGCTAAACTTCACCCTGAGCGTGACCCAGACCATGACCAAAAACCTAACCTTTACCCTAACAGTGACCCCGACCCTGACCTGAAAACTAAACCTGACCGTGACTGTGAGCCTGACCTTAACTCGAACCATAAATGTAACTCTGACCCTGACGCTGACACTGGCCCTCCTCGAATCCTATTGCTGATCCTAACCCTAACACTAACCCCTAAACCTACCACGGACACAGACCCTAACAAATTCTTACCCTAACAGTCAACCTAACGCTAACCCTAACACTAACCCTAAACTTAAACAATAACCATGACCCTATACCTGATAATGATCATAACCCTAACCCGGAACGTTGCCTATACCAGACCCTGACCCTAAATCACCCTCACCCTGACCCTAAACCTAACCATGACCCTCACAATGACCACAACATAACCCTGTACCTGACCCGAATGTGGACTTTAAACCAATACCTGATCCTACCATAAACCTGACACTGGCCCTAGACTTCACCCTGACCCCGACCCAGGCAAAGACCATAAACTTAACTCTGACCCAAACAATGACCCTGACCCTGAAACTAACACTAAACCTGACACTGAATGAGAGCCTGACCCTAACTCTAACCCTAAACGTAACCCTGACACTGACACTAACATGGCCCCTGACCTGAAACCTAAGGCTGAACCTAACCCTAAAAAAACCCCTAACAATTATCCCTGACACTGACCCTATCCCAGTCTAACCCTAACCCTCAACCTATCTCTAAGCCTAACTCTAACCTCTCTTTAACAATTATCCTGACCCTCTCTCTGAACCTGATCATAACCCTAACTCTGAACATTGCCTATGTCAGAACTTAACCTTAAAACTGACCTTGACCTTGACCTTAACACTGACCCTAACCCTGACTGTAAACCTAACTCTGACCCAATCCGTGAGCCTGAACGGATTAGTAAACCTAAAGCTAACCCTGATCCTGAACCTACTCATAAAACAGAACCTAAACATAAAGCTGACCTTACCATAACCATAAACCTAATCCTGACCCTGACCCTAACCCTGACACTAAACTAGTCCCAAACCTAACCCTGACCCTGACATGAACCGTGCCCCCAAAACAAAACTTGAACCTGACCCTAAATCTGACCATGACCCTGAACCTGACCCTTAACCTAACCGTCACCCTAACACTGACCCTGACCCTGACTCTGACAGTAATGGTAACCCTGACCCTATTGTGAGCCTGACCCTAAACCTAACCATGAACCTAACCCTAACCCTGACCCCTACCCTAACCCTAACACTAACCCTGACCCCAACGATGTCTCACCCTAACCCTAACCCTAGGTCTCTCGCTAACACTAACCCTAACCCTAACCCTAACCCTAACCCTAACCTTAACTCGGTCTGAACCCATCTCTGTTCCCAGAAGCGGGGACAATAGTTGCATCCAGGACTCCCAGGGGCTGGGATTGGCTGTGTGGGGGTCACTGGATGAACAGGGCATGGAGTGGTGGGTGAGCCTTGAGCAGCTAGGGGATGGGCACGCTCAGGGTGCTCTGGTGGGAGCAGAAAGTTTGGTAAGGAGCCCCCATTCAATGGTGACCTCACTTCCCTGACGACAGAGCCCAACGGAATTAGAATCCACGTATCCAGGCACCCAATTACAGAGAAAACCCCCCTGCCCAGCTCATTTCTAGGCACATCCTAAAGGAAGCGACATGTTCTTCTGCTGTACTGAAGCCCTGAGGATGCAGGGAGAAGAGAGCTCACCCACCATACACGTCCCCTCACTGGCAGGTCATATCAGGCTTCCCCAACGCCTCAGGCCCTTTGGCAAATAAAATCAAAAGGTGACACCAGGGGGCTCAGAGTCAGAGAGTCCCACACCTTTTAATTGAGCGGTATAGCTCTAAGTCTCCTCCGTGTGTGTGTGTGTGTGTGTGTGTGTGTGTGTGCGTGTGTGTGTGTGTGCGCGCGCCTCTGGGTGTCTGTGGCTCTGTGTGTAAAGAGGACCTGGCCATGCCATCGTGGGTGAAGATGTCCCAAGCAGGAGCAGGCTGATGAGGGGTTAGATGCCTGGTGGGCAGGTCATGTTTACATCCCAGTGTAATGCTGGCTAAGTGGGATCGGGTGTGGGTTCTACAGCCTTCTGCCCAGGGTTTTTCCTGAGAACCTAAAGGGAGGGGACCATGAACCAGGAGCGGGGAGAACCCTAACAGTAACCACTGACCCTGACCCTGAACTGTGAGCCTGCCCCAAACCCTAACCCGAGCCCTGACCCTGACCCTGACCCTAACCCTGACCGTGATCCTGACCTGAACCCTAAACCTAAACCTAAGCCTGATGCTGACCCTGATCCGGACCCTGAACCTAAACCTAAGTCTGAGATAACCTAACTATGACTCATCCCTAAACAGGACCCTGACCTGACCCTAATCCTAATCCTGACGCTGACCTAACCCTGACCCTAACCCTAACCCTGACCCTGACTGTGCCTGACCCTAAACCTAAACCTAAAGGTAACCCTAACACTGACCCTAATATGGACCCTGTACCCAAACCGAACACTGACCCTGACCCTAACACTAACCCCTACCCTAAACCAAACCCTCACCCTGACCTTGCCCTGTCTAACCCTAACCCTCATGATAACACTACTTCTAACTCTAACCCTAACCCCATCCCAAACTTTCCCCCTAAACCTAACTGTGAACCTGAACCGAACATAAAGCAAAGACTGAACGTAAACCTGACCCTGGCCCTGACCTTCACCTGACTCTGACCCTGACCCTAATCCTAACCATGACCTTAACACTGACCACTACATAACCCTGTCCCTGACCCGAATGTGGACTTTAACCAATACCTGATCCTGACACTAAACCTGACACTGGCCCTAAACTTCACCATGACCCTGACCCAGGCCATGACCATCAACCTAACCCTGACCCTAACAGTGACCCTGATCCAAACCTAACACTAACCCTGAGACTGAATGTGAGCCTGACCCTAACTCTACCCCTAAACGTAACCTTAACCCTGATACTACCACGGGTCCTCCGCTGATCCTATCGCTGAACCTAACCCTAACACTATACTCTAACCCTTCCTCGAACCCTGACCCTAAACATGTCTAACCCAAACCCTCAACCTAACTCTAACCCTAACACTAACCCTAAACTTTAACAATAACCCTTACCCTATACCTGCCTATGATCATAACCCTAACCCTGAACTTTGCCTCTACCAGACCCTGACCCTAAACCTGGCCCTGGCCCTGACCCTAAACCTAACCATGACACTAACACTGACCACTACATAACCTTGTCCCTAACCCAAATGTGGACTTTGAACCAATACCTGATCCTGACCCTAAACCTGACACTGGCTCTAAACTTCACCCTGACCGTGACCCAGGCCATGAACATAAACCTAACCCTGAGCCTAATAGTGATCCCGACCCTGACCTGAACACTAAACCTGAGCCTGGCTGTTAGCCTACCCTACTCTAACCGTAAATGTAACACTGACCCTGACACTAACGCGGGCCCTACCCCGAATCCTATTGCTGAAACTAACCCTAACACTAACCCCTAACCTACCACGGACCCTGACCCTAACAAGTTCCTACCCTAACCATCAACCTAACGCTAACCCTAACACTAACGCTGAACTTTAACAATAACCCTGACCCTATAGCTGACTATGATCATAACCCTAACCCTGAACTTTGCCTATACCAGACACTGACCCTAAACCTAACCCTGAAAATTGCTATTAGGGACCCTGATCCTAAACCTGACCATGGCCCTGACCCTAAACCTAACCATGACAGTAACACTGACTACTGCATAACCTTGTCCCAACCCAAATGTGGACGTAGAACCAATACATGATCCTGACCCTAAACCTGACACTGCCCTAAACTATACCCTGACCCTGACGCAGGCCATGACCATAAACCTAACCCTGACCCTAACACTGACCCTAACCCTGACCCTAACACTATCCCTGACACTGAATGTGAGCCTGACCCTAACACTACCCCTAAACGTAACCCTGACCCTGACACTAACACGTGCCCTCCGCGATTCCTATCGCTGAAACTAACCCTAACACTAAACCCTAACCCTACCACGGACCCTGACCCTAACGAGGGCTAACCCTAACTCTCAACCTAACTCTTACCCTAAACCTAACCCTAAACATAAACAATAACCCGGACCCTATGCCTGATTATGATCATTACCCTTACCCGGAACTTTGCATATAGCAGACCCTGACCCTAAATCTGACCCTGGCCCAGACTCTAAACAGAACCATGACCCTAACAATGACCACTAAATAATCATGTCCCTGACCCGAATGTGGACTTTAAACCAATACCTGAACCTGACCGTAAACCTGACACTGGCCCTAGACTTCACCATGACCCTGACCCAGGCAAAGACTATAAACCTAACCCTGACTCTAACAGTGATGCTGACCCTGACCCTAACACTAACCCTGACATTGAAAGGGAGCCTGACCCTAACTCTAACCCTAAACGTAACCCGCACCCTGACACTAACACGGGCCCTGACCCGAAACCTAACGCTGAACCTAACCCTAAAACTAACCCCTAACATTATCCCTGACACTGACCCAAACCCGGTCTAACCCTAACCCTCAACCTAGCTCTAACCCTAACCCGAAACCCACTTTAACAATTATCCTAACCCTCTCCCTGAACCTGATCATAACCCTAACTCTGAACATTGCCTATGTCAGAACTTAACCTTAAAACTGACCCTGGCCTTGACCTTAACTCTGACCCTAACCCTGACTGTAAACCTAACTCTGACCCAATCCGTGATCCTGAACAGAATCGTCACCCTAAATCTCACCCTGATCCTGAACCTACTCACAAAACAGAACCTAAACATAAAGCTGGCCTTACCATAACCATGAACCTAACCCTGACCATGACCCTAACCCTGACAATAAACCTGTCCCAAATCTAAACCTGACCCTGACATGAACCTTGCCCCCACACCAAAACTTGAACCTGACTCTAAATCTGACCATGACACTGAACCTGACCCTAAAACTAACCGTCATCCTAACACTGACCCTGTCCCTGACTGTGACCATAACGCTAACCGTGACCCTACTGACCCTAAACCTAACCATGAACCTAACCCTAACCCTGACCCCTACCCTAAGCCTTACGCTAACCCTGACCTCAACGACGTCTAACCCTAACCCTGACCCTAAGTCTTTCTTAACCCTAACCCTAACACTAACCTAGTCTAAACCCAGCTCTGTTCCTTCCAGCGGGGACAACAGCTGCACCTAGTCCTCCCAGGGGGTGGGAGGAGGCTGTATGGGGGTCACTGCATGGGCACTGCGTTGAGTGGAGTGTGAGCCTTGAGCAGCTTGGGGACCAGTGGCTCAGGGAGCTCTGGTGGAGCAGGAAGTTCGGTAAGGAGCCCCCAGGCAGTGGTGACCTCACTTCCCTGACGACAGAGCCCAAGGGAATTGAAACCCACGTATCCAGGCACCCCATTACAGAGAAACCTCCAATGCCCAGCTCATATCTAGGCACATCCTAAAGGAAGCGACATGTTCTTCTGCTGTACTGAAGCTGAGAGGATGCAGGGAGAAGACAGCTCGCCCGCCAGACAAGTCCCCTACCTGGCAGGTCATATCAGGTTTCCCCAACGCTTCAGGCCCTTTGGCTAATAAACTCAAAAGGGGACACCAGGGGGCTCAGAGTCAGAGAGGCCCACACCTTCTTATCGACCAGTGTAGCCCTAGGTCTCCTCCCTGTCTCTGCTCTGTGTGTGTGTGTGTGTGTGTGTGTGTGTGTGTGTATGTGCATGTGTGTGTGTGCCACTGGGTTTCTGTGTCTGTGTGTAAAGAGGACCTGGCTATGCCATCGTGGGTGGAGATGACCCAAGCAGGATCAGGCTGATGAGGGTTTAGATATCTGGTGGGCAAGTCATGTTCACACCCCAGTTTAAGGCTGGTTAAGTTGGATCGGGTGTAGGGTATACACCCTTCTGCCCAGGGTTTATCCTGAGACCCTGAACGGATGGGTCCATGACCAAGGATCAGGGCTAACCCTAACAGAACCACTAACCCTGACCCTGAAACTGACTGTGAGCCTGCCCTATACCTAACCCAAGCCCTGACCCTGACCCTGACCCTGACCCTGACTGTGATCCTGACGTGAACCCTAAACCTAAACCTAAGCCTGACACTGACCCTGATGTGGACCCTGACCCAAACCTAACTCTGACATTACCGTAACCATGACTGAAACCTAACTAGGACCCTGACCCTGACCCTAATCCTAATCCTGACGCTGACCTAACCCGGACGCTAACCCTAAGCCTGAACGTGACTGTGAGCCTGACGCTAGCCCTAAAACTAAAGGTAACTCTAACCATGAACCTCTACGGACCCTGAACCTAAACCTAACGCTGAACCTGACCCTAACACTAACCCCTACCCTAAACCAAACCCTAACCCTGACCTTATGCTGTCTAACCAACCCTAACCATAACCCTACTTCTAAATCTAACCCAAACCCCACCCAAAACCCTACCGCCAAAACCTACGTGTGACACTGAACCGAATATTGACCCTCTACCAAAGCTTGACCCTCAACCTGACCCTGGCCCTGACCTTCATCTGACCGTGACCCTGACCCTAATCCAAACCATGACACTACACTAACCACTACATAAACCTGTCCCTGACCCGAATGTGGATTTTAAACCCACCTAAACCTGACCCTCAACCTGACACTTGTGCTAAACTTCACCCTGAGCGTGACCCAGACCATGACCAAAAACCTAACCTTTACCCTAACAGTGACCCCGACCCTGACCTGAAAACTAAACCTGACCGTGACTGTGAGCCTGACCTTAACTCGAACCATAAATGTAACTCTGACCCTGACGCTGACACTGGCCCTCCTCGAATCCTATTGCTGATCCTAACCCTAACACTAACCCCTAAACCTACCACGGACACAGACCCTAACAAATTCTTACCCTAACAGTCAACCTAACGCTAACCCTAACACTAACCCTAAACTTAAACAATAACCATGACCCTATACCTGATAATGATCATAACCCTAACCCGGAACGTTGCCTATACCAGACCCTGACCCTAAATCACCCTCACCCTGACCCTAAACCTAACCATGACCCTCACAATGACCACAACATAACCCTGTCCCTGACCCGAATGTGGACTTTAAACCAATACCTGATCCTACCATAAACCTGACACTGGCCCTAGACTTCACCCTGACCCCGACCCAGGCAAAGACCATAAACTTAACTCTGACCCAAACAATGACCCTGACCCTGAAACTAACACTAAACCTGACACTGAATGAGAGCCTGACCCTAACTCTAACCCTAAACGTAACCCTGACACTGACACTAACATGGCCCCTGACCTGAAACCTAAGGCTGAACCTAACCCTAAAAAAACCCCTAACATTATCCCTGACACTGACCCTATCCCAGTCTAACCCTAACCCTCAACCTATCTCTAAGCCTAACTCTAACCTCACTTTAACAATTATCCTGACCCTCTCTCTGAACCTGATCATAACCCTAACTCTGAACATTGCCTATGTCAGAACTTAACCTTAAAACTGACCCTGGCCTTGACCTTAATTCTGACTCTAACCCTGACTGTAAACCTAACTCTGACCCAATCCGTGATCCTGAACAGAATCGTCACCCTAAATCTCACCCTGATCCTGAACCTACTCACAAAACAGAACCTAAACATAAAGCTGGCCTTACCATAACCATGAACCTAACCCTGACCCTGACCCTAACCCTGACAATAAACCGGTCCCAAATCTAAACCTGACCCTGACATGAACCTTGCCCCCACACCAAAACTTGAACCTGACTCTAAATCTGACCATGACACTGAACCTGACCCTAAAACTAACCGTCATCCTAACACTGACCCTGTCCCTGACTGTGACCATAACGCTAACCGTGACCCTACTGACCCTAAACCTAACCATGAACCTAACCCTAACCCTGACCCCTACCCTAAGCCTTACGGTAACCCTGACCTCAACGACGTCTAACCCTAACCCTGACCCTAAGTCTTTCTTAACCCTAACCCTAACACTAACCTAGTCTAAACCCAGCTCTGTTCCTTCCAGCGGGGACAACAGCTGCACCTAGTCCTCCCAGGGGGTGGGAGGAGGCTGTATGGGGGTCACTGCATGGGCACTGCGTTGAGTGGAGTGTGAGCCTTGAGCAGCTTGGGGAACAGTGGCTCAGGGAGCTCTGGTGGAGCAGGAAGTTCGGTAAGGAGCCCCCAGGCAGTGGTGACCTCACTTCCCTGAAGACAGAGCCCAAGGGAATTGAAACCCACGTATCCAGGCACCCCATTACAGAGAAACCCCCAATGCCCAGCTCATATCTAGGCACATCCTAAAGGAAGCGACATGTTCTTCTGTGTACTGAAGCTGAGAGGATGCAGGGAGAAGACAGCTCGCCCGCCAGACAAGTCCCCTACCTGGCAGGTCATATCAGGTTTCCCCAACGCTTCAGGCCCTTTGGCTAATAAACTCAAAAGGGGACACCAGGGGGCTCAGAGTCAGAGAGGCCCACACCTTCTTATCGACCAGTGTAGCCCTAGGTCTCCTCCCTGTCTCTGCTCTGTGTGTGTGTGTGTGTGTGTGTGTGTGCATGTGTGTGTGTACCACTGGGTTTCTGTGTCTGTGTGTAAAGAGGACCTGGCTATGCCATCGTGGGTGGAGATGACCCAAGCAGGATCAGGCTGATGAGGGTTTAGATATCTGGTGGGCAAGTCATGTTCACACCCCAGTTTAAGGCTAGTTAAGTTGGATCGGGTGTAGGATATACACCCTTCTGCCCAGGGTTTATCCTGAGACCCTGAACGGATGGGTCCATGACCCAGGATCAGGGCTAACCCTAACAGAACCACTAACCCTGACCCTGAAACTGACTGTGAGCCTGCCCTATACCTAACCCAAGCCCTGACCCTGACCCTGACCCTGACCCTGACTTTGATCCTGACATGAACCCTAAACCTAAACCTAAGCCTGACACTGACCCTGATGTGGACCCTGAACCCAAACCTAACTCTGACATTACCGTAACCATGACTGAAACCTAACTAGGACCCTGACCCTGACCCTAATCCTAATCCTGACGCTGACCTAACCCGGACGCTAACCCTAAGCCTGAACGTGACTGTGAGCCTGACGCTAGCCCTAAAACTAAAGGTAACTCTAACCATGAACCTCTACGGACCCTGAACCTAAACCTAACGCTGAACCTGACCCTAACACTAACCCCTACCCTAAACCAAACCCTAACCCTGACCTTATGCTGTCTAACCAACCCTAACCATAACCCTACTTCTAAATCTAACCCAAACCCCATCCAAAACCCTACCGCCAAAACCTACCTGTGACACTGAACCGAATATTGACCCTCTACCAAAGCTTGACCCTCAACCTGACCCTGGCCCTGACCTTCATCTGACCGTGACCCTGACCCTAATCCAAACCATGACACTACACTAACCACTACATAAACCTGTCCCTGACCCGAATGTGGATTTTAAACCCACCTAAACCTGACCCTCAACCTGACACTTGTGCTAAACTTCACCCTGAGCGTGACCCAGACCATGACCAAAAACCTAACCTTTACCCTAACAGTGACCCCGACCCTGACCTGAAAACTAAACCTGACCGTGACTGTGAGCCTGACCTTAACTCGAACCATAAATGTAACTCTGACCCTGACGCTGACACTGGCCCTCCTCGAATCCTATTGCTGATCCTAACCCTAACACTAACCCCTAAACCTACCACGGACACAGACCCTAACAAATTCTTACCCTAACAGTCAACCTAACGCTAACCCTAACACTAACCCTAAACTTAAACAATAACCATGAACCTATACCTGATAATGATCATAACCCTAACCCGGAACGTTGCCTATACCAGACCCTGACCCTAAATCACCCTCACCCTGACCCTAAACCTAACCATGACCCTCACAATGACCACAACATAACCCTGTCCCTGACCCGAATGTGGACTTTAAACCAATACCTGATCCTACCATAAACCTGACACTGGCCCTAGACTTCACCCTGTCCCCGACCCAGGCAAAGACCATAAACTTAACTCTGCCCAAACAATGACCCTGACCCTGAAACTAACACTAAACCTGACACTGAATGAGAGCCTGACCCTAACTCTAACCCTAAACGTAACCCTGACACTGACACTAACATGGCCCCTGACCTGAAACCTAAGGCTGAACCTAACCCTAAAAAAACCCCTAACATTATCCCTGACACTGACCCTATCCCAGTCTAACCCTAACCCTCAACCTATCTCTAAGCCTAACTCTAACCTCACTTTAACAATTATCCTGACCCTCTCTCTGAACCTGATCATAACCCTAACTCTGAACATTGCCTATGTCAGAACTTAACCTTAAAACTGACCCTGACCTTGACCTTAACACTGACCCTAACCCTGACTGTAAACCTAACTCTGACCCAATCCGTGAGCCTGAACGGATTAGTAACCCTAAAGCTAACCCTGATCCTGAACCTACTCATAAAACAGAACCTAAACATAAAGCTGACCTTACCATAACCATAAACCTAATCCTGACCCTGACCCTAACCCTGACACTAAACTAGTCCCAAACCTAACCCTGACCCTGACATGAACCGTGCCCCCAAAACAAAACTTGAACCTGACCCTAAATCTGACCATGACCCTGAACCTGACCCTTAACCTAACCGTCACCCTAACACTGACCCTGACCCTGACTCTGACAGTAATGGTAACCCTGACCCTATTGTGAGCCTGACCCTAAACCTAACCATGAACCTAACCCTAACCCTGACCCCTACCCTAACCCTAACACTAACCCTGACCCCAACGATGTCTCACCCTAACCCTAACCCTAAGTCTCTCGCTAACACTAACCCTAACCCTAACCCTAACCCTAACCCTAACCTTAACTCGGTCTGAACCCATCTCTGTTCCCAGAAGCGGGGACAATAGTTGCATCCAGGACTCCCAGGGGCTGGGATTGGCTGTGTGGGGGTCACTGGATGAACAGGGCATGGAGTGGTGGGTGAGCCTTGAGCAGCTAGGGGATGGGCACGCTCAGGGTGCTCTGGTGGGAGCAGAAAGTTAGGTAAGGAGCCCCCATTCAATGGTGACCTCACTTCCCTGACGACAGAGCCCAACGGAATTAGAATCCACGTATCCAGGCACCCCATTACAGAGAAAACCCCCCTGCCCAGCTCATTTCTAGGCACATCCTAAAGGAAGCGACATGTTCTTCTGCTGTACTGAAGCCCTGAGGATGCAGGGAGAAGAGAGCTCACCCACCATACACGTCCCCTCACTGGCAGGTCATATCAGGCTTCCCCAACACCTCAGGCCCTTTGGCAAATAAAATCAAAAGGTGACACCAGGGGGCTCAGAGTCAGAGAGTCCCACACCTTTTAATTGAGCGGTATAGCTCTAAGTCTCCTCCGTGTGTGTGTGTGTGTGTGTGTGTGCGTGTGTGTGTGTGTGTGCGCGCGCCTCTGGGTGTCTGTGGCTCTGTGTGTAAAGAGGACCTGGCCATGCCATCGTGGGTGAAGATGTCCCAAGCAGGAGCAGGCTGATGAGGGGTTAGATGCCTGGTGGGCAGGTCATGTTTACATCCCAGTGTAATGCTGGCTAAGTGGGATCGGGTGTGGGGTCTACAGCCTTCTGCCCAGGGTTTTTCCTGAGGACCTAAAGGGAGGGGACCATGAACCAGGAGCGGGGAGAACCCTAACAGTAACCACTGACCCTGACCCTGAACTGTGAGCCTGCCCCAAACCCTAACCCGAGCCCTGACCCTGACCCTGACCCTAACCCTGACCGTGATCCTGACCTGAACCCTAAACCTAAACCTAAGCCTGATGCTGACCCTGATCCGGACCCTGAACCTAAACCTAAGTCTGAGATAACCTAACTATGACTCATCCCTAAACAGGACCCTGACCTGACCCTAATCCTAATCCTGACGCTGACCTAACCCTGACCCTAACCCTAACCCTGACCCTGACTGTGCCTGACCATAAACCTAAACCTAAAGGTAACCCTAACACTGACCCTAATATGGACCCTGTACCCAAACCGAACACTGACCCTGACCCTAACACTAACCCCTACCCTAAACCAAACCCTCACCCTGACCTTGCCCTGTCTAACCCTAACCCTCACGATAACACTACTTCTAACTCTAACCCTAACCCCATCCCAAACTTTCCCCCTAAACCTAACTGTGAACCTGAACCGAACATAAAGCAAAGACTGAACCTAAACCTGACCCTGGCCCTGACCTTCACCTGACTCTGAACCTGACCCTAATCCTAACCATGACCTTAACACTGACCACTACATAACCCTGTCCCTGACCCGAATGTGGACTTTAACCAATACCTGATCCCGACACTAAACCTGACACTGGCCCTAAACTTCACCATGACCCTGACCCAGGCCATGACCATCAACCTAACCCTGACCCTAACAGTGACCCTGATCCAAACCTAACACTAACCCTGAGACTGAATGTGAGCCTGACCCTAACTCTACCCCTAAACGTAACCTTAACCCTGATACTACCACGGGTCCTCCGCTGATCCTATCGCTGAACCTAACCCTAGCACTATACTCTAACCCTTCCTCGAACCCTGACCCTAAACATGTCTAACCCAAACCCTCAACCTAACTCTAACCCTAACACTAACCCTAAACTTTAACAATAACCCTTACCCTATACCTGCCTATGATCATAACCCTAACCCTGAACTTTGCCTCTACCAGACCCTGACCCTAAACCTGGCCCTGGCCCTGACCCTAAACCTAACCATGACACTAACACTGACCACTACATAACCTTGTCCCTAACCCAAATGTGGACTTTGAACCAATACCTGATCCTGACCCTAAACCTGACACTGGCTCTAAACTTCACCCTGACCCTGACCCAGGCCATGATCATAAACCTAACCCTGAGCCTAATAGTGATCCCGACCCTGACCTGAACACTAAACCTGAGCCTGGCTGTTAGCCTACCCTACTCTAACCGTAAATGTAACACTGACCCTGACACTAACACAGGCCCTACCCCGAATCCTATTGCTGAAACTAACCCTAACACTAACCCCTAACCTACCACGGACCCTGACCCTAACAAGTTCTAACCCTAACCATCAACCTAACGCTAACCCTAACACTAACGCTGAACTTTAACAATAACCCTGACCCTATAGCTGACTATGATCATAACCCTAACCCTGAACTTTACCTATACCAGACACTGACCCTAAACCTAACCGTGAAAATTGCTATGAGGGACCCTGATCCTAAACCTGACCATGGCCCTGACCCTAAACCTAACCATGACAGTAACACTGACTACTGCATAACCTTGTCCCAACCCAAATGTGGACGTAGAACCAATACCTGATCCTGACCCTAAACCTGACACTGCCCTAAACTATACCCTGACCCTGACGCAGGCCATGACCATAAACCTAACCCTGACCCTAACACTGACCCTAACCCTGACCCTAACACTAACCCTGACACTGAATGTGAGCCTGACCCTAACTCTACCCCTAAACGTAACCCTGACCCTGACACTAACACGTGCCCTCCGCGAATCCTATCGCTGAAACTAACCCTAACACTAAACCCTAACCCTACCACGGACCCTGACCCTAACGAGGGCTAACCCTAACTCTCAACCTAACTCTAACCCTAAACCTAACCCTAAACATAAACAATAACCCGGACCCTATGCCTGATTATGATCATTACCCTTACCCGGAACTTTGCATATAGCAGACCCTGACCCTAAATCTGACCCTGGCCCAGACTCTAAACAGAACCATGACCCTAACAATGACCACTAAATAATCATGTCCCTGACCCGAATGTGGACTTTAAACCAATACCTGAACCTGACCGTAAACCTGACACTGGCCCTAGACTTCTCCATGACCCTGACCCAGGCAAAGACTATAAACCTAACCCTGACTCTAACAGTGATGCTGACCCTGACCCTAACACTAACCCTGACATTGAATGGGAGCCTGACCCTAACTCTAACCCTAAACGTAACCCGCACCCTGACACTAACACGGGCCCTGACCCGAAACCTAACGCTGAACCTAACCCTAAAACTAACCCCTAACATTATCCCTGACACTGACCCAAACCCGGTCTAACCCTAACCCTCAACCTAGCTCTAACCCTAACCCGAAACCCACTTTAACAATTATCCTAACCCTCTCCCTGAACCTGATCATAACCCTAACTCTGAACATTGCCTATGTCAGAACTTAACCTTAAAACTGACCCTGGCCTTGACCTTAACTCTGACCCTAACCCTGACTGTAAACCTAACTCTGACCCAATCCGTGATCCTGAACAGAATCGTCACCCTAAATCTCACCCTGATCCTGAACCTACTCACAAAACAGAACCTAAACATAAAGCTGGCCTTACCATAACCATGAACCTAACCCTGACCCTGACCCTAACCCTGACAATAAACCTGTCCCAAATCTAAACCTGACCCTGACATGAACCTTGCCCCCACACCAAAACTTGAACCTGACTCTAAATCTGACCATGACACTGAACCTGACCCTAAAACTAACCGTCATCCTAACACTGACCCTGTCCCTGATTGTGACCATAACGCTAACCGTGACCCTACTGACCCTAAACCTAACCATGAACCTAACCCTAACCCTGACCCCTACCCTAAGCCTTACGCTAACCCTGACCTCAACGACGTCTAACCCTAACCCTGACCCTAAGTCTTTCTTAACCCTAACCCTAACACTAACCTAGTCTAAACCCAGCTCTGTTCCTTCCAGCGGGGACAACAGCTGCACCTAGTCCTCCCAGGGGGTGGGAGGAGGCTGTATGGGGGTCACTGCATGGGCACTGCGTTGAGTGGAGTGTGAGCCTTGAGCACCTTGGGGACCAGTGGCTCAGGGAGCTCTGGTGGAGCAGGAAGTTCGGAAAGGAGCCCCCAGGCAGTGGTGACCTCACTTCCCTGACGACAGAGCCCAAGGGAATTGAAACCCACGTATCCAGGCACCCCATTACAGAGAAACCTCCAATGCCCAGCTCATATCTAGGCACATCCTAAAGGAAGCGACATTTTCTTCTGCTGTACTGAAGCAAGAGAGGATGCAGGGAGAAGACAGCTCGCCCGCCAGACAAGTCCCCTACCTGGCAGGTCATATCAGGTTTCCCCAACGCTTCAGGCCCTTTGGCTAATAAAGTCAAAAGGGGACACCAGGGGGCTCAGAGTCAGAGAGGCCCACACCTTCTTATCGACCAGTGTAGCCCTAGGTCTCCTCCCTGTCTCTGCTCTGTGTGTGTGTGTGTGTGTGTGTATGTGTGTGTGCATGTGTGTGTGTGCCACTGGGTTTCTGTGTCTGTGTGTAAAGAGGACCTGGCTATGCCATCGTGGGTGGAGATGACCCAAGCAGGATCAGGCTGATGAGGGTTTAGATATCTGGTGGGCAAGTCATGTTCACACCCCTGTTTAAGGCTGGTTAAGTTGGATCGGGTGTAGGGTATACACCCTTCTGCCCAGGGTTTATCCTGAGACCCTGAACGGATGGGTCCATGACCCAGGATCAGGGCTAACCCTAACAGAACCACTAACCCTGACCCTGAAACTGACTGTGAGCCTGCCCTATACCTAAGCCAAGCCCTGACCCTGACCCTGACCCTGACCCTGACTGTGATCCTGACGTGAACCCTAAACCTAAACCTAAGCCTGACACTGACCCTGATGTGGACCCTGAACCCAAACCTAACCCTGACATTACCGTAACCATGACTGAAACCTAACTAGGACCCTGACCCTGACCCTAATCCTAATCCTGACGCTGACCTAACCCGGACGCTAACCCTAAGCCTGAACGTGACTGTGAGCCTGACGCTAGCCCTAAAACTAAAGGTAACTCTAACCATGAACCTCTACGGACCCTGAACCTAAACCTAACGCTGAACCTGACCCTAACACTAACCCCTACCCTAAACCAAACCCTAACCCTGACCTTATGCTGTCTAACCAACCCTAACCATAACCCTACTTCTAAATCTAACCCAAACCCCATCCAAAACCCTACCGCCAAAACCTACGTGTGACACTGAACCGAATATTGACCCTCTACCAAAGCTTGACCCTCAACCTGACCCTGGCCCTGGCCTTCATCTGACCGTGACCCTGACCCTAATCCAAACCATGACACTACACTAACCACTACATAAACCTGTCCCTGACCCGAATGTGGATTTTAAACCCACCTAAACCTGACCCTCAACCTGACACTTGTGCTAAACTTCACCCTGAGCGTGACCCAGACCATGACCAAAAACCTAACTTTTACCCTAACAGTGACCCCGACCCTGACCTGAAAACTAAACCTGACCGTGACTGTGAGCCTGACCTTAACTCGAACCATAAATGTAACTCTGACCCTGACGCTGACACTGGCCCTCCTCGAATCCTATTGCTGATCCTAACCCTAACACTAACCCCTAAACCTACCACGGACACAGACCCTAACAAATTCTTACCCTAACAGTCAACCTAACGCTAACCCTAACACTAACCCTAAACTTAAACAATAACCATGACCCTATACCTGATAATGATCATAACCCTAACCCGGAACGTTGCCTATACCAGACCCTGACCCTAAATCACCCTCACCCTGACCCTAAACCTAACCATGACCCTCACATTGACCACAACATAACCCTGTCCCTGACCCGAATGTGGACTTTAAGCCAATACCTGATCCTACCATAAACCTGACACTGGCCCTAGACTTCACCCTGACCCCGACCCAGGCAAAGACCATAAACTTAACTCTGACCCAAACAATGACCCTGACCCTGAAACTAACACTAAACCTGACACTGAATGAGAGCCTGACCCTAACTCTAACCCTAAACGTAACCCTGACACTGACACTAACATGGCCCCTGACCTGAAACCTAAGGCTGAACCTAACCCTAAAAAAACCCCTAACATTATCCCTGACACTGACCCTATCCCAGTCTAACCCTAACCCTCAACCTATCTCTAAGCCTAACTCTAACCTCACTTTAACAATTATCCTGACCCTCTCTCTGAACCTGATCATAACCCTAACTCTGAACTTTGCCTATGTCAGAACTTAACCTTAAAACTGACCCTGACCTTGACCTTAACACTGACCCTAACCCTGACTGTAAACCTAACTCTGACCCAATCCGTGAGCCTGAGCGGATTAGTAACCCTAAAGCTAACCCTGATCCTGAACCTACTCATAAAACAGAACCTAAACATAAAGCTGACCTTACCATAACCATAAACCTAATCCTGACCCTGACCCTAACCCTGACACTAAACTAGTCCCAAACCTAACCCTGACCCTGACATGAACCGTGCCCCCAAAACAAAACTTGAACCTCACCCTAAATCTGACCATGACCCTGAACCTGACCCTTAACCTAACTGTCACCCTAACCCTGACCCTGACCCTGACTCTGACAGTAATGGTAACCCTGACCCTATTGTGAGCCTGACCCTAAACCTAACCATGAACCTAACCCTAACCCTGACCCCTACCCTAACCCTAACACTAACCCTGACCCCAACGATGTCTCACCCTAACCCTAACCCTAAGTCTCTCGCTAACACTAACCCTAACCCTAACCCTAACCCTAACCCTAACCCTAACCTTAACTCGGTCTGAACCCATCTCTGTTCCCAGAAGCGGGGACAATAGTTGCATCCAGGACTCCCAGGGGCTGGGATTGGCTGTGTGGGGGTCACTGGATGAACAGGGCATGGAGTGGTGGGTGAGCCTTGAGCAGCTAGGGGATGGGCACGCTCAGGGTGCTCTGGTGGGAGCAGAAAGTTTGGTAAGGAGCCCCCATTCAATGGTGACCTCACTTCCCTGACGACAGAGCCCAACGGAATTAGAATCCACGTATCCAGGCACCCCATTACAGAGAAAACCCCCCTGCCCAGCTCATTTCTAGGCACATCCTAAAGGAAGCGACATGTTCTTCTGCTGTACTGAAGCCCTGAGGATGCAGGGAGAAGAGAGCTCACCCACCATACACGTCCCCTCACTGGCAGGTCATATCAGGCTTCCCCAACGCCTCAGGCCCTTTGGCAAATAAAATCAAAAGGTGACACCAGGGGGCTCAGAGTCAGAGAGTCCCACACCTTTTAATTGAGCGGTATAGCTCTAAGTCTCCTCCCTGTGTGTGTGTGTGTGTGCGTGTGTGTGTGTGTGCGCGCGCCTCTGGGTGTCTGTGGCTCTGTGTGTAAAGAGGACCTGGCCATGCCATCGTGGGTGAAGATGTCCCAAGCAGGAGCAGGCTGATGAGGGGTTAGATGCCTGGTGGGCAGGTCATGTTTACATCCCAGTGTAATGCTGGCTAAGTGGGATCGGGTGTGGGGTCTACAGCCTTCTGCCCAGGGTTTTTCCTGAGAACCTAAAGGGAGGGGACCATGAACCAGGAGCGGGGAGAACCCTAACAGTAACCACTGACCCTGACCCTGAACTGTGAGCCTGCCCCAAACCCTAACCCGAGCCCTGACCCTGACCCTGACCCTAAACCTGACCGTGATCCTGACCTGAACCCTAAACCTAAACCTAAGCCTGATGCTGACCCTGATCCGGACCCTGAACCTAAACCTAAGTCTGAGATAACCTAACTATGACTCATCCCTAAACAGGACCCTGACCTGACCCTAATCCTAATCCTGACGCTGACCTAACCCTGACCCTAACCCTAACCCTGACCCTGACTGTGCCTGACCCTAAACCTAAACCTAAAGGTAACCCTAACACTGACCCTAATATGGACCCTGTACCCAAACCGAACACTGACCCTGACCCTAACACTAACCCCTACCCTAAACCAAACCCTGACCCTGACCTTACCCTGTCTAACCCTAACCCTCACGATAACACTACTTCTAACTCTAACCCTAACCCCATCCCAAACTTTCCCCCTAAACCTAACTGTGAACCTGAACCGAACATAAAGCAAAGACTGAACCTAAACCTGACCCTGGCCCTGACCTTCACCTGACTCTGACCCTGACCCTAATCCTAACCATGACCTTAACACTGACCACTACATAACCCTGTCCCTGACCCGAATGTGGACTTTAACCAATACCTGATCCTGACACTAAACCTGACACTGGCCCTAAACTTCACCATGACCCTGACCCAGGCCATGACCATCAACCTATCCCTGACCCTAACAGTGACCCTGATCCAAACCTAACACTAACCCTGAGACTGAATGTGAGCCTGACCCTAACTCTACCCCTAAACGTAACCTTAACCCTGATACTACCACGGGTCCTCCGCTGATCCTATCGCTGAACCTAACCCTAACACTATACTCTAACCCTTCCTCGAACCCTGACCCTAAACATGTCTAACCCAAACCCTCAACCTAACTCTAACCCTAACACTAACCCTAAACTTTAACAATAACCCTTACCCTATACCTGCCTATGATCATAACCCTAACCCTGAACTTTGCCTCTACCAGACCCTGACCCTAAACCTGGCCCTGGCCCTGACCCTCAACCTAACCATGACACTAACACTGACCACTACATAACCTTGTCCCTAACCCAAATGTGGACTTTGAACCAATACCTGATCCTGACCCTAAACCTGACACTGGCTCTAAACTTCACCCTGACCCTGACCCAGGCCATGATCATAAACCTAACCCTGAGCCTAATAGTGATCCCGACCCTGACCTGATCACTAAACCTGAGCCTGGCTGTTAGCCTACCCTACTCTAACCGTAAATGTAACACTGACCCTGACACTAACACGGGCCCTACCCCGAATCCTATTGCTGAAACTAACCCTAACACTAACCCCTAACCTACCACGGACCCTGACCCTAACAAGTTCTAACCCTAACCATCAACCTAACGCTAACCCTAACACTAACGCTGAACTTTAACAATAACCCTGACCCTATAGCTGACTATGATCATAACCCTAACCCTGAACTTTACCTATACCAGACACTGACACTAAACCTAACCGTGAAAATTGCTATGAGGGACCCTGATCCTAAACCTGACCATGGCCCTGACCCTAAACCTAACCATGACAGTAACACTGACTACTGCATAACCTTGTCCCAACCCAAATGTGGACGTAGAACCAATACCTGATCCTGACCCTAAACCTGACACTGCCCTAAACTATACCCTGACCCTGACGCAGGCCATGACCATAAACCTAACCCTGACCCTAACACTGACCCTAACCCTGACCCTAACACTAACCCTGACACTGAATGTGAGCCTGACCCTAACTCTACCCCTAAACGTAACCCTGACCCTGACACTAACACGTGCCCTCCGCGAATCCTATCGCTGAAACTAACCCTAACACTAAACCCTAACCCTACCACGGACCCTGACCCTAACGAGGGCTAACCCTAACTCTCAACCTAACTCTAACCCTAAACCTAACCCTAAACATAAACAATAACCCGGACCCTATGCCTGATTATGATCATTACCCTTACCCGGAACTTTGCATATAGCAGACCCTGACCCTAAATCTGACCCTGGCCCAGACTCTAAACAGAACCATGACCCTAACAATGACCACTAAATAATCATGTCCCTGATCCGAATGTGGACTTTAAACCAATACCTGAACCTGACCGTAAACCTGACACTGGCCCTAGACTTCACCATGACCCTGACCCAGCAAAGACTATAAACCTAACCCTGACTCTAACAGTGATGCTGACCCTGACCCTAACACTAACCCTGACATTGAATGGGAGCCTGACCCTAACTCTAACCCTAAACGTAACCCGCACCCTGACACTAACACGGGCCCTGACCCGAAACCTAACGCTGAACCTAACCCTAAAACTAACCCCTAACATTATCCCTGACACTGACCCAAACCCGGTCTAACCCTAACCCTCAACCTAGCTCCCACCCTAACCCGAAACCCACTTTAACAATTATCCTAACCCTCTCCCTGAACCTGATCATAACCCTAACTCTGAACATTGCCTATGTCAGAACTTAACCTTAAAACTGACCCTGGCCTTGACCTTAACTCTGACCCTAACCCTGACTGTAAACCTAACTCTGACCCAATCCGTGATCCTGAACAGAATCGTCACCCTAAATCTCACCCTGATCCTGAACCTACTCACAAAAAAGAACCTAAACATAAAGCTGGCCTTACCATAACCATGAACCTAACCCTGACCCTGACCCTAACCCTGACAATAAACCTGTCCCAAATCTAAACCTGACCCTGACATGAACCTTGCCCCCACACCAAAACTTGAACCTGACTCTAAATCTGACCATGACACTGAACCTGACCCTAAAACTAACCGTCATCCTAACACTGACCCTGTCCCTGACTGTGACCATAACGCTAACTGTGACCCTACTGACCCTAAACCTAACCATGAACCTAACCCTAACCCTGACCCCTACCCTAAGCCTTACGCTAACCCTGACCTCAACGACGTCTAACCCTAACCCTGACCCTAAGTCTTTCTTAACCCTAACCCTAACACTAACCTAGTCTAAACCCAGCTCTGTTCCTTCCAGCGGGGACAACAGCTGCACCTAGTCCTCCCAGGGGGTGGGAGGAGGCTGTATGGGGGTCACTGCATGGGCACTGCGTTGAGTGGAGTGTGAGCCTTGAGCAGCTTGGGGACCAGTGGCTCAGGGAGCTCTGGTGGAGCAGGAAGTTCGGAAAGGAGCCCCCAGGCAGTGGTGACCTCACTTCCCTGACGACAGAGCCCAAGGGAATTGAAACCCACGTATCCAGGCACCCCATTACAGAGAAACCTCCAATGCCCAGCTCATATCTAGGCACATCCTAAAGGAAGCGACATTTTCTTCTGCTGTACTGAAGCAAGAGAGGATGCAGGGAGAAGACAGCTCGCCCGCCAGACAAGTCCCCTACCTGGCAGTTCATATCAGGTTTCCCCAACGCTTCAGGCCCTTTGGCTAATAAAGTCAAAAGGGGACACCAGGGGGCTCAGAGTCAGAGAGGCCCACACCTTCTTATCGACCAGTGTAGCCCTAGGTCTCCTCCCTGTCTCTGCTCTGTGTGTGTGTGTGTGTGTGTATGTGTGTGTGCATGTGTGTGTGTGCCACTGGGTTTCTGTGTCTGTGTGTAAAGAGGACCTGGCTATGCCATCGTGGGTGGAGATGACCCAAGCAGGATCAGGCTGATGAGGGTTTAGATATCTGGTGGGCAAGTCATGTTCACACCCCAGTTTAAGGCTGGTTAAGTTGGATCGGGTGTAGGGTATACACCCTTCTGCCCAGGGTTTATCCTGAGACCCTGAACGGATGGGTCCATGACCCAGGATCAGGGCTAACCCTAACAGAACCACTAACCCTGACCCTGAAACTGACTGTGAGCCTGCCCTATACCTAAGCCAAGCCCTGACCCTGACCCTGACCCTGACCCTGACTGTGATCCTGACGTGAACCCTAAACCTAAACCTAAGCCTGACACTGACCCTGATGTGGACCCTGAACCCAAACCTAACCCTGACATTACCGTAACCATGACTGAAACCTAACTAGGACCCTGACCCTGACCCTAATCCTAATCCTGACGCTGACCTAACCCGGACGCTAACCCTAAGCCTGAACGTGACTGTGAGCCTGACGCTAGCCCTAAAACTAAAGGTAACTCTAACCATGAACCTCTACGGACCCTGAACCTAAACCTAACGCTGAACCTGACCCTAACACTAACCCCTACCCTAAACCAAACCCTAACCCTGACCTTATGCTGTCTAACCAACCCTAACCATAACCCTACTTCTAAATCTAACCCAAACCCCATCCAAAACCCTACCGCCAAAACCTACGTGTGACACTGAACCGAATATTGACCCTCTACCAAAGCTTGACCCTCAACCTGACCCTGGCCCTGGCCTTCATCTGACCGTGACCCTGACCCTAATCCAAACCATGACACTACACTAACCACTACATAAACCTGTCCCTGACCCGAATGTGGATTTTAAACCCACCTAAACCTGACCCTCAACCTGACACTTGTGCTAAACTTCACCCTGAGCGTGACCCAGACCATGACCAAAAACCTAACCTTTACCCTAACAGTGACCCCGACCCTGACCTGAAAACTAAACCTGACCGTGACTGTGAGCCTGACCTTAACTCGAACCATAAATGTAACTCTGACCCTGACGCTGACACTGGCCCTCCTCGAATCCTATTGCTGATCCTAACCCTAACACTAACCCCTAAACCTACCACGGACACAGACCCTAACAAATTCTTACCCTAACAGTCAACCTAACGCTAACCCTAACACTAACCCTAAACTTAAACAATAACCATGACCCTATACCTGATAATGATCATAACCCTAACCCGGAACGTTGCCTATACCAGACCCTGACCCTAAATCACCCTCACCCTGACCCTAAACCTAACCATGACCCTCACAATGACCACAACATAACCCTGTCCCTGACCCGAATGTGGACTTTAAACCAATACCTGATCCTACCATAAACCTGACACTGGCCCTAGACTTCACCCTGACCCCGACCCAGGCAAAGACCATAAACTTAACTCTGACCCAAACTATGACCCTGACCCTGAAACTAACACTAAACCTGACACTGAATGAGAGCCTGACCCTAACTCTAACCCTAAACGTAACCCTGACACTGACACTAACATGGCCCCTGACCTGAAACCTAAGGCTGAACCTAACCCTAAAAAAACCCCTAACATTATCCCTGACACTGACCCTATCCCAGTCTAACCCTAACCCTCAACCTATCTCTAAGCCTAACTCTAACCTCACTTTAACAATTATCCTGACCCTCTCTCTGAACCTGATCATAACCCTAACTCTGAACTTTGCCTATGTCAGAACTTAACCTTAAAACTGACCCTGACCTTGACCTTAACACTGACCCTAACCCTGACTGTAAACCTAACTCTGACCCAATCCGTGAGCCTGAGCGGATTAGTAACCCTAAAGCTAACCCTGATCCTGAACCTACTCATAAAACAGAACCTAAACATAAAGCTGACCTTACCATAACCATAAACCTAATCCTGACCCTGACCCTAACCCTGACACTAAACTAGTCCCAAACCTAACCCTGACCCTGACATGAACCGTGCCCCCAAAACAAAACTTGAACCTCACCCTAAATCTGACCATGACCCTGAACCTGACCCTTAACCTAACTGTCACCCTAACCCTGACCCTGACCCTGACTCTGACAGTAATGGTAACCCTGACCCTATTGTGAGCCTGACCCTAAACCTAACCATGAACCTAACCCTAACCCTGACCCCTACCCTAACCCTAACACTAACCCTGACCCCAACGATGTCTCACCCTAACCCTAACCCTAAGTCTCTCGCTAACACTAACCCTAACCCTAACCCTAACCCTAACCCTAACCCTAACCTTAACTCGGTCTGAACCCATCTCTGTTCCCAGAAGCGGGGACAATAGTTGCATCCAGGACTCCCAGGGGCTGGGATTGGCTGTGTGGGGGTCACTGGATGAACAGGGCATGGAGTGGTGGGTGAGCCTTGAGCAGCTAGGGGATGGGCACGCTCAGGGTGCTCTGGTGGGAGCAGAAAGTTTGGTAAGGAGCCCCCATTCAATGGTGACCTCACTTCCCTGACGACAGAGCCCAACGGAATTAGAATCCACGTATCCAGGCACCCCATTACAGAGAAAACCCCCCTGCCCAGCTCATTTCTAGGCACATCCTAAAGGAAGCGACATGTTCTTCTGCTGTACTGAAGCCCTGAGGATGCAGGGAGAAGAGAGCTCACCCACCATACACGTCCCCTCACTGGCAGGTCATATCAGGCTTCCCCAACGCCTCAGGCCCTTTGGCAAATAAAATCAAAAGGTGACACCAGGGGGCTCAGAGTCAGAGAGTCCCACACCTTTTAATTGAGCGGTATAGCTCTAAGTCTCCTCCCTGTGTGTGTGTGTGTGTGCGTGTGTGTGTGTGTGCGCGCGCCTCTGGGTGTCTGTGGCTCTGTGTGTAAAGAGGACCTGGCCATGCCATCGTGGGTGAAGATGTCCCAAGCAGGAGCAGGCTGATGAGGGGTTAGATGCCTGGTGGGCAGGTCATGTTTACATCCCAGTGTAATGCTGGCTAAGTGGGATCGGGTGTGGGGTCTACAGCCTTCTGCCCAGGGTTTTTCCTGAGAACCTAAAGGGAGGGGACCATGAACCAGGAGCGGGGAGAACCCTAACAGTAACCACTGACCCTGACCCTGAACTGTGAGCCTGCCCCAAACCCTAACCCGAGCCCTGACCCTGACCCTGACCCTAACCCTGACCGTGATCCTGACCTGAACCCTAAACCTAAACCTAAGCCTGATGCTGACCCTGATCCGGACCCTGAACCTAAACCTAAGTCTGAGATAACCTAACTATGACTCATCCCTAAACAGGACCCTGACCTGACCCTAATCCTAATCCTGACGCTGACCTAACCCTGACCCTAACCCTAACCCTGACCCGGACTGTGCCTGACCCTAAACCTAAACCTAAAGGTAACCCTAACACTGACCCTAATATGGACCCTGTACCCAAACCGAACACTGACCCTGACCCTAACACTAACCCCTACCCTAAACCAAACCCTGACCCTGACCTTACCCTGTCTAACCCTAACCCTCACGATAACACTACTTCTAACTCTAACCCTAACCCCATCCCAAACTTTCCCCCTAAACCTAACTGTGAACCTGAACCGAACATAAAGCAAAGACTGAACCTAAACCTGACCCTGGCCCTGACCTTCACCTGACTCTGACCCTGACCCTAATCCTAACCATGACCTTAACACTGACCACTACATAACCCTGTCCCTGACCCGAATGTGGACTTTAACCAATACCTGATCCTGACACTAAACCTGACACTGGCCCTAAACTTCACCATGACCCTGACCCAGGCCATGACCATCAACCTATCCCTGACCCTAACAGTGACCCTGATCCAAACCTAACACTAACCCTGAGACTGAATGTGAGCCTGACCCTAACTCTACCCCTAAACGTAACCTTAACCCTGATACTACCACGGGTCCTCCGCTGATCCTATCGCTGAACCTAACCCTAACACTATACTCTAACCCTTCCTCGAACCCTGACCCTAAACATGTCTAACCCAAACCCTCAACCTAACTCTAACCCTAACACTAACCCTAAACTTTAACAATAACCCTTACCCTATACCTGCCTATGATCATAACCCTAACCCTGAACTTTGCCTCTACCAGACCCTGACCCTAAACCTGGCCCTGGCCCTGACCCTCAACCTAACCATGACACTAACACTGACCACTACATAACCTTGTCCCTAACCCAAATGTGGACTTTGAACCAATACCTGATCCTGACCCTAAACCTGACACTGGCTCTAAACTTCACCCTGACCCTGACCCAGGCCATGATCATAAACCTAACCCTGAGCCTAATAGTGATCCCGACCCTGACCTGATCACTAAACCTGAGCCTGGCTGTTAGCCTACCCTACTCTAACCGTAAATGTAACACTGACCCTGACACTAACACGGGCCCTACCCCGAATCCTATTGCTGAAACTAACCCTAACACTAACCCCTAACCTACCACGGACCCTGACCCTAACAAGTTCTAACCCTAACCATCAACCTAACGCTAACCCTAACACTAACGCTGAACTTTAACAATAACCCTGACCCTATAGCTGACTATGATCATAACCCTAACCCTGAACTTTACCTATACCAGACACTGACCCTAAACCTAACCGTGAAAATTGCTATGAGGGACCCTGATCCTAAACCTGACCATGGCCCTGACCCTAAACCTAACCATGACAGTAACACTGACTACTGCATAACCTTGTCCCAACCCAAATGTGGACGTAGAACCAATACCTGATCCTGACCCTAAACCTGACACTGCCCTAAACTATACCCTGACCCTGACGCAGGCCATGACCATAAACCTAACCCTGACCCTAACACTGACCCTAACCCTGACCCTAACACTAACCCTGACACTGAATGTGAGCCTGACCCTAACTCTACCCCTAAACGTAACCCTGACCCTGACACTAACACGTGCCCTCCGCGAATCCTATCGCTGAAACTAACCCTAACACTAAACCCTAACCCTACCACGGACCCTGACCCTAACGAGGGCTAACCCTAACTCTCAACCTAACTCTAACCCTAAACCTAACCCTAAACATAAACAATAACCCGGACCCTATGCCTGATTATGATCATTACCCTTACCCGGAACTTTGCATATAGCAGACCCTGACCCTAAATCTGACCCTGGCCCAGACTCTAAACAGAACCATGACCCTAACAATGACCACTAAATAATCATGTCCCTGATCCGAATGTGGACTTTAAACCAATACCTGAACCTGACCGTAAACCTGACACTGGCCCTAGACTTCACCATGACCCTGACCCAGCAAAGACTATAAACCTAACCCTGACTCTAACAGTGATGCTGACCCTGACCCTAACACTAACCCTGACATTGAATGGGAGCCTGACCCTAACTCTAACCCTAAACGTAACCCGCACCCTGACACTAACACGGGCCCTGACCCGAAACCTAACGCTGAACCTAACCCTAAAACTAACCCCTAACATTATCCCTGACACTGACCCAAACCCGGTCTAACCCTAACCCTCAACCTAGCTCCCACCCTAACCCGAAACCCACTTTAACAATTATCCTAACCCTCTCCCTGAACCTGATCATAACCCTAACTCTGAACATTGCCTATGTCAGAACTTAACCTTAAAACTGACCCTGGCCTTGACCTTAACTCTGACCCTAACCCTGACTGTAAACCTAACTCTGACCCAATCCGTGATCCTGAACAGAATCGTCACCCTAAATCTCACCCTGATCCTGAACCTACTCACAAAACAGAACCTAAACATAAAGCTGGCCTTACCATAACCATGAACCTAACCCTGACCCTGACCCTAACCCTGACAATAAACCTGTCCCAAATCTAAACCTGACCCTGACATGAACCTTGCCCCCACACCAAAACTTGAACCTGACTCTAAATCTGACCATGACACTGAACCTGACCCTAAAACTAACCGTCATCCTAACACTGACCCTGTCCCTGACTGTGACCATAACGCTAACCGTGACCCTACTGACCCTAAACCTAACCATGAACCTAACCCTAACCCTGACCCCTACCCTAAGCCTTACGCTAACCCTGACCTCAACGACGTCTAACCCTAACCCTGACCCTAAGTCTTTCTTAACCCTAACCCTAACACTAACCTAGTCTAAACCCAGCTCTGTTCCTTCCAGCGGGGACAACAGCTGCACCTAGTCCTCCCAGGGGGTGGGAGGAGGCTGTATGGGGGTCACTGCATGGGCACTGCGTTGAGTGGAGTGTGAGCCTTGAGCAGCTTGGGGACCAGTGGCTCAGGGAGCTCTGGTGGAGCAGGAAGTTCGGAAAGGAGCCCCCAGGCAGTGGTGACCTCACTTCCCTGACGACAGAGCCCAAGGGAATTGAAACCCACGTATCCAGGCACCCCATTACAGAGAAACCTCCAATGCCCAGCTCATATCTAGGCACATCCTAAAGGAAGCGACATTTTCTTCTGCTGTACTGAAGCAAGAGAGGATGCAGGGAGAAGACAGCTCGCCCGCCAGACAAGTCCCCTACCTGGCAGTTCATATCAGGTTTCCCCAACGCTTCAGGCCCTTTGGCTAATAAACTCAAAAGGGGACACCAGGGGGCTCAGAGTCAGAGAGGCCCACACCTTCTTATCGACCAGTGTAGCCCTAGGTCTCCTCCCTGTCTCTGCTCTGTGTGTGTGTGTGTGTGTGTATGTGTGTGTGCATGTGTGTGTGTGCCACTGGGTTTCTGTGTCTGTGTGTAAAGAGGACCTGGCTATGCCATCGTGGGTGGAGATGACCCAAGCAGGATCAGGCTGATGAGGGTTTAGATATCTGGTGGGCAAGTCATGTTCACACCCCAGTTTAAGGCTGGTTAAGTTGGATCGGTTGTAGGGTATACACCCTTCTGCCCAGGGTTTATCCTGAGACCCTGAACGGATGGGTCCATGACCCAGGATCAGGGCTAACCCTAACAGAACCACTAACCCTGACCCTGAAACTGACTGTGAGCCTGCCCTATACCTAAGCCAAGCCCTGACCCTGACCCTGACCCTGACCCTGACTGTGATCCTGACGTGAACCCTAAACCTAAACCTAAGCCTGACACTGACCCTGATGTGGACCCTGAACCCAAACCTAACTCTGACATTACCGTAACCATGACTGAAACCTAACTAGGACCCTGACCCTGACCCTAATCCTAATCCTGACGCTGACCTAACCCGGACGCTAACCCTAAGCCTGAACGTGACTGTGAGCCTGACGCTAGCCCTAAAACTAAAGGTAACTCTAACCATGAACCTCTACGGACCCTGAACCTAAACCTAACGCTGAACCTGACCCTAACACTAACCCCTACCCTAAACCAAACCCTAACCCTGACCTTATGCTGTCTAACCAACCCTAACCATAACCCTACTTCTAAATCTAACCCAAACCCCATCCAAAACCCTACCGCCAAAACCTACCTGTGACACTGAACCGAATATTGACCCTCTACCAAAGCTTGACCCTCAACCTGACCCTGGCCCTGACCTTCATCTGACCGTGACCCTGACCCTAATCCAAACCATGACACTACACTAACCACTACATAAACCTGTCCCTGACCCGAATGTGGATTTTAAACCCACCTAAACCTGACCCTCAACCTGACACTTGTGCTAAACTTCACCCTGAGCGTGACCCAGACCATGACCAAAAACCTAACCTTTACCCTAACAGTGACCCCGACCCTGACCTGAAAACTAAACCTGACCGTGACTGTGAGCCTGACCTTAACTCGAACCATAAATGTAACTCTGACCCTGACGCTGACACTGGCCCTCCTCGAATCCTATTGCTGATCCTAACCCTAACACTAACCCCTAAACCTACCACGGACACAGACCCTAACAAATTCTTACCCTAACAGTCAACCTAACGCTAACCCTAACACTAACCCTAAACTTAAACAATAACCATGACCCTATACCTGATAATGATCATAACCCTAACCCGGAATGTTGCCTATACCAGACCCTGACCCTAAATCACCCTCACCCTGACCCTAAACCTAACCATGACCCTCACAATGACCACAACATAACCCTGTACCTGACCCGAATGTGGACTTTAAACCAATACCTGATCCTACCATAAACCTGACACTGGCCCTAGACTTCACCCTGACCCCGACCCAGGCAAAGACCATAAACTTAACTCTGACCCAAACAATGACCCTGACCCTGAAACTAACACTAAACCTGACACTGAATGAGAGCCTGACCCTAACTCTAACCCTAAACGTAACCCTGACACTGACACTAACATGGCCCCTGACCTGAAACCTAAGGCTGAACCTAACCCTAAAAAAACCCCTAACAATTATCCCTGACACTGACCCTATCCCAGTCTAACCCTAACCCTCAACCTATCTCTAAGCCTAACTCTAACCTCTCTTTAACAATTATCCTGACCCTCTCTCTGAACCTGATCATAACCCTAACTCTGAACATTGCCTATGTCAGAACTTAACCTTAAAACTGTCCTTGACCTTGACCTTAACACTGACCCTAACCCTGACTGTAAACCTAACTCTGACCCAATCCGTGAGCCTGAACGGATTAGTAAACCTAAAGCTAACCCTGATCCTGAACCTACTCATAAAACAGAACCTAAACATAAAGCTGACCTTACCATAACCATAAACCTAATCCTGACCCTGACCCTAACCCTGACACTAAACTAGTCCCAAACCTAACCCTGACCCTGACATGAACCGTGCCCCCAAAACAAAACTTGAACCTGACCCTAAATCTGACCATGACCCTGAACCTGACCCTTAACCTAACCGTCACCCTAACACTGACCCTGACCCTGACTCTGAGAGTAATGGTAACCCTTACCCTATTGTGAGCCTGACCCTAAACCTAACCATGAACCTAACCCTAACCCTGACCCCTACGCTAACCCTAACACTAACCCTGACCCCAACGATGTCTCACCCTAACCCTAACCCTAAGTCTCTCGCTAACACTAACCCTAACCCTAACCCTAACCCTAACCCTAACCTTAACTCGGTCTGAACCCATCTCTGTTCCCAGAAGCGGGGACAATAGTTGCATCCAGGACTCCCAGGGGCTGGGATTGGCTGTGTGGGGGTCACTGGATGAACAGGGCATGGAGTGGTGGGTGAGCCTTGAGCAGCTAGGGGATGGGCACGCTCAGGGTGCTCTGGTGGGAGCAGAAAGTTTGGTAAGGAGCCCCCATTCAATGGTGACCTCACTTCCCTGACGACAGAGCCCAACGGAATTAGAATCCACGTATCCAGGCACCCCATTACAGAGAAAACCCCCCTGCCCAGCTCATTTCTAGGCACATCCTAAAGGAAGCGACATGTTCTTCTGCTGTACTGAAGCCCTGAGGATGCAGGGAGAAGAGAGCTCACCCACCATACACGTCCCCTCACTGGCAGGTCATATCAGGCTTCCCCAACGCCTCAGGCCCTTTGGCAAATAAAATCAAAAGGTGACACCAGGGGGCTCAGAGTCAGAGAGTCCCACACCTTTTAATTGAGCGGTATAGCTCTAAGTCTCCTCCCTGTGTGTGTGTGTGTGTGCGTGTGTGTGTGTGTGCGCGCACCTCTGGGTGTCTGTGGCTCTATATGTAAAGAGGACCTGGCCATGCCATCGTGGGTGAAGATGTCCCAAGCAGGAGCAGGCTGATGAGGGGTTAGATGCCTGGTGGGCAGGTCATGTTTACATCCCAGTGTAATGCTGGCTAAGTGGGATCGGGTGTGGGTTCTACAGCCTTCTGCCCAGGGTTTTTCCTGAGAACCTAAAGGGAGGGGACCATGAACCAGGAGCGGGGAGAACCCTAACAGTAACCACTGACCCTGACCCTGAACTGTGAGCCTGCCCCAAACCCTAACCCGAGCCCTGACCCTGACCCTGACCCTAACCCTGACCGTGATCCTGACCTGAACCCTAAACCTAAACCTAAGCCTGATGCTGACCCTGATCCGGACCCTGAACCTAAACCTAAGTCTGAGATAACCTAACTATGACTCATCCCTAAACAGGACCCTGACCTGACCCTAATCCTAATCCTGACGCTGACCTAACCCTGACCCTAACCCTAACCCTGACCCTGACTGTGCCTGACCCTAAACCTAAACCTAAAGGTAACCCTAACACTGACCCTAATATGGACCCTGTACCCAAACCGAACACTGACCCTGACCCTAACACTAACCCCTACCCTAAACCAAACCCTCACCCTGACCTTGCCCTGTCTAACCCTAACCCTCACGATAACACTACTTCTAACTCTAACCCTAACCCCATCCCAAACTTTCCCCCTAAACCTAACTGTGAACCTGAACCGAACATAAAGCAAAGACTGAACCTAAACCTGACCCTGGCCCTGACCTTCACCTGACTCTGACCCTGACCCTAATCCTAACCATGACCTTAACACTGACCACTACATAACCCTGTCCCTGACCCGAATGTGGACTTTAACCAATACCTGATCCTGACACTAAACCTGACACTGGCCCTAAACTTCACCATGACCCTGACCCAGGCCATGACCATCAACCTAACCCTGACCCTAACAGTGACCCTGATCCAAACCTAACACTAACCCTGAGACTGAATGTGAGCCTGACCCTAACTCTACCCCTAAACGTAACCTTAACCCTGATACTACCACGGGTCCTCCGCTGATCCTATCGCTGAACCTAACCCTAACACTATACTCTAACCCTTCCTCGAACCCTGACCCTAAACATGTCTAACCCAAACCCTCAACCTAACTCTAACCCTAACACTAACCCTAAACTTTAACAATAACCCTTACCCTATACCTGCCTATGATCATAACCCTAACCCTGAACTTTGCCTCTACCAGACCCTGACCCTAAACCTGGCCCTGGCCCTGACCCTAAACCTAACCATGACACTAACACTGACCACTACATAACCTTGTCCCTAACCCAAATGTGGACTTTGAACCAATACCTGATCCTGACCCTAAACCTGACACTGGCTCTAAACTTCACCCTGACCCTGACCCAGGCCATGATCATAAACCTAACCCTGAGCCTAATAGTGATCCCGACCCTGACCTGAACACTAAACCTGAGCCTGGCTGTTAGCCTACCCTACTCTAACCGTAAATGTAACACTGACCCTGACACTAACACAGGCCCTACCCCGAATCCTATTGCTGAAACTAACCCTAACACTAACCCCTAACCTACCACGGACCCTGACCCTAACAAGTTCTAACCCTAACCATCAACCTAACGCTAACCCTAACACTAACGCTGAACTTTAACAATAACCCTGACCCTATAGCTGACTATGATCATAACCCTAACCCTGAACTTTACCTATACCAGACACTGACCCTAAACCTAACCGTGAAAATTGCTATGAGGGACCCTGATCCTAAACCTGACCATGGCCCTGACCCTAAACCTAACCATGACAGTAACACTGACTACTGCATAACCTTGTCCCAACCCAAATGTGGACGTAGAACCAATACCTGATCCTGACCCTAAACCTGACACTGCCCTAAACTATACCCTGACCCTGACGCAGGCCATGACCATAAACCTAACCCTGACCCTAACACTGACCCTAACCCTGACCCTAACACTAACCCTGACACTGAATGTGAGCCTGACCCTAACTCTACCCCTAAACGTAACCCTGACCCTGACACTAACACGTGCCCTCCGCGAATCCTATCGCTGAAACTAACCCTAACACTAAACCCTAACCCTACCACGGACCCTGACCCTAACGAGGGCTAACCCTAACTCTCAACCTAACTCTAACCCTAAACCTAACCCTAAACATAAACAATAACCCGGACCCTATGCCTGATTATGATCATTACCCTTACCCGGAACTTTGCATATAGCAGACCCTGACCCTAAATCTGACCCTGGCCCAGACTCTAAACAGAACCATGACCCTAACAATGACCACTAAATAATCATGTCCCTGACCCGAATGTGGACTTTAAACCAATACCTGAACCTGACCGTAAACCTGACACTGGCCCTAGACTTCACCATGACCCTGACCCAGGCAAAGACTATAAACCTAACCCTGACTCTAACAGTGATGCTGACCCTGACCCTAACACTAACCCTGACATTGAATGGGAGCCTGACCCTAACTCTAACCCTAAACGTAACCCGCACCCTGACACTAACACGGGCCCTGACCCGAAACCTAACGCTGAACCTAACCCTAAAACTAACCCCTAACATTATCCCTGACACTGACCCAAACCCGGTCTAACCCTAACCCTCAACCTAGCTCTAACCCTAACCCGAAACCCACTTTAACAATTATCCTAACCCTCTCCCTGAACCTGATCATAACCCTAACTCTGAACTTTGCCTATGTCAGAACTTAACCTTAAAACTGACCCTGGCCTTGACCTTAACTCTGACCCTAACCCTGACTGTAAACCTAACTCTGACCCAATCCGTGATCCTGAACAGAATCGTCACCCTAAATCTCACCCTGATCCTGAACCTACTCACAAAACAGAACCTAAACATAAAGCTGGCCTTACCATAACCATGAACCTAACCCTGACCCTGACCCAAACCCTGACAATAAACCTGTCCCAAATCTAAACCTGACCCTGACATGAACCTTGCCCCCACACCAAAACTTGAACCTGACTCTAAATCTGACCATGACACTGAACCTGACCCTAAAACTAACCGTCATCCTAACACTGACCCTGTCCCTGATTGTGACCATAACGCTAACTGTGACCCTACTGACCCTAAACCTAACCATGAACCTAACCCTAACCCTGACCCCTACCCTAAGCCTTACGCTAACCCTGACCTCAACGACGTCTAACCCTAACCCTGACCCTAAGTCTTTCTTAACCCTAACCCTAACACTAACCTAGTCTAAACCCAGCTCTGTTCCTTCCAGCGGGGACAACAGCTGCACCTAGTCCTCCCAGGGGGTGGGAGGAGGCTGTATGGGGGTCACTGCATGGGCACTGCGTTGAGTGGAGTGTGAGCCTTGAGCAGCTTGGGGACCAGTGGCTCAGGGAGCTCTGGTGGAGCAGGAAGTTCGGAAAGGAGCCCCCAGGCAGTGGTGACCTCACTTCCCTGACGACAGAGCCCAAGGGAATTGAAACCCACGTATCCAGGCACCCCATTACAGAGAAACCTCCAATGCCCAGCTCATATCTAGGCACATCCTAAAGGAAGCGACATGTTCTTCTGCTGTACTGAAGCAAGAGAGGATGCAGGGAGAAGACAGCTCGCCCGCCAGACAAGTCCCCTACCTGGCAGGTCATATCAGGTTTCCCCAACGCTTCAGGCCCTTTGGCTAATAAAGTCAAAAGGGGACACCAGGGGGCTCAGAGTCAGAGAGGCCCACACCTTCTTATCGACCAGTGTAGCCCTAGGTCTCCTCCCTGTCTCTGCTCTGTGTGTGTGTGTGTGTGTGTATGTGTGTGTGCATGTGTGTGTGTGCCACTGGGTTTCTGTGTCTGTGTGTAAAGAGGACCTGGCTATGCCATCGTGGGTGGAGATGACCCAAGCAGGATCAGGCTGATGAGGGTTTAGATATCTGGTGGGCAAGTCATGTTCACACCCCAGTTTAAGGCTGGTTAAGTTGGATCGGGTGTAGGGTATACACCCTTCTGCCCAGGGTTTATCCTGAGACCCTGAACGGATGGGTCCATGACCCAGGATCAGGGCTAACCCTAACAGAACCACTAACCCTGACCCTGAAACTGACTGTGAGCCTGCCCTATACCTAAGCCAAGCCCTGACCCTGACCCTGACCCTGACCCTGACTGTGATCCTGACGTGAACCCTAAACCTAAACCTAAGCCTGACACTGACCCTGATGTGGACCCTGAACCCAAACCTAACCCTGACATTACCGTAACCATGACTGAAACCTAACTAGGACCCTGACCCTGACCCTAATCCTAATCCTGACGCTGACCTAACCCGGACGCTAACCCTAAGCCTGAACGTGACTGTGAGCCTGACGCTAGCCCTAAAACTAAAGGTAACTCTAACCATGAACCTCTACGGACCCTGAACCTAAACCTAACGCTGAACCTGACCCTAACACTAACCCCTACCCTAAACCAAACCCTAACCCTGACCTTATGCTGTCTAACCAACCCTAACCATAACCCTACTTCTAAATCTAACCCAAACCCCATCCAAAACCCTACCGCCAAAACCTACGTGTGACACTGAACCGAATATTGACCCTCTACCAAAGCTTGACCCTCAACCTGACCCTGGCCCTGGCCTTCATCTGACCGTGACCCTGACCCTAATCCAAACCATGACACTACACTAACCACTACATAAACCTGTCCCTGACCCGAATGTGGATTTTAAACCCACCTAAACCTGACCCTCAACCTGACACTTGTGCTAAACTTCACCCTGAGCGTGACCCAGACCATGACCAAAAACCTAACCTTTACCCTAACAGTGACCCCGACCCTGACCTGAAAACTAAACCTGACCGTGACTGTGAGCCTGACCTTAACTCGAACCATAAATGTAACTCTGACCCTGACGCTGACACTGGCCCTCCTCGAATCCTATTGCTGATCCTAACCCTAACACTAACCCCTAAACCTACCACGGACACAGACCCTAACAAATTCTTACCCTAACAGTCAACCTAACGCTAACCCTAACACTAACCCTAAACTTAAACAATAACCATGACCCTATACCTGATAATGATCATAACCCTAACCCGGAACGTTGCCTATACCAGACCCTGACCCTAAATCACCCTCACCCTGACCCTAAACCTAACCATGACCCTCACAATGACCACAACATAACCCTGTCCCTGACCCGAATGTGGACTTTAAACCAATACCTGATCCTACCATAAACCTGACACTGGCCCTAGACTTCACCCTGACCCCGACCCAGGCAAAGACCATAAACTTAACTCTGACCCAAACAATGACCCTGACCCTGAAACTAACACTAAACCTGACACTGAATGAGAGCCTGACCCTAACTCTAACCCTAAACGTAACCCTGACACTGACACTAACATGGCCCCTGACCTGAAACCTAAGGCTGAACCTAACCCTAAAAAAACCCCTAACATTATCCCTGACACTGACCCTATCCCAGTCTAACCCTAACCCTCAACCTATCTCTAAGCCTAACTCTAACCTCACTTTAACAATTATCCTGACCCTCTCTCTGAACCTGATCATAACCCTAACTCTGAACTTTGCCTATGTCAGAACTTAACCTTAAAACTGACCCTGACCTTGACCTTAACACTGACCCTAACCCTGACTGTAAACCTAACTCTGACCCAATCCGTGAGCCTGAGCGGATTAGTAACCCTAAAGCTAACCCTGATCCTGAACCTACTCATAAAACAGAACCTAAACATAAAGCTGACCTTACCATAACCATAAACCTAATCCTGACCCTGACCCTAACCCTGACACTAAACTAGTCCCAAACCTAACCCTGACCCTGACATGAACCGTGCCCCCAAAACAAAACTTGAACCTCACCCTAAATCTGACCATGACCCTGAACCTGACCCTTAACCTAACTGTCACCCTAACCCTGACCCTGACCCTGACTCTGACAGTAATGGTAACCCTGACCCTATTGTGAGCCTGACCCTAAACCTAACCATGAACCTAACCCTAACCCTGACCCCTACCCTAACCCTAACACTAACCCTGACCCCAACGATGTCTCACCCTAACCCTAACCCTAAGTCTCTCGCTAACACTAACCCTAACCCTAACCCTAACCCTAACCCTAACCCTAACCTTAACTCGGTCTGAACCCATCTCTGTTCCCAGAAGCGGGGACAATAGTTGCATCCAGGACTCCCAGGGGCTGGGATTGGCTGTGTGGGGGTCACTGGATGAACAGGGCATGGAGTGGTGGGTGAGCCTTGAGCAGCTAGGGGATGGGCACGCTCAGGGTGCTCTGGTGGGAGCAGAAAGTTTGGTAAGGAGCCCCCATTCAATGGTGACCTCACTTCCCTGACGACAGAGCCCAACGGAATTAGAATCCACATATCCAGGCACCCCATTACAGAGAAAACCCCCCTGCCCAGCTCATTTCTAGGCACATCCTAAAGGAAGCGACATGTTCTTCTGCTGTACTGAAGCCCTGAGGATGCAGGGAGAAGAGAGCTCACCCACCATACACGTCCCCTCACTGGCAGGTCATATCAGGCTTCCCCAACGCCTCAGGCCCTTTGGCAAATAAAATCAAAAGGTGACACCAGGGGGCTCAGAGTCAGAGAGTCCCACACCTTTTAATTGAGCGGTATAGCTCTAAGTCTCCTCCCTGTGTGTGTGTGTGTGTGCGTGTGTGTGTGTGTGCGCGCGCCTCTGGGTGTCTGTGGCTCTGTGTGTAAAGAGGACCTGGCAATGCCATCGTGGGTGAAGATGTCCCAAGCAGGAGCAGGCTGATGAGGGGTTAGATGCCTGGTGGGCAGGTCATGTTTACATCCCAGTGTAATGCTGGCTAAGTGGGATCGGGTGTGGGGTCTACAGCCTTCTACCCAGGGTTTTTCCTGAGAACCTAAAGGGAGGGGACCATGAACCAGGAGCGGGGAGAACCCTAACAGTAACCACTGACCCTGACCCTGAACTGTGAGCCTGCCCCAAACCCTAACCCGAGCCCTGACCCTGACCCTGACCCTAACCCTGACCGTGATCCTGACCTGAACCCTAAACCTAAACCTAAGCCTGATGCTGACCCTGATCCGGACCCTGAACCTAAACCTAAGTCTGAGATAACCTAACTATGACTCATCCCTAAACAGGACCCTGACCTGACCCTAATCCTAATCCTGACGCTGACCTAACCCTGACCCTAACCCTAACCCTGACCCTGACTGTGCCTGACCCTAAACCTAAACCTAAAGGTAACCCTAACACTGACCCTAATATGGACCCTGTACCCAAACCGAACACTGACCCTGACCCTAACACTAACCCCTACCCTAAACCAAACCCTGACCCTGACCTTACCCTGTCTAACCCTAACCCTCACGATAACACTACTTCTAACTCTAACCCTAACCCCATCCCAAACTTTCCCCCTAAACCTAACTGTGAACCTGAACCGAACATAAAGCAAAGACTGAACCTAAACCTGACCCTGGCCCTGACCTTCACCTGACTCTGACCCTGACCCTAATCCTAACCATGACCTTAACACTGACCACTACATAACCCTGTCCCTGACCCGAATGTGGACTTTAACCAATACCTGATCCTGACACTAAACCTGACACTGGCCCTAAACTTCACCATGACCCTGACCCAGGCCATGACCATCAACCTATCCCTGACCCTAACAGTGACCCTGATCCAAACCTAACACTAACCCTGAGACTGAATGTGAGCCTGACCCTAACTCTACCCCTAAACGTAACCTTAACCCTGATACTACCACGGGTCCTCCGCTGATCCTATCGCTGAACCTAACCCTAACACTATACTCTAACCCTTCCTCGAACCCTGACCCTAAACATGTCTAACCCAAACCCTCAACCTAACTCTAACCCTAACACTAACCCTAAACTTTAACAATAACCCTTACCCTATACCTGCCTATGATCATAACCCTAACCCTGAACTTTGCCTCTACCAGACCCTGACCCTAAACCTGGCCCTGGCCCTGACCCTCAACCTAACCATGACACTAACACTGACCACTACATAACCTTGTCCCTAACCCAAATGTGGACTTTGAACCAATACCTGATCCTGACCCTAAACCTGACACTGGCTCTAAACTTCACCCTGACCCTGACCCAGGCCATGATCATAAACCTAACCCTGAGCCTAATAGTGATCCCGACCCTGACCTGATCACTAAACCTGAGCCTGGCTGTTAGCCTACCCTACTCTAACCGTAAATGTAACACTGACCCTGACACTAACACGGGCCCTACCCCGAATCCTATTGCTGAAACTAACCCTAACACTAACCCCTAACCTACCACGGACCCTGACCCTAACAAGTTCTAACCCTAACCATCAACCTAACGCTAACCCTAACACTAACGCTGAACTTTAACAATAACCCTGACCCTATAGCTGACTATGATCATAACCCTAACCCTGAACTTTACCTATACCAGACACTGACCCTAAACCTAACCGTGAAAATTGCTATGAGGGACCCTGATCCTAAACCTGACCATGGCCCTGACCCTAAACCTAACCATGACAGTAACACTGACTACTGCATAACCTTGTCCCAACCCAAATGTGGACGTAGAACCAATACCTGATCCTGACCCTAAACCTGACACTGCCCTAAACTATACCCTGACCCTGACGCAGGCCATGACCATAAACCTAACCCTGACCCTAACACTGACCCTAACCCTGACCCTAACACTAACCCTGACACTGAATGTGAGCCTGACCCTAACTCTACCCCTAAACGTAACCCTGACCCTGACACTAACACGTGCCCTCCGCGAATCCTATCGCTGAAACTAACCCTAACACTAAACCCTAACCCTACCACGGACCCTGACCCTAACGAGGGCTAACCCTAACTCTCAACCTAACTCTAACCCTAAACCTAACCCTAAACATAAACAATAACCCGGACCCTATGCCTGATTATGATCATTACCCTTACCCGGAACTTTGCATATAGCAGACCCTGACCCTAAATCTGACCCTGGCCCAGACTCTAAACAGAACCATGACCCTAACAATGACCACTAAATAATCATGTCCCTGATCCGAATGTGGACTTTAAACCAATACCTGAACCTGACCGTAAACCTGACACTGGCCCTAGACTTCACCATGACCCTGACCCAGCAAAGACTATAAACCTAACCCTGACTCTAACAGTGATGCTGACCCTGACCCTAACACTAACCCTGACATTGAATGGGAGCCTGACCCTAACTCTAACCCTAAACGTAACCCGCACCCTGACACTAACACGGGCCCTGACCCGAAACCTAACGCTGAACCTAACCCTAAAACTAACCCCTAACATTATCCCTGACACTGACCCAAACCCGGTCTAACCCTAACCCTCAACCTAGCTCCCACCCTAACCCGAAACCCACTTTAACAATTATCCTAACCCTCTCCCTGAACCTGATCATAACCCTAACTCTGAACATTGCCTATGTCAGAACTTAACCTTAAAACTGACCCTGGCCTTGACCTTAACTCTGACCCTAACCCTGACTGTAAACCTAACTCTGACCCAATCCGTGATCCTGAACAGAATCGTCACCCTAAATCTCACCCTGATCCTGAACCTACTCACAAAACAGAACCTAAACATAAAGCTGGCCTTACCATAACCATGAACCTAACCCTGACCCTGACCCTAACCCTGACAATAAACCTGTCCCAAATCTAAACCTGACCCTGACATGAACCTTGCCCCCACACCAAAACTTGAACCTGACTCTAAATCTGACCATGACACTGAACCTGACCCTAAAACTAACCGTCATCCTAACACTGACCCTGTCCCTGACTGTGACCATAACGCTAACTGTGACCCTACTGACCCTAAACCTAACCATGAACCTAACCCTAACCCTGACCCCTACCCTAAGCCTTACGCTAACCCTGACCTCAACGACGTCTAACCCTAACCCTGACCCTAAGTCTTTCTTAACCCTAACCCTAACACTAACCTAGTCTAAACCCAGCTCTGTTCCTTCCAGCGGGGACAACAGCTGCACCTAGTCCTCCCAGGGGGTGGGAGGAGGCTGTATGGGGGTCACTGCATGGGCACTGCGTTGAGTGGAGTGTGAGCCTTGAGCAGCTTGGGGACCAGTGGCTCAGGGAGCTCTGGTGGAGCAGGAAGTTCGGAAAGGAGCCCCCAGGCAGTGGTGACCTCACTTCCCTGACGACAGAGCCCAAGGGAATTGAAACCCACGTATCCAGGCACCCCATTACAGAGAAACCTCCAATGCCCAGCTCATATCTAGGCACATCCTAAAGGAAGCGACATTTTCTTCTGCTGTACTGAAGCAAGAGAGGATGCAGGGAGAAGACAGCTCGCCCGCCAGACAAGTCCCCTACCTGGCAGTTCATATCAGGTTTCCCCAACGCTTCAGGCCCTTTGGCTAATAAACTCAAAAGGGGACACCAGGGGGCTCAGAGTCAGAGAGGCCCACACCTTCTTATCGACCAGTGTAGCCCTAGGTCTCCTCCCTGTCTCTGCTCTGTGTGTGTGTGTGTGTGTGTATGTGTGTGTGCATGTGTGTGTGTGCCACTGGGTTTCTGTGTCTGTGTGTAAAGAGGACCTGGCTATGCCATCGTGGGTGGAGATGACCCAAGCAGGATCAGGCTGATGAGGGTTTAGATATCTGGTGGGCAAGTCATGTTCACACCCCAGTTTAAGGCTGGTTAAGTTGGATCGGTTGTAGGGTATACACCCTTCTGCCCAGGGTTTATCCTGAGACCCTGAACGGATGGGTCCATGACCCAGGATCAGGGCTAACCCTAACAGAACCACTAACCCTGACCCTGAAACTGACTGTGAGCCTGCCCTATACCTAAGCCAAGCCCTGACCCTGACCCTGACCCTGACCCTGACTGTGATCCTGACGTGAACCCTAAACCTAAACCTAAGCCTGACACTGACCCTGATGTGGACCCTGAACCCAAACCTAACTCTGACATTACCGTAACCATGACTGAAACCTAACTAGGACCCTGACCCTGACCCTAATCCTAATCCTGACGCTGACCTAACCCGGACGCTAACCCTAAGCCTGAACGTGACTGTGAGCCTGACGCTAGCCCTAAAACTAAAGGTAACTCTAACCATGAACCTCTACGGACCCTGAACCTAAACCTAACGCTGAACCTGACCCTAACACTAACCCCTACCCTAAACCAAACCCTAACCCTGACCTTATGCTGTCTAACCAACCCTAACCATAACCCTACTTCTAAATCTAACCCAAACCCCATCCAAAACCCTACCGCCAAAACCTACCTGTGACACTGAACCGAATATTGACCCTCTACCAAAGCTTGACCCTCAACCTAACCCTGGCCCTGACCTTCATCTGACCGTGACCCTGACCCTAATCCAAACCATGACACTACACTAACCACTACATAAACCTGTCCCTGACCCGAATGTGGATTTTAAACCCACCTAAACCTGACCCTCAACCTGACACTTGTGCTAAACTTCACCCTGAGCGTGACCCAGACCATGACCAAAAACCTAACCTTTACCCTAACAGTGACCCCGACCCTGACCTGAAAACTAAACCTGACCGTGACTGTGAGCCTGACCTTAACTCGAACCATAAATGTAACTCTGACCCTGACGCTGACACTGGCCCTCCTCGAATCCTATTGCTGATCCTAACCCTAACACTAACCCCTAAACCTACCACGGACACAGACCCTAACAAATTCTTACCCTAACAGTCAACCTAACGCTAACCCTAACACTAACCCTAAACTTAAACAATAACCATGACCCTATACCTGATAATGATCATAACCCTAACCCGGAATGTTGCCTATACCAGACCCTGACCCTAAATCACCCTCACCCTGACCCTAAACCTAACCATGACCCTCACAATGACCACAACATAACCCTGTACCTGACCCGAATGTGGACTTTAAACCAATACCTGATCCTACCATAAACCTGACACTGGCCCTAGACTTCACCCTGACCCCGACCCAGGCAAAGACCATAAACTTAACTCTGACCCAAACAATGACCCTGACCCTGAAACTAACACTAAACCTGACACTGAATGAGAGCCTGACCCTAACTCTAACCCTAAACGTAACCCTGACACTGACACTAACATGGCCCCTGACCTGAAACCTAAGGCTGAACCTAACCCTAAAAAAACCCCTAACAATTATCCCTGACACTGACCCTATCCCAGTCTAACCCTAACCCTCAACCTATCTCTAAGCCTAACTCTAACCTCTCTTTAACAATTATCCTGACCCTCTCTCTGAACCTGATCATAACCCTAACTCTGAACATTGCCTATGTCAGAACTTAACCTTAAAACTGTCCTTGACCTTGACCTTAACACTGACCCTAACCCTGACTGTAAACCTAACTCTGACCCAATCCGTGAGCCTGAACGGATTAGTAAACCTAAAGCTAACCCTGATCCTGAACCTACTCATAAAACAGAACCTAAACATAAAGCTGACCTTACCATAACCATAAACCTAATCCTGACCCTGACCCTAACCCTGACACTAAACTAGTCCCAAACCTAACCCTGACCCTGACATGAACCGTGCCCCTAAAACAAAACTTGAACCTGACCCTAAATCTGACCATGACCCTGAACCTGACCCTTAACCTAACCGTCACCCTAACACTGACCCTGACCCTGACTCTGAGAGTAATGGTAACCCTTACCCTATTGTGAGCCTGACCCTAAACCTAACCATGAACCTAACCCTAACCCTGACCCCTACGCTAACCCTAACACTAACCCTGACCCCAACGATGTCTCACCCTAACCCTAACCCTAAGTCTCTCGCTAACACTAACCCTAACCCTAACCCTAACCCTAACCCTAACCTTAACTCGGTCTGAACCCATCTCTGTTCCCAGAAGCGGGGACAATAGTTGCATCCAGGACTCCCAGGGGCTGGGATTGGCTGTGTGGGGGTCACTGGATGAACAGGGCATGGAGTGGTGGGTGAGCCTTGAGCAGCTAGGGGATGGGCACGCTCAGGGTGCTCTGGTGGGAGCAGAAAGTTTGGTAAGGAGCCCCCATTCAATGGTGACCTCACTTCCCTGACGACAGAGCCCAACGGAATTAGAATCCACGTATCCAGGCACCCCATTACAGAGAAAACCCCCCTGCCCAGCTCATTTCTAGGCACATCCTAAAGGAAGCGACATGTTCTTCTGCTGTACTGAAGCCCTGAGGATGCAGGGAGAAGAGAGCTCACCCACCATACACGTCCCCTCACTGGCAGGTCATATCAGGCTTCCCCAACGCCTCAGGCCCTTTGGCAAATAAAATCAAAAGGTGACACCAGGGGGCTCAGAGTCAGAGAGTCCCACACCTTTTAATTGAGCGGTATAGCTCTAAGTCTCCTCCCTGTGTGTGTGTGTGTGTGCGTGTGTGTGTGTGTGCGCGCACCTCTGGGTGTCTGTGGCTCTATATGTAAAGAGGACCTGGCCATGCCATCGTGGGTGAAGATGTCCCAAGCAGGAGCAGGCTGATGAGGGGTTAGATGCCTGGTGGGCAGGTCATGTTTACATCCCAGTGTAATGCTGGCTAAGTGGGATCGGGTGTGGGTTCTACAGCCTTCTGCCCAGGGTTTTTCCTGAGAACCTAAAGGGAGGGGACCATGAACCAGGAGCGGGGAGAACCCTAACAGTAACCACTGACCCTGACCCTGAACTGTGAGCCTGCCCCAAACCCTAACCCGAGCCCTGACCCTGACCCTGACCCTAACCCTGACCGTGATCCTGACCTGAACCCTAAACCTAAACCTAAGCCTGATGCTGACCCTGATCTGGACCCTGAACCTAAACCTAAGTCTGAGATAACCTAACTATGACTCATCCCTAAACAGGACCCTGACCTGACCCTAATCCTAATCCTGACGCTGACCTAACCCTGACCCTAACCCTAACCCTGACCCTGACTGTGCCTGACCCTAAACCTAAACCTAAAGGTAACCCTAACACTGACCCTAATATGGACCCTGTACCCAAACCGAACACTGACCCTGACCCTAACACTAACCCCTACCCTAAACCAAACCCTCACCCTGACCTTGCCCTGTCTAACCCTAACCCTCACGATAACACTACTTCTAACTCTAACCCTAACCCCATCCCAAACTTTCCCCCTAAACCTAACTGTGAACCTGAACCGAACATAAAGCAAAGACTGAACCTAAACCTGACCCTGGCCCTGACCTTCACCTGACTCTGACCCTGACCCTAATCCTAACCATGACCTTAACACTGACCACTACATAACCCTGTCCCTGACCCGAATGTGGACTTTAACCAATACCTGATCCTGACACTAAACCTGACACTGGCCCTAAACTTCACCATGACCCTGACCCAGGCCATGACCATCAACCTAACCCTGACCCTAACAGTGACCCTGATCCAAACCTAACACTAACCCTGAGACTGAATGTGAGCCTGACCCTAACTCTACCCCTAAACGTAACCTTAACCCTGATACTACCACGGGTCCTCCGCTGATCCTATCGCTGAACCTAACCCTAACACTATACTCTAACCCTTCCTCGAACCCTGACCCTAAACATGTCTAACCCAAACCCTCAACCTAACTCTAACCCTAACACTAACCCTAAACTTTAACAATAACCCTTACCCTATACCTGCCTATGATCATAACCCTAACCCTGAACTTTGCCTCTACCAGACCCTGACCCTAAACCTGGCCCTGGCCCTGACCCTAAACCTAACCATGACACTAACACTGACCACTACATAACCTTGTCCCTAACCCAAATGTGGACTTTGAACCAATACCTGATCCTGACCCTAAACCTGACACTGGCTCTAAACTTCACCCTGACCCTGACCCAGGCCATGATCATAAACCTAACCCTGAGCCTAATAGTGATCCCGACCCTGACCTGAACACTAAACCTGAGCCTGGCTGTTAGCCTACCCTACTCTAACCGTAAATGTAACACTGACCCTGACACTAACACAGGCCCTACCCCGAATCCTATTGCTGAAACTAACCCTAACACTAACCCCTAACCTACCACGGACCCTGACCCTAACAAGTTCTAACCCTAACCATCAACCTAACGCTAACCCTAACACTAACGCTGAACTTTAACAATAACCCTGACCCTATAGCTGACTATGATCATAACCCTAACCCTGAACTTTACCTATACCAGACACTGACCCTAAACCTAACCGTGAAAATTGCTATGAGGGACCCTGATCCTAAACCTGACCATGGCCCTGACCCTAAACCTAACCATGACAGTAACACTGACTACTGCATAACCTTGTCCCAACCCAAATGTGGACGTAGAACCAATACCTGATCCTGACCCTAAACCTGACACTGCCCTAAACTATACCCTGACCCTGACGCAGGCCATGACCATAAACCTAACCCTGACCCTAACACTGACCCTAACCCTGACCCTAACACTAACCCTGACACTGAATGTGAGCCTGACCCTAACTCTACCCCTAAACGTAACCCTGACCCTGACACTAACACGTGCCCTCCGCGAATCCTATCGCTGAAACTAACCCTAACACTAAACCCTAACCCTACCACGGACCCTGACCCTAACGAGGGCTAACCCTAACTCTCAACCTAACTCTAACCCTAAACCTAACCCTAAACATAAACAATAACCCGGACCCTATGCCTGATTATGATCATTACCCTTACCCGGAACTTTGCATATAGCAGACCCTGACCCTAAATCTGACCCTGGCCCAGACTCTAAACAGAACCATGACCCTAACAATGACCACTAAATAATCATGTCCCTGACCCGAATGTGGACTTTAAACCAATACCTGAACCTGACCGTAAACCTGACACTGGCCCTAGACTTCACCATGACCCTGACCCAGCAAAGACTATAAACCTAACCCTGACTCTAACAGTGATGCTGACCCTGACCCTAACACTAACCCTGACATTGAATGGGAGCCTGACCCTAACTCTAACCCTAAACGTAACCCGCACCCTGACACTAACACGGGCCCTGACCCGAAACCTAACGCTGAACCTAACCCTAAAACTAACCCCTAACATTATCCCTGACACTGACCCAAACCCGGTCTAACCCTAACCCTCAACCTAGCTCCCACCCTAACCCGAAACCCACTTTAACAATTATCCTAACCCTCTCCCTGAACCTGATCATAACCCTAACTCTGAACATTGCCTATGTCAGAACTTAACCTTAAAACTGACCCTGGCCTTGACCTTAACTCTGACCCTAACCCTGACTGTAAACCTAACTCTGACCCAATCCGTGATCCTGAACAGAATCGTCACCCTAAATCTCACCCTGATCCTGAACCTACTCACAAAACAGAACCTAAACATAAAGCTGGCCTTACCATAACCATGAACCTAACCCTGACCCTGACCCTAACCCTGACAATAAACCTGTCCCAAATCTAAACCTGACCCTGACATGAACCTTGCCCCCACACCAAAACTTGAACCTGACTCTAAATCTGACCATGACACTGAACCTGACCCTAAAACTAACCGTCATCCTAACACTGACCCTGTCCCTGACTGTGACCATAACGCTAACTGTGACCCTACTGACCCTAAACCTAACCATGAACCTAACCCTAACCCTGACCCCTACCCTAAGCCTTACGCTAACCCTGACCTCAACGACGTCTAACCCTAACCCTGACCCTAAGTCTTTCTTAACCCTAACCCTAACACTAACCTAGTCTAAACCCAGCTCTGTTCCTTCCAGCGGGGACAACAGCTGCACCTAGTCCTCCCAGGGGGTGGGAGGAGGCTGTATGGGGGTCACTGCATGGGCACTGCGTTGAGTGGAGTGTGAGCCTTGAGCAGCTTGGGGACCAGTGGCTCAGGGAGCTCTGGTGGAGCAGGAAGTTCGGAAAGGAGCCCCCAGGCAGTGGTGACCTCACTTCCCTGACGACAGAGCCCAAGGGAATTGAAACCCACGTATCCAGGCACCCCATTACAGAGAAACCTCCAATGCCCAGCTCATATCTAGGCACATCCTAAAGGAAGCGACATTTTCTTCTGCTGTACTGAAGCAAGAGAGGATGCAGGGAGAAGACAGCTCGCCCGCCAGACAAGTCCCCTACCTGGCAGTTCATATCAGGTTTCCCCAACGCTTCAGGCCCTTTGGCTAATAAACTCAAAAGGGGACACCAGGGGGCTCAGAGTCAGAGAGGCCCACACCTTCTTATCGACCAGTGTAGCCCTAGGTCTCCTCCCTGTCTCTGCTCTGTGTGTGTGTGTGTGTGTGTATGTGTGTGTGCATGTGTGTGTGTGCCACTGGGTTTCTGTGTCTGTGTGTAAAGAGGACCTGGCTATGCCATCGTGGGTGGAGATGACCCAAGCAGGATCAGGCTGATGAGGGTTTAGATATCTGGTGGGCAAGTCATGTTCACACCCCAGTTTAAGGCTGGTTAAGTTGGATCGGTTTTAGGGTATACACCCTTCTGCCCAGGGTTTATCCTGAGACCCTGAACGGATGGGTCCATGACCCAGGATCAGGGCTAACCCTAACAGAACCACTAACCCTGACCCTGAAACTGACTGTGAGCCTGCCCTATACCTAAGCCAAGCCCTGACCCTGACCCTGACCCTGACCCTGACTGTGATCCTGACGTGAACCCTAAACCTAAACCTAAGCCTGACACTGACCCTGATGTGGACCCTGAACCCAAACCTAACTCTGACATTACCGTAACCATGACTGAAACCTAACTAGGACCCTGACCCTGACCCTAATCCTAATCCTGACGCTGACCTAACCCGGACGCTAACCCTAAGCCTGAACGTGACTGTGAGCCTGACGCTAGCCCTAAAACTAAAGGTAACTCTAACCATGAACCTCTACGGACCCTGAACCTAAACCTAACGCTGAACCTGACCCTAACACTAACCCCTACCCTAAACCAAACCCTAACCCTGACCTTATGCTGTCTAACCAACCCTAACCATAACCCTACTTCTAAATCTAACCCAAACCCCATCCAAAACCCTACCGCCAAAACCTACCTGTGACACTGAACCGAATATTGACCCTCTACCAAAGCTTGACCCTCAACCTGACCCTGGCCCTGACCTTCATCTGACCGTGACCCTGACCCTAATCCAAACCATGACACTACACTAACCACTACATAAACCTGTCCCTGACCCGAATGTGGATTTTAAACCCACCTAAACCTGACCCTCAACCTGACACTTGTGCTAAACTTCACCCTGAGCGTGACCCAGACCATGACCAAAAACCTAACCTTTACCCTAACAGTGACCCCGACCCTGACCTGAAAACTAAACCTGACCGTGACTGTGAGCCTGACCTTAACTCGAACCATAAATGTAACTCTGACCCTGACGCTGACACTGGCCCTCCTCGAATCCTATTGCTGATCCTAACCCTAACACTAACCCCTAAACCTACCACGGACACAGACCCTAACAAATTCTTACCCTAACAGTCAACCTAACGCTAACCCTAACACTAACCCTAAACTTAAACAATAACCATGACCCTATACCTGATAATGATCATAACCCTAACCCGGAATGTTGCCTATACCAGACCCTGACCCTAAATCACCCTCACCCTGACCCTAAACCTAACCATGACCCTCACAATGACCACAACATAACCCTGTACCTGACCCGAATGTGGACTTTAAACCAATACCTGATCCTACCATAAACCTGACACTGGCCCTAGACTTCACCCTGACCCCGACCCAGGCAAAGACCATAAACTTAACTCTGACCCAAACAATGACCCTGACCCTGAAACTAACACTAAACCTGACACTGAATGAGAGCCTGACCCTAACTCTAACCCTAAACGTAACCCTGACACTGACACTAACATGGCCCCTGACCTGAAACCTAAGGCTGAACCTAACCCTAAAAAAACCCCTAACAATTATCCCTGACACTGACCCTATCCCAGTCTAACCCTAACCCTCAACCTATCTCTAAGCCTAACTCTAACCTCTCTTTAACAATTATCCTGACCCTCTCTCTGAACCTGATCATAACCCTAACTCTGAACATTGCCTATGTCAGAACTTAACCTTAAAACTGTCCTTGACCTTGACCTTAACACTGACCCTAACCCTGACTGTAAACCTAACTCTGACCCAATCCGTGAGCCTGAACGGATTAGTAAACCTAAAGCTAACCCTGATCCTGAACCTACTCATAAAACAGAACCTAAACATAAAGCTGACCTTACCATAACCATAAACCTAATCCTGACCCTGACCCTAACCCTGACACTAAACTAGTCCCAAACCTAACCCTGACCCTGACATGAACCGTGCCCCCAAAACAAAACTTGAACCTGACCCTAAATCTGACCATGACCCTGAACCTGACCCTTAACCTAACCGTCACCCTAACACTGACCCTGACCCTGACTCTGAGAGTAATGGTAACCCTTACCCTATTGTGAGCCTGACCCTAAACCTAACCATGAACCTAACCCTAACCCTGACCCCTACGCTAACCCTAACACTAACCCTGACCCCAACGATGTCTCACCCTAACCCTAACCCTAAGTCTCTCGCTAACACTAACCCTAACCCTAACCCTAACCCTAACCCTAACCTTAACTCGGTCTGAACCCATCTCTGTTCCCAGAAGCGGGGACAATAGTTGCATCCAGGACTCCCAGGGGCTGGGATTGGCTGTGTGGGGGTCACTGGATGAACAGGGCATGGAGTGGTGGGTGAGCCTTGAGCAGCTAGGGGATGGGCACGCTCAGGGTGCTCTGGTGGGAGCAGAAAGTTTGGTAAGGAGCCCCCATTCAATGGTGACCTCACTTCCCTGACGACAGAGCCCAACGGAATTAGAATCCACGTATCCAGGCACCCCATTACAGAGAAAACCCCCCTGCCCAGCTCATTTCTAGGCACATCCTAAAGGAAGCGACATGTTCTTCTGCTGTACTGAAGCCCTGAGGATGCAGGGAGAAGAGAGCTCACCCACCATACACGTCCCCTCACTGGCAGGTCATATCAGGCTTCCCCAACGCCTCAGGCCCTTTGGCAAATAAAATCAAAAGGTGACACCAGGGGGCTCAGAGTCAGAGAGTCCCACACCTTTTAATTGAGCGGTATAGCTCTAAGTCTCCTCCCTGTGTGTGTGTGTGTGTGCGTGTGTGTGTGTGTGCGCGCACCTCTGGGTGTCTGTGGCTCTATATGTAAAGAGGACCTGGCCATGCCATCGTGGGTGAAGATGTCCCAAGCAGGAGCAGGCTGATGAGGGGTTAGATGCCTGGTGGGCAGGTCATGTTTACATCCCAGTGTAATGCTGGCTAAGTGGGATCGGGTGTGGGTTCTACAGCCTTCTGCCCAGGGTTTTTCCTGAGAACCTAAAGGGAGGGGACCATGAACCAGGAGCGGGGAGAACCCTAACAGTAACCACTGACCCTGACCCTGAACTGTGAGCCTGCCCCAAACCCTAACCCGAGCCCTGACCCTGACCCTGACCCTAACCCTGACCGTGATCCTGACCTGAACCCTAAACCTAAACCTAAGCCTGATGCTGACCCTGATCCGGACCCTGAACCTAAACCTAAGTCTGAGATAACCTAACTATGACTCATCCCTAAACAGGACCCTGACCTGACCCTAATCCTAATCCTGACGCTGACCTAACCCTGACCCTAACCCTAACCCTGACCCTGACTGTGCCTGACCCTAAACCTAAACCTAAAGGTAACCCTAACACTGACCCTAATATGGACCCTGTACCCAAACCGAACACTGACCCTGACCCTAACACTAACCCCTACCCTAAACCAAACCCTCACCCTGACCTTGCCCTGTCTAACCCTAACCCTCACGATAACACTACTTCTAACTCTAACCCTAACCCCATCCCAAACTTTCCCCCTAAACCTAACTGTGAACCTGAACCGAACATAAAGCAAAGACTGAACCTAAACCTGACCCTGGCCCTGACCTTCACCTGACTCTGACCCTGACCCTAATCCTAACCATGACCTTAACACTGACCACTACATAACCCTGTCCCTGACCCGAATGTGGACTTTAACCAATACCTGATCCTGACACTAAACCTGACACTGGCCCTAAACTTCACCATGACCCTGACCCAGGCCATGACCATCAACCTAACCCTGACCCTAACAGTGACCCTGATCCAAACCTAACACTAACCCTGAGACTGAATGTGAGCCTGACCCTAACTCTACCCCTAAACGTAACCTTAACCCTGATACTACCACGGGTCCTCCGCTGATCCTATCGCTGAACCTAACCCTAACACTATACTCTAACCCTTCCTCGAACCCTGACCCTAAACATGTCTAACCCAAACCCTCAACCTAACTCTAACCCTAACACTAACCCTAAACTTTAACAATAACCCTTACCCTATACCTGCCTATGATCATAACCCTAACCCTGAACTTTGCCTCTACCAGACCCTGACCCTAAACCTGGCCCTGGCCCTGACCCTAAACCTAACCATGACACTAACACTGACCACTACATAACCTTGTCCCTAACCCAAATGTGGACTTTGAACCAATACCTGATCCTGACCCTAAACCTGACACTGGCTCTAAACTTCACCCTGACCCTGACCCAGGCCATGATCATAAACCTAACCCTGAGCCTAATAGTGATCCCGACCCTGACCTGAACACTAAACCTGAGCCTGGCTGTTAGCCTACCCTACTCTAACCGTAAATGTAACACTGACCCTGACACTAACACAGGCCCTACCCCGAATCCTATTGCTGAAACTAACCCTAACACTAACCCCTAACCTACCACGGACCCTGACCCTAACAAGTTCTAACCCTAACCATCAACCTAACGCTAACCCTAACACTAACGCTGAACTTTAACAATAACCCTGACCCTATAGCTGACTATGATCATAACCCTAACCCTGAACTTTACCTATACCAGACACTGACCCTAAACCTAACCGTGAAAATTGCTATGAGGGACCCTGATCCTAAACCTGACCATGGCCCTGACCCTAAACCTAACCATGACAGTAACACTGACTACTGCATAACCTTGTCCCAACCCAAATGTGGACGTAGAACCAATACCTGATCCTGACCCTAAACCTGACACTGCCCTAAACTATACCCTGACCCTGACGCAGGCCATGACCATAAACCTAACCCTGACCCTAACACTGACCCTAACCCTGACCCTAACACTAACCCTGACACTGAATGTGAGCCTGACCCTAACTCTACCCCTAAACGTAACCCTGACCCTGACACTAACACGTGCCCTCCGCGAATCCTATCGCTGAAACTAACCCTAACACTAAACCCTAACCCTACCACGGACCCGGACCCTAACGAGGGCTAACCCTAACTCTCAACCTAACTCTAACCCTAAACCTAACCCTAAACATAAACAATAACCCGGACCCTATGCCTGATTATGATCATTACCCTTACCCGGAACTTTGCATATAGCAGACCCTGACCCTAAATCTGACCCTGGCCCAGACTCTAAACAGAACCATGACCCTAACAATGACCACTAAATAATCATGTCCCTGACCCGAATGTGGACTTTAAACCAATACCTGAACCTGACCGTAAACCTGACACTGGCCCTAGACTTCACCATGACCCTGACCCAGGCAAAGACTATAAACCTAACCCTGACTCTAACAGTGATGCTGACCCTGACCCTAACACTAACCCTGACATTGAATGGGAGCCTGACCCTAACTCTAACCCTAAACGTAACCCGCACCCTGACACTAACACGGGCCCTGACCCGAAACCTAACGCTGAACCTAACCCTAAAACTAACCCCTAACATTATCCCTGACACTGACCCAAACCCGGTCTAACCCTAACCCTCAACCTAGCTCTAACCCTAACCCGAAACCCACTTTAACAATTATCCTAACCCTCTCCCTGAACCTGATCATAACCCTAACTCTGAACTTTGCCTATGTCAGAACTTAACCTTAAAACTGACCCTGGCCTTGACCTTAACTCTGACCCTAACCCTGACTGTAAACCTAACTCTGACCCAATCCGTGATCCTGAACAGAATCGTCACCCTAAATCTCACCCTGATCCTGAACCTACTCACAAAACAGAACCTAAACATAAAGCTGGCCTTACCATAACCATGAACCTAACCCTGACCCTGACCCAAACCCTGACAATAAACCTGTCCCAAATCTAAACCTGACCCTGACATGAACCTTGCCCCCACACCAAAACTTGAACCTGACTCTAAATCTGACCATGACACTGAACCTGACCCTAAAACTAACCGTCATCCTAACACTGACCCTGTCCCTGACTGTGACCATGACGCTAACCGTGACCCTACTGACCCTAAACCTAACCATGAACCTAACCCTAACCCTGACCCCTACCCTAAGCCTTACGCTAACCCTGACCTCAACGACGTCTAACCCTAACCCTGACCCTAAGTCTTTCTTAACCCTAACCCTAACACTAACCTAGTCTAAACCCAGCTCTGTTCCTTCCAGCGGGGACAACAGCTGCACCTAGTCCTCCCAGGGGGTGGGAGGAGGCTGTATGGGGGTCACTGCATGGGCACTGCGTTGAGTGGTGTGTGAGCCTTGAGCAGCTTGGGGACCAGTGGCTCAGGGAGCTCTGGTGGAGCAAGAAGTTCGGTAAGGAGCCCCCAGGCAGTGGTGACCTCACTTCCCTGACGACAGAGCCCAAGGGAATTGAAACCCACGTATCCAGGCACCCCATTACAGAGAAACCCCCAATGCCCAGCTCATATCTAGGCACATCCTAAAGGAAGCGACATGTTCTGCTGTACTGAAGCTGAGAGGATGCAGGGAGAAGACAGCTCGCCCGCCAGACAAGTCCCCTACCTGGCAGGTCATATCAGGTTTCCCCAACGCTTCAGGCCCTTTGGCTAATAAACTCAAAAGGGGACACCAGGGGGCTCAGAGTCAGAGAGGCCCACACCTTCTTATCGACCAGTGTAGCCCTAGGTCTCCTCCCTGTCTCTGCTCTGTGTGTGTGTGTGTGTGTGTGTGTGTGTGTGTGTGCATGTGTGTGTGTGCCACTGGGTTTCTGTGTCTGTGTGTAAAGAGGACCTGGCTATGCCATCGTGGGTGGAGATGACCCAAGCAGGATCAGGCTGATGAGGGTTTAGATATCTGGTGGGCAAGTCATGTTCACACCCCAGTTTAAGGCTGGTTAAGTTGGATCGGGTGTAGGGTATACACCCTTCTGCCCAGGGTTTATCCTGAGACCCTGAACGGATGGGTCCATGACCCAGGATCAGGGCTAACCCTAACAGAACCACTAACCCTGACCCTGAAACTGACTGTGAGCCTGCCCTATACCTAAGCCAAGCCCTGACCCTGACCCTGACCCTGACCCTGACTGTGATCCTGACGTGAACCCTAAACCTAAACCTAAGCCTGACACTGACCCTGATGTGGACCCTGAACCCAAACCTAACTCTGACATTACCGTAACCATGACTGAAACCTAACTAGGACCCTGACCCTGACCCTAATCCTAATCCTGACGCTGACCTAACCCGGACGCTAACCCTAAGCCTGAACGTGACTGTGAGCCTGACGCTAGCCCTAAAACTAAAGGTAACTCTAACCATGAACCTCTACGGACCCTGAACCTAAACCTAACGCTGAACCTGACCCTAACACTAACCCCTACCCTAAACCAAACCCTAACCCTGACCTTATGCTGTCTAACCAACCCTAATCATAACCCTACTTCTAAATCTAACCCAAACCCCATCCAAAACCCTACCGCCAAAACCTACCTGTGACACTGAACCGAATATTGACCCTCTACCAAAGCTTGACCCTCAACCTGACCCTGGCCCTGATCTTCATCTGACCTTGACCCTGACCCTAATCCAAACCATGACACTACACTAACCACTACATAAACCTGTCCCTGACCCGAATGTGGATTTTAAACCCACCTAAACCTGACCCTCAACCTGACACTTGTGCTATACTTCACCCTGAGCGTGACCCAGACCATGACCAAAAACCTAACCTTTACCCTAACAGTGACCCCGACCCTGACCTGAAAACTAAACCTGACCGTGACTGTGAGCCTGACCTTAACTCGAACCATAAATGTAACTCTGACCCTGACGCTGACACTGGCCCTCCTCGAATCCTATTGCTGATCCTAACCCTAACACTAACCCCTAAACCTACCACGGACACAGACCCTAACAAATTCTTACCCTAACAGTCAACCTAACGCTAACCCTAACACTAACCCTAAACTTAAACAATAACCATGACCCTATACCTGATAATGATCATAACCCTAACCCGGAACGTTGCCTATACCAGACCCTGACCCTAAATCACCCTCACCCTGACCCTAAACCTAACCATGACCCTCACAATGACCACAACATAACCCTGTCCCTGACCCGAATGTGGACTTTAAACCAATACCTGATCCTACCATAAACCTGACACTGGCCCTAGACTTCACCCTGACCCCGACCCAGGCAAAGACCATAAACTTAACTCTGACCCAAACAATGACCCTGACCCTGAAACTAACACTAAACCTGACACTGAATGAGAGCCTGACCCTAACTCTAACCCTAAACGTAACCCTGACACTGACACTAACATGGCCCCTGACCTGAAACCTAAGGCTGAACCTAACCCTAAAAAAACCCCTAACATTATCCCTGACACTGACCCTATCCCAGTCTAACCCTAACCCTCAACCTATCTCTAAGCCTAACTCTAACCTCACTTTAACAATTATCCTGACCCTCTCTCTGAACCTGATCATAACCCTAACTCTGAACTTTGCCTATGTCAGAACTTTACCTTAAAACTGACCCTGACCTTGACCTTAACACTGACCCTAACCCTGACTGTAAACCTAACTCTGACCCAATCCGTGAGCCTGAACGGATTAGTAACCCTAAAGCTAACCCTGATCCTGAACCTACTCATAAAACAGAACCTAAACATAAAGCTGACCTTACCATAACCATAAACCTAATCCTGACCCTGACCCTAACCCTGACACTAAACTAGTCCCAAACCTAACCCTGACCCTGACATGAACCGTGCCCCCAAAACAAAACTTGAACCTCACCCTAAATCTTACCATGACCCTGAACCTGACCCTTAACCTAACTGTCACCCTAACCCTGACCCTGACCCTGACTCTGACAGTAATGGTAACCCTGACCCTATTGTGAGCCTGACCCTAAACCTAACCATGAACCTAACCCTAACCCTGACCCCTACCCTAACCCTAACACTAACCCTGACCCCAACGATGTCTCACCCTAACCCTAACCCTAAGTCTCTCGCTAACACTAACCCTAACCCTAACCCTAACCCTAACCCTAACCCTAACCTTAACTCGGTCTGAACCCATCTCTGTTCCCAGAAGCGGGGACAATAGTTGCATCCAGGACTCCCAGGGGCTGGGATTGGCTGTGTGGGGGTCACTGGATGAACAGGGCATGGAGTGGTGGGTGAGCCTTGAGCAGCTAGGAGATGGGCACGCTCAGGGTGCTCTGGTGGGAGCAGAAAGTTTGGTAAGGAGCCCCCATTCAATGGTGACCTCACTTCCCTGACGACAGAGCCCAACGGAATTAGAATCCATGTATCCAGGCACCCCATTACAGAGAAAACCCCCCTGCCCAGCTCATTTCTAGGCACATCCTAAAGGAAGCGACATGTTCTTCTGCTGTACTGAAGCCCTGAGGATGCAGGGAGAAGAGAGCTCACCCACCATACACGTCCCCTCACTGGCAGGTCATATCAGGCTTCCCCAACGCCTCAGGCCCTTTGGCAAATAAAATCAAAAGGTGACACCAGGGGGCTCAGAGTCAGAGAGTCCCACACCTTTTAATTGAGCGGTATAGCTCTAAGTCTCCTCCCTGTGTGTGTGTGTGTGTGCGTGTGTGTGTGTGTGCGCGCGCCTCTGGGTGTCTGTGGCTCTGTGTGTAAAGAGGACCTGGCCATGCCATCGTGGGTGAAGATGTCCCAAGCAGGAGCAGGCTGATGAGGGGTTAGATGCCTGGTGGGCAGGTCATGTTTACATCCCAGTGTAATGCTGGCTAAGTGGGATCGGGTGTGGGTTCTACAGCCTTCTGCCCAGGGTTTTTCCTGAGAACCTAAAGGGAGGGGACCATGAACCAGGAGCGGGGAGAACCCTAACAGTAACCACTGACCCTGACCCTGAACTGTGAGCCTGCCCCAAACCCTAACCCGAGCCCTGACCCTGACCCTGACCCTAACCCTGACCGTGATCCTGACCTGAACCCTAAACCTAAACCTAAGCCTGATGCTGACCCTGATCCGGACCATGAACCTAAACCTAAGTCTGAGATAACCTAACTATGACTCATCCCTAAACAGGACCCTGACCTGACCCTAATCCTAATCCTGACGCTGACCTAACCCTGACCCTAACCCTAACCCTGACCCTGACTGTGCCTGACCCTAAACCTAAACCTAAAGGTAACCCTAACACTGACCCTAATATGGACCCTGTACCCAAACCGAACACTGACCCTGACCCTAACACTAACCCCTACCCTAAACCAAACCCTCACCCTGACCTTACCCTGTCTAACCCTAACCCTCACGATAACACTACTTCTAACTCTAACCCTAACCCCATCCCAAACTTTCCCCCTAAACCTAACTGTGAACCTGAACCGAACATAAAGCAAAGACTGAACCTAAACCTGACCCTGGCCCTGACCTTCACCTGACTCTGACCCTGACCCTAATCCTAACCATGACCTTAACACTGACCACTACATAACCCTGTCCCTGACCCGAATGTGGACTTTAACCAATACCTGATCCTGACACTAAACCTGACACTGGCCCTAAACTTCACCATGACCCTGACCCAGGCCATGACCATCAACCTAACCCTGACCCTAACAGTGACCCTGATCCAAACCTAACACTAACCCTGAGACTGAATGTGAGCCTGACCCTAACTCTACCCCTAAACGTAACCTTAACCCTGATACTACCACGGGTCCTCCGCTGATCCTATCGCTGAACCTAACCCTAACACTATACTCTAACCCTTCCTCGAACCCTGACCCTAAACATGTCTAACCCAAACCCTCAACCTAACTCTAACCCTAACACTAACCCTAAACTTTAACAATAACCCTTACCCTATACCTGCCTATGATCATAACCCTAACCCTGAACTTTGCCTCTACCAGACCCTGACCCTAAACCTGGCCCTGGCCCTGACCCTAAACCTAACCATGACACTAACACTGACCACTACATAACCTTGTCCCTAACCCAAATGTGGACTTTGAACCAATACCTGATCCTGACCCTAAACCTGACACTGGCTCTAAACTTCACCCTGACCCTGACCCAGGCCATGATCATAAACCTAACCCTGAGCCTAATAGTGATCCCGACCCTGACCTGAACACTAAACCTGAGCCTGGCTGTTAGCCTACCCTACTCTAACCGTAAATGTAACACTGACCCTGACACTAACACAGGCCCTACCCCGAATCCTATTGCTGAAACTAACCCTAACACTAACCCCTAACCTACCACGGACCCTGACCCTAACAAGTTCTAACCCTAACCATCAACCTAACGCTAACCCTAACACTAACGCTGAACTTTAACAATAACCCTGACCCTATAGCTGACTATGATCATAACCCTAACCCTGAACTTTACCTATACCAGACACTGACCCTAAACCTAACCGTGAAAATTGCTATGAGGGACCCTGATCCTAAACCTGACCATGGCCCTGACCCTAAACCTAACCATGACAGTAACACTGACTACTGCATAACCTTGTCCCAACCCAAATGTGGACGTAGAACCAATACCTGATCCTGACCCTAAACCTGACACTGCCCTAAACTATACCCTGACCCTGACGCAGGCCATGACCATAAACCTAACCCTGACCCTAACACTGACCCTAACCCTGACCCTAACACTAACCCTGACACTGAATGTGAGCCTGACCCTAACTCTACCCCTAAACGTAACCCTGACCCTGACACTAACACGTGCCCTCCGCGAATCCTATCGCTGAAACTAACCCTAACACTAAACCCTAACCCTACCACGGACCCTGACCCTAACGAGGGCTAACCCTAACTCTCAACCTAACTCTTACCCTAAACCTAACCCTAAACATAAACAATAACCCGGACCCTATGCCTGATTATGATCATTACCCTTACCCGGAACTTTGCATATAGCAGACCCTGACCCTAAATCTGACCCTGGCCCAGACTCTAAACAGAACCATGACCCTAACAATGACCACTAAATAATCATGTCCCTGACCCGAATGTGGACTTTAAACCAATACCTGAACCTGACCGTAAACCTGACACTGGCCCTAGACTTCACCATGACCCTGACCCAGGCAAAGACTATAAACCTAACCCTGACTCTAACAGTGATGCTGACCCTGACCCTAACACTAACCCTGACATTGAATGGGAGCCTGACCCTAACTCTAACCCTAAACGTAACCCGCACCCTGACACTAACACGGGCCCTGACCCGAAACCTAACGCTGAACCTAACCCTAAAACTAACCCCTAACATTATCCCTGACACTGACCCAAACCCGGTCTAACCCTAACCCTCAACCTAGCTCTAACCCTAACCCGAAACCCACTTTAACAATTATCCTAACCCTCTCCCTGAACCTGATCATAACCCTAACTCTGAACTTTGCCTATGTCAGAACTTAACCTTAAAACTGACCCTGGCCTTGACCTTAACTCTGACCCTAACCCTGACTGTAAACCTAACTCTGACCCAATCCGTGATCCTGAACAGAATCGTCACCCTAAATCTCACCCTGATCCTGAACCTACTCACAAAACAGAACCTAAACATAAAGCTGGCCTTACCATAACCATGAACCTAACCCTGACCCTGACCCAAACCCTGACAATAAACCTGTCCCAAATCTAAACCTGACCCTGACATGAACCTTGCCCCCACACCAAAACTTGAACCTGACTCTAAATCTGACCATGACACTGAACCTGACCCTAAAACTAACCGTCATCCTAACACTGACCCTGTCCCTGACTGTGACCATGACGCTAACCGTGACCCTACTGACCCTAAACCTAACCATGAACCTAACCCTAACCCTGACCCCTACCCTAAGCCTTACGCTAACCCTGACCTCAACGACGTCTAACCCTAACCCTGACCCTAAGTCTTTCTTAACCCTAACCCTAACACTAACCTAGTCTAAACCCAGCTCTGTTCCTTCCAGCGGGGACAACAGCTGCACCTAGTCCTCCCAGGGGGTGGGAGGAGGCTGTATGGGGGTCACTGCATGGGCACTGCGTTGAGTGGTGTGTGAGCCTTGAGCAGCTTGGGGACCAGTGGCTCAGGGAGCTCTGGTGGAGCAAGAAGTTCGGTAAGGAGCCCCCAGGCAGTGGTGACCTCACTTCCCTGACGACAGAGCCCAAGGGAATTGAAACCCACGTATCCAGGCACCCCATTACAGAGAAACCCCCAATGCCCAGCTCATATCTAGGCACATCCTAAAGGAAGCGACATGTTCTGCTGTACTGAAGCTGAGAGGATGCAGGGAGAAGACAGCTCGCCCGCCAGACAAGTCCCCTACCTGGCAGGTCATATCAGGTTTCCCCAACGCTTCAGGCCCTTTGGCTAATAAACTCAAAAGGGGACACCAGGGGGCTCAGAGTCAGAGAGGCCCACACCTTCTTATCGACCAGTGTAGCCCTAGGTCTCCTCCCTGTCTCTGCTCTGTGTGTGTGTGTGTGTGTGTGTGTGTGTGTGCATGTGTGTGTGTGCCACTGGGTTTCTGTGTCTGTGTGTAAAGAGGACCTGGCTATGCCATCGTGGGTGGAGATGACCCAAGCAGGATCAGGCTGATGAGGGTTTAGATATCTGGTGGGCAAGTCATGTTCACACCCCAGTTTAAGGCTGGTTAAGTTGGATCGGGTGTAGGGTATACACCCTTCTGCCCAGGGTTTATCCTGAGACCCTGAACGGATGGGTCCATGACCCAGGATCAGGGCTAACCCTAACAGAACCACTAACCCTGACCCTGAAACTGACTGTGAGCCTGCCCTATACCTAAGCCAAGCCCTGACCCTGACCCTGACCCTGACCCTGACTGTGATCCTGACGTGAACCCTAAACCTAAACCTAAGCCTGACACTGACCCTGATGTGGACCCTGAACCCAAACCTAACTCTGACATTACCGTAACCATGACTGAAACCTAACTAGGACCCTGACCCTGACCCTAATCCTAATCCTGACGCTGACCTAACCCGGACGCTAACCCTAAGCCTGAACGTGACTGTGAGCCTGACGCTAGCCCTAAAACTAAAGGTAACTCTAACCATGAACCTCTACGGACCCTGAACCTAAACCTAACGCTGAACCTGACCCTAACACTAACCCCTACCCTAAACCAAACCCTAACCCTGACCTTATGCTGTCTAACCAACCCTAACCATAACCCTACTTCTAAATCTAACCCAAACCCCATCCAAAACCCTACCGCCAAAACCTACGTGTGACACTGAACCGAATATTGACCCTCTACCAAAGCTTGACCCTCAACCTGACCCTGGCCCTGACCTTCATCTGACCTTGACCCTGACCCTAATCCAAACCATGACACTACACTAACCACTACATAAACCTGTCCCTGACCCGAATGTGGATTTTAAACCCACCTAAACCTGACCCTCAACCTGACACTTGTGCTATACTTCACCCTGAGCGTGACCCAGACCATGACCAAAAACCTAACCTTTACCCTAACAGTGACCCCGACCCTGACCTGAAAACTAAACCTGACCGTGACTGTGAGCCTGACCTTAACTCGAACCATAAATGTAACTCTGACCCTGACGCTGACACTGGCCCTCCTCGAATCCTATTGCTGATCCTAACCCTAACACTAACCCCTAAACCTACCACGGACACAGACCCTAACAAATTCTTACCCTAACAGTCAACCTAACGCTAACCCTAACACTAACCCTAAACTTAAACAATAACCATGACCCTATACCTGATAATGATCATAACCCTAACCCGGAACGTTGCCTATACCAGACCCTGACCCTAAATCACCCTCACCCTGACCCTAAACCTAACCATGACCCTCACAATGACCACAACATAACCCTGTCCCTGACCCGAATGTGGACTTTAAACCAATACCTGATCCTACCATAAACCTGACACTGGCCCTAGACTTCACCCTGACCCCGACCCAGGCAAAGACCATAAACTTAACTCTGACCCAAACAATGACCCTGACCCTGAAACTAACACTAAACCTGACACTGAATGAGAGCCTGACCCTAACTCTAACCCTAAACGTAACCCTGACACTGACACTAACATGGCCCCTGACCTGAAACCTAAGGCTGAACCTAACCCTAAAAAAACCCCTAACATTATCCCTGACACTGACCCTATCCCAGTCTAACCCTAACCCTCAACCTATCTCTAAGCCTAACTCTAACCTCACTTTAACAATTATCCTGACCCTCTCTCTGAACCTGATCATAACCCTAACTCTGAACTTTGCCTATGTCAGAACTTAACCTTAAAACTGACCCTGACCTTGACCTTAACACTGACCCTAACCCTGACTGTAAACCTAACTCTGACCCAATCCGTGAGCCTGAACGGATTAGTAACCCTAAAGCTAACCCTGATCCTGAACCTACTCATAAAACAGAACCTAAACATAAAGCTGACCTTACCATAACCATAAACCTAATCCTGACCCTGACCCTAACCCTGACACTAAACTAGTCCCAAACCTAACCCTGACCCTGACATGAACCGTGCCCCCAAAACAAAACTTGAACCTCACCCTAAATCTTACCATGACCCTGAACCTGACCCTTAACCTAACTGTCACCCTAACCCTGACCCTGACCCTGACTCTGACAGTAATGGTAACCCTGACCCTATTGTGAGCCTGACCCTAAACCTAACCATGAACCTAACCCTAACCCTGACCCCTACCCTAACCCTAACACTAACCCTGACCCCAACGATGTCTCACCCTAACCCTAACCCTAAGTCTCTCGCTAACACTAACCCTAACCCTAACCCTAACCCAAACCCTAACCCTAACCCTAACCTTAACTCGGTCTGAACCCATCTCTGTTCCCAGAAGCGGGGACAATAGTTGCATCCAGGACTCCCAGGGGCTGGGATTGGCTGTGTGGGGGTCACTGGATGAACAGGGCATGGAGTGGTGGGTGAGCCTTGAGCAGCTAGGAGATGGGCACGCTCAGGGTGCTCTGGTGGGAGCAGAAAGTTTGGTAAGGAGCCCCCATTCAATGGTGACCTCACTTCCCTGACGACAGAGCCCAACGGAATTAGAATCCACGTATCCAGGCACCCCATTACAGAGAAAACCCCCCTGCCCAGCTCATTTCTAGGCACATCCTAAAGGAAGCGACATGTTCTTCTGCTGTACTGAAGCCCTGAGGATGCAGGGAGAAGAGAGCTCACCCACCATACACATCCCCTCACTGGCAGGTCATATCAGGCTTCCCCAACGCCTCAGGCCCTTTGGCAAATAAAATCAAAAGGTGACACCAGGGGGCTCAGAGTCAGAGAGTCCCACACCTTTTAATTGAGCGGTATAGCTCTAAGTCTCCTCCCTGTGTGTGTGTGTGTGTGCGTGTGTGTGTGTGTGCGCGCGCCTCTGGGTGTCTGTGGCTCTGTGTGTAAAGAGGACCTGGCCATGCCATCGTGGGTGAAGATGTCCCAAGCAGGAGCAGGCTGATGAGGGGTTAGATGCCTGGTGGGCAGGTCATGTTTACATCCCAGTGTAATGCTGGCTAAGTGGGATCGGGTGTGGGGTCTACAGCCTTCTGCCCAGGGTTTTTCCTGAGAACCTAAAGGGAGGGGACCATGAACCAGGAGCGGGGAGAACCCTAACAGTAACCACTGACCCTGACCCTGAACTGTGAGCCTGCCCCAAACCCTAACCCGAGCCCTGACCCTGACCCTGACCCTAACCCTGACCGTGATCCTGACCTGAACCCTAAACCTAAACCTAAGCCTGATGCTGACCCTGATCCGGACCCTGAACCTAAACCTAAGTCTGAGATAACCTAACTATGACTCATCCCTAAACAGGACCCTGACCTGACCCTAATCCTAATCCTGACGCTGACCTAACCCTGACCCTAACCCTAACCCTGACCCTGACTGTGCCTGACCCTAAACCTAAACCTAAAGGTAACCCTAACACTGACCCTAATATGGACCCTGTACCCAAACCGAACACTGACCCTGACCCTAACACTAACCCCTACCCTAAACCAAACCCTCACCCTGACCTTACCCTGTCTAACCCTAACCCTCACGATAACACTACTTCTAACTCTAACCCTAACCCCATCCCAAACTTTCCCCCTAAACCTAACTGTGAACCTGAACCGAACATAAAGCAAAGACTGAACCTAAACCTGACCCTGGCCCTGACCTTCACCTGACTCTGACCCTGACCCTAATCCTAACCATGACCTTAACACTGACCACTACATAACCCTGTCCCTGACCCGAATGTGGACTTTAACCAATACCTGATCCTGACACTAAACCTGACACTGGCCCTAAACTTCACCATGACCCTGACCCAGGCCATGACCATCAACCTAACCCTGACCCTAACAGTGACCCTGATCCAAACCTAACACTAACCCTGAGACTGAATGTGAGCCTGACCCTAACTCTACCCCTAAACGTAACCTTAACCCTGATACTACCACGGGTCCTCCGCTGATCCTATCGCTGAACCTAACCCTAACACTATACTCTAACCCTTCCTCGAACCCTGACCCTAAACATGTCTAACCCAAACCCTCAACCTAACTCTAACCCTAACACTAACCCTAAACTTTAACAATAACCCTTACCCTATACCTGCCTATGATCATAACCCTAACCCTGAACTTTGCCTCTACCAGACCCTGACCCTAAACCTGGCCCTGGCCCTGACCCTAAACCTAACCATGACACTAACACTGACCACTACATAACCTTGTCCCTAACCCAAATGTGGACTTTGAACCAATACCTGATCCTGACCCTAAACCTGACACTGGCTCTAAACTTCACCCTGACCCTGACCCAGGCCATGATCATAAACCTAACCCTGAGCCTAATAGTGATCCCGACCCTGACCTGAACACTAAACCTGAGCCTGGCTGTTAGCCTACCCTACTCTAACCGTAAATGTAACACTGACCCTGACACTAACACAGGCCCTACCCCGAATCCTATTGCTGAAACTAACCCTAACACTAACCCCTAACCTACCACGGACCCTGACCCTAACAAGTTCTAACCCTAACCATCAACCTAACGCTAACCCTAACACTAACGCTGAACTTTAACAATAACCCTGACCCTATAGCTGACTATGATCATAACCCTAACCCTGAACTTTACCTATACCAGACACTGACCCTAAACCTAACCGTGAAAATTGCTATGAGGGACCCTGATCCTAAACCTGACCATGGCCCTGACCCTAAACCTAACCATGACAGTAACACTGACTACTGCATAACCTTGTCCCAACCCAAATGTGGACGTAGAACCAATACCTGATCCTGACCCTAAACCTGACACTGCCCTAAACTATACCCTGACCCTGACGCAGGCCATGACCATAAACCTAACCCTGACCCTAACACTGACCCTAACCCTGACCCTAACACTAACCCTGACACTGAATGTGAGCCTGACCCTAACTCTACCCCTAAACGTAACCCTGACCCTGACACTAACACGTGCCCTCCGCGATTCCTATCGCTGAAACTAACCCTAACACTAAACCCGAACCCTACCACGGACCCTGACCCTAACGAGGGCTAACCCTAACTCTCAACCTAACTCTTACCCTAAACCTAACCCTAAACATAAACAATAACCCGGACCCTATGCCTGATTATGATCATTACCCTTACCCGGAACTTTGCATATAGCAGACCCTGACCCTAAATCTGACCCTGGCCCAGACTCTAAACAGAACCATGACCCTAACAATGACCACTAAATAATCATGTCCCTGACCCGAATGTGGACTTTAAACCAATACCTGAACCTGACCGTAAACCTGACACTGGCCCTAGACTTCACCATGACCCTGACCCAGGCAAAGACTATAAACCTAACCCTGACTCTAACAGTGATGCTGACCCTGACCCTAACACTAACCCTGACATTGAATGGGAGCCTGACCCTAACTCTAACCCTAAACGTAACCCGCACCCTGACACTAACACGGGCCCTGACCCGAAACCTAACGCTGAACCTAACCCTAAAACTAACCCCTAACATTATCCCTGACACTGACCCAAATCCGGTCTAACCCTAACCCTCAACCTAGCTCTAACCCTAACCCGAAACCCACTTTAACAATTATCCTAACCCTCTCCCTGAACCTGATCATAACCCTAACTCTGAACATTGCCTATGTCAGAACTTAACCTTAAAACTGACCCTGGCCTTGACCTTAACTCTGACCCTAACCCTGACTGTAAACCTAACTCTGACCCAATCCGTGATCCTGAACAGAATCGTCACCCTAAATCTCACCCTGATCCTGAACCTACTCACAAAACAGAACCTAAACATAAAGCTGGCCTTACCATAACCATGAACCTAACCCTGACCCTGACCCTAACCCTGACTTTAAACCTGTCCCAAATCTAAACCTGACCCTGACATGAACCTTGCCCCCACACCAAAACTTGAACCTGACTCTAAATCTGACCATGACACTGAACCTGACCCTAAAACTAACCGTCATCCTAACACTGACCCTGTCCCAGACTGTGACCATGACGCTAACCGTGACCCTACTGACCCTAAACCTAACCATGAACCTAACCCTAACCCTGACCCCTACCCTAAGCCTTACGCTAACCCTGACCTCAACGACGTCTAACCCTAACCCTGACCCTAAGTCTTTCTTAACCCTAACCCTAACACTAACCTAGTCTAAACCCAGCTCTGTTCCTTCCAGCGGGGACAACAGCTGCACCTAGTCCTCCGAGGGGGTGGGAGGAGGCTGTATGGGGGTCACTGCATGGGCACTGCGTTGAGTGGAGTGTGAGCCTTGAGCAGCTTGGGGACCAGTGGCTCAGGGAGCTCTGGTGGAGCAGGAAGTTCGGTAAGGAGCCCCCAGGCAGTGGTGACCTCACTTCCCTGACGACAGAGCCCAAGGGAATTGAAACCCACGTATCCAGGCACCCCATTACAGAGAAACCCCCAATGCCCAGCTCATATCTAGGCACATCCTAAAGGAAGCGACATGTTCTTCTGCTGTACTGAAGCTGAGAGGATGCAGGGAGAAGACAGCTCGCCCGCCAGACAAGTCCCCTACCTGGCAGGTCATATCAGGTTTCCCCAACGCTTCAGGCCCTTTGGCTAATAAACTCAAAAGGGGACACCAGGGGGCTCAGAGTCAGAGAGGCCCACACCTTCTTATCGACCAGTGTAGCCCTAGGTCTCCTCCCTGTCTCTTCTCTGTGTGTGTGTGTGTGTGTGTGTGTGTGCATGTGTGTGTGTGCCACTGGGTTTCTGTGTCTGTGTGTAAAGAGGACCTGGCTATGCCATCGTGGGTGGAGATGACCCAAGCAGGATCAGGCTGATGAGGGTTTAGATATCTGGTGGGCAAGTCATGTTCACACCCCAGTTTAAGGCTGGTTAAGTTGGATCGGGTGTAGGGTATACACCCTTCTGCCCAGGGTTTATCCTGAGACCCTGAACGGATGGGTCCATGACCCAGGATCAGGGCTAACCCTAACAGAACCACTAACCCTGACCCTGAAACTGACTGTGAGCCTGCCCTATACCTAAGCCAAGCCCTGACCCTGACCCTGACCCTGACCCTGACTGTGATCCTGACGTGAACCCTAAACCTAAACCTAAGCCTGACACTGACCCTGATGTGGACCCTGAACCCAAACCTAACTCTGACATTACCGTAACCATGACTGAAACCTAACTAGGACCCTGACCCTGACCCTAATCCTAATCCTGACGCTGACCTAACCCGGACGCTAACCCTAAGCCTGAACGTGACTGTGAGCCTGACGCTAGCCCTAAAACTAAAGGTAACTCTAACCATGAACCTCTACGGACCCTGAACCTAAACCTAACGCTGAACCTGACCCTAACACTAACCCCTACCCTAAACCAAACCCTAACCCTGACCTTATGCTGTCTAACCAACCCTAACCATAACCCTACTTCTAAATCTAACCCAAACCCCATCCAAAACCCTACCGCCAAAACCTACCTGTGACACTGAACCGAATATTGACCCTCTACCAAAGCTTGACCCTCAACCTAACCCTGGCCCTGACCTTCATCTGACCTTGACCCTGACCCTAATCCAAACCATGACACTACACTAACCACTACATAAACCTGTCCCTGACCCGAATGTGGATTTTAAACCCACCTAAACCTGACCCTCAACCTGACACTTGTGCTAAACTTCACCCTGAGCGTGACCCAGACCATGACCAAAAACCTAACCTTTACCCTAACAGTGACCCCGACCCTGACCTGAAAACTAAACCTGACCGTGACTGTGAGCCTGACCTTAACTCGAACCATAAATGTAACTCTGACCCTGACGCTGACACTGGCCCTCCTCGAATCCTATTGCTGATCCTAACCCTAACACTAACCCCTAAACCTACCACGGACACAGACCCTAACAAATTCTTACCCTAACAGTCAACCTAACGCTAACCCTAACACTAACCCTAAACTTAAACAATAACCATGAACCTATACCTGATAATGATCATAACCCTAACCCGGAACGTTGCCTATACCAGACCCTGACCCTAAATCACCCTCACCCTGACCCTAAACCTAACCATGACCCTCACAATGACCACAACATAACCCTGTCCCTGACCCGAATGTGGACTTTAAACCAATACCTGATCCTACCATAAACCTGACACTGGCCCTAGACTTCACCCTGTCCCCGACCCAGGCAAAGACCATAAACTTAATTCTGACCCAAACAATGACCCTGACCCTGAAACTAACACTAAACCTGACACTGAATGAGAGCCTGACCCTAACTCTAACCCTAAACGTAACCCTGACACTGACACTAACATGGCCCCTGACCTGAAACCTAAGGCTGAACCTAACCCTAAAAAAACCCCTAACATTATCCCTGACACTGACCCTATCCCAGTCTAACCCTAACCCTCAACCTATCTCTAAGCCTAACTCTAACCTCACTTTAACAATTATCCTGACCCTCTCTCTGAACCTGATCATAACCCTAACTCTGAACATTGCCTATGTCAGAACTTAACCTTAAAACTGACCCTGACCTTGACCTTAACACTGACCCTAACCCTGACTGTAAACCTAACTCTGACCCAATCCGTGAGCCTGAACGGATTAGTAACCCTAAAGCTAACCCTGATCCTGAACCTACTCATAAAACAGAACCTAAACATAAAGCTGACCTTACCATAACCATAAACCTAATCCTGACCCTGACCCTAACCCTGACACTAAACTAGTCCCAAACCTAACCCTGACCCTGACATGAACCGTGCCCCCAAAACAAAACTTGAACCTGACCCTAAATCTGACCATGACCCTGAACCTGACCCTTAACCTAACCGTCACTCTAACACTGACCCTGACCCTGACTCTGACAGTAATGGTAACACTGACCGTATTGTGAGCCTGACCCTAAACCTAACCATGAACCTAACCCTAACCCTGACCCCTACCCTAACCCTAACACTAACCCTGACCCCAACGATGTCTCACCCTAACCCTAACCCTAAGTCTCTCGCTAACACTAACCCTAACCCTAACCCTAACCCTAACCCTAACCTTAACTCGGTCTGAACCCATCTCTGTTCCCAGAAGCGGGGACAATAGTTGCATCCAGGACTCCCAGGGGCTGGGATTGGCTGTGTGGGGGTCACTGGATGAACAGGGCATGGAGTGGTGGGTGAGCCTTGAGCAGCTAGGGGATGGGCACGCTCAGGGTGCTCTGGTGGGAGCAGAAAGTTTGGTAAGGAGCCCCCATTCAATGGTGACCTCACTTCCCTGACGACAGAGCCCAACGGAATTAGAATCCACGTATCCAGGCACCCCATTACAGAGAAAACCCCCCTGCCCAGCTCATTTCTAGGCACATCCTAAAGGAAGCGACATGTTCTTCTGCTGTACTGAAGCCCTGAGGATGCAGGGAGAAGAGAGCTCACCCACCATACACGTCCCCTCACTGGCAGGTCATATCAGGCTTCCCCAACACCTCAGGCCCTTTGGCAAATAAAATCAAAAGGTGACACCAGGGGGCTCAGAGTCAGAGAGTCCCACACCTTTTAATTGAGCGGTATAGCTCTAAGTCTCCTCCGTGTGTGTGTGTGTGTGTGTGTGTGTGTGTGCGTGTGTGTGTGTGTGCGCGCGCCTCTGGGTGTCTGTGGCTCTGTGTGTAAAGAGGACCTGGCCATGCCATCGTGGGTGAAGATGTCCCAAGCAGGAGCAGGCTGATGAGGGGTTAGATGCCTGGTGGGCAGGTCATGTTTACATCCCAGTGTAATGCTGGCTAAGTGGGATCGGGTGTGGGGTCTACAGCCTTCTGCCCAGGGTTTTTCCTGAGGACCTAAAGGGAGGGGACCATGAACCAGGAGCGGGGAGAACCCTAACAGTAACCACTGACCCTGACCCTGAACTGTGAGCCTGCCCCAAACCCTAACCCGAGCCCTGACCCTGACCCTGACCCTAACCCTGACCGTGATCCTGACCTGAACCCTAAACCTAAACCTAAGCCTGATGCTGACCCTGATCCGGACCCTGAACCTAAACCTAAGTCTGAGATAACCTAACTATGACTCATCCCTAAACAGGACCCTGACCTGACCCTAATCCTAATCCTGACGCTGACCTAACCCTGACCCTAACCCTAACCCTGACCCTGACTGTGCCTGACCATAAACCTAAACCTAAAGGTAACCCTAACACTGACCCTAATATGGACCATGTACCCAAACCGAACACTGACCCTGACCCTAACACTAACCCCTACCCTAAACCAAACCCTCACCCTGACCTTACCCTGTCTAACCCTAACCCTCACGATAACACTACTTCTAACTCTAACCCTAACCCCATCCCAAACTTTCTCCCTAAACCTAACTGTGAACCTGAACCGAATATAAAGCAAAGACTGAACCTAAACCTGACCCTGGCCCTGACCTTCACCTGACTCTGACCCTGACCCTAATCCTAACCATGACCTTAACACTGACCACTACATAACCCTGTCCCTGACCCGAATGTGGACTTTAACCAATACCTGATCCTGACACTAAACCTGACACTGGCCCTAAACTTCACCATGACCCTGACCCAGGCCATGACCATCAACCTAACCCTGACCCTAACAGTGACCCTGATCCAAACCTAACACTAACCCTGAGACTGAATGTGAGCCTGACCCTAACTCTACCCCTAAACGTAACTTAACCCTGACACTACCACGGGTCCTCCGCTGATCCTATCGCTGAACCTAACCCTAACACTATACTCTAACCCTTCCTCGAACCCTGACCCTAAACATGTCTAACCCAAACCCTCAACCTAACTCTAACCCTAACACTAACCCTAAACTTTAACAATAACCCTTACCCTATACCTGCCTATGATCATAACCCTAACCCTGAACTTTGCCTCTACCAGACCCTGACCCTAAACCTGGCCCTGGCCCTGACCCTAAACCTAACCATGACACTAACACTGACCACTACATAACCTTGTCCCTAACCCAAATGTGGACTTTGAACCAATACCTGATCCTGACCCTAAACCTGACACTGGCTCTAAACTTCACCCTGACCGTGACCCAGGCCATGAACATAAACCTAACCCTGAGCCTAATAGTGATCCCGACCCTGACCTGAACACTAAACCTGAGCCTGGCTGTTAGCCTACCCTACTCTAACCGTAAATGTAACACTGACCCTGACACTAACACAGGCCCTACCCCGAATCCTATTGCTGAAACTAACCCTAACACTAACCCCTAACCTACCACGGACCCTGACCTTAACAAGTTCTAACCCTAACCATCAACCTAACGCTAACCCTAACACTAACGCTGAACTTTAACAATAACCCTGACCCTATAGCTGACTATGATCATAACCCTAACCCTGAACTTTACCTATACCAGACACTGACCCTAAACCTAACCGTGAAAATTGCTATGAGGGACCCTGATCCTAAACCTGACCATGGCCCTGACCCTAAACCTAACCATGACAGTAACACTGACTACTGCATAACCTTGTCCCAACCCAAATGTGGACGTAGAACCAATACCTGATCCTGACCCTAAACCTGACACTGCCCTAAACTATACCCTGACCCTGACGCAGGCCATGACCATAAACCTAACCCTGACCCTAACACTGACCCTAACCCTGACCCTAACACTAACCCTGACACTGAATGTGAGCCTGACCCTAACTCTACCCCTAAACGTAACCCTGACCCTGACACTAACACGTGCCCTCCGCGAATCCTATCGCTGAAACTAACCCTAACACTAAACCCTAACCCTACCACGGACCCTGACCCTAACGAGGGCTAACCCTAACTCTCAACCTAACTCTTACCCTAAACCTAACCCTAAACATAAACAATAACCCGGACCCTATGCCTGATTATGATCATTACCCTTACCCGGAACTTTGCATATAGCAGACCCTGACCCTAAATCTGACCCTGGCCCAGACTCTAAACAGAACCATGACCCTAACAATGACCACTAAATAATCATGTCCCTGACCCGAATGTGGACTTTAAACCAATACCTGAACCTGACCGTAAACCTGACACTGGCCCTAGACTTCACCATGACCCTGACCCAGGCAAAGACTATAAACCTAACCCTGACTCTAACAGTGATGCTGACCCTGACCCTAACACTAACCCTGACATTGAATGGGAGCCTGACCCTAACTCTAACCCTAAACGTAACCCGCACCCTGACACTAACACGGGCCCTGACCCGAAACCTAACGCTGAACCTAACCCTAAAACTAACCCCTAACATTATCCCTGACACTGACCCAAACCCGGTCTAACCCTAACCCTCAACCTAGCTCTAACCCTAACCCGAAACCCACTTTAACAATTATCCTAACCCTCTCCCTGAACCTGATCATAACCCTAACTCTGAACATTGCCTATGTCAGAACTTAACCTTAAAACTGACCCTGGCCTTGACCTTAACTCTGACCCTAACCCTGACTGTAAACCTAACTCTGACCCAATCCGTGATCCTGAACAGAATCGTCACCCTAAATCTCACCCTGATCCTGAACCTACTCACAAAACAGAACCTAAACATAAAGCTGGCCTTACCATAACCATGAACCTAACCCTGACCCTGACCCTAACCCTGACAATAAACCTGTCCCAAATCTAAACCTGACCCTGACATGAACCTTGCCCCCACACCAAAACTTGAACCTGACTCTAAATCTGACCATGACACTGAACCTGACCCTAAAACTAACCGTCATCCTAACACTGACCCTGTCCCTGACTGTGACCATAACGCTAACCGTGACCCTACTGACCCTAAACCTAACCATGAACCTAAACCTAACCCTGACCCCTACCCTAAGCCTTACGCTAACCCTGACCTCAACGACGTCTAACCCTAACCCTGACCCTAAGTCTTTCTTAACCCTAACCCTAACACTAACCTAGTCTAAACCCAGCTCTGTTCCTTCCAGCGGGGACAACAGCTGCACCTAGTCCTCCCAGGGGGTGGGAGGAGGCTGTATGGGGGTCACTGCATGGGCACTGCGTTGAGTGGAGTGTGAGCCTTGAGCAGCTTGGGGACCAGTGGCTCAGGGAGCTCTGGTGGAGCAGGAAGTTCGGAAAGGAGCCCCCAGGCAGTGGTGACCTCACTTCCCTGACGACAGAGCCCAAGGGAATTGAAACCCACGTATCCAGGCACCCCATTACAGAGAAACCTCCAATGCCCAGCTCATATCTAGGCACATCCTAAAGGAAGCGACATGTTCTTCTGCTGTACTGAAGCAAGAGAGGATGCAGGGAGAAGACAGCTCGCCCGCCAGACAAGTCCCCTACCTGGCAGGTCATATCAGGTTTCCCCAACGCTTCAGGCCCTTTGGCTAATAAACTCAAAAGGGGACACCAGGGGGCTCAGAGTCAGAGAGGCCCACACCTTCTTATCGACCAGTGTAGCCCTAGGTCTCCTCCCTGTCTCTGCTCTGTGTGTGTGTGTGTGTGTGTATGTGTGTGTGCATGTGTGTGTGTGCCACTGGGTTTCTGTGTCTGTGTGTAAAGAGGACCTGGCTATGCCACCGTGGGTGGAGATGACCCAAGCAGGATCAGGCTGATGAGGGTTTAGATATCTGGTGGGCAAGTCATGTTCACACCCCAGTTTAAGGCTGGTTAAGTTGGATCGGGTGTAGGGTATACACCCTTCTGCCCAGGGTTTATCCTGAGACCCTGAACGGATGGGTCCATGACCCAGGATCAGGGCTAACCCTAACAGAACCACTAACCCTGACCCTGAAACTGACTGTGAGCCTGCCCTATACCTAAGCCAAGCCCTGACCCTGACCCTGACCCTGACCCTGACTGTGATCCTGACGTGAACCCTAAACCTAAACCTAAGCCTGACACTGACCCTGATGTGGACCCTGAACCCAAACCTAACTCTGACATTACCGTAACCATGACTGAAACCTAACTAGGACCCTGACCCTGACCCTAATCCTAATCCTGACGCTGACCTAACCCGGACGCTAACCCTAAGCCTGAACGTGACTGTGAGCCTGACGCTAGCCCTAAAACTAAAGGTAACTCTAACCATGAACCTCTACGGACCCTGAACCTAAACCTAACGCTGAACCTGACCCTAACACTAACCCCTACCCTAAACCAAACCCTAACCCTGACCTTATGCTGTCTAACCAACCCTAACCATAACCCTACTTCTAAATCTAACCCAAACCCCATCCAAAACCCTACCGCCAAAACCTACCTGTGACACTGAACCGAATATTGACCCTCTACCAAAGCTTGACCCTCAACCTGACCCTGGCCCTGACCTTCATCTGACCGTGACCCTGACCCTAATCCAAACCATGACACTACACTAACCACTACATAAACCTGTCCCTGACCCGAATGTGGATTTTAAACCCACCTAAACCTGACCCTCAACCTGATACTTGTGCTAAACTTCACCCTGAGCGTGACCCAGACCATGACCAAAAACCTAACCTTTACCCTAACAGTGACCCCGACCCTGACCTGAAAACTAAACCTGACCGTGACTGTGAGCCTGACCTTAACTCGAACCATAAATGTAACTCTGACCCTGACGCTGACACTGGCCCTCCTCGAATCCTATTGCTGATCCTAACCCTAACACTAACCCCTAAACCTACCACGGACACAGACCCTAACAAATTCTTACCCTAACAGTCAACCTAACGCTAACCCTAACACTAACCCTAAACTTAAACAATAACCATGAACCTATACCTGATAATGATCATAACCCTAACCCGGAACGTTGCCTATACCAGACCCTGACCCTAAATCACCCTCACCCTGACCCTAAACCTAACCATGACCCTCACAATGACCACAACATAACCCTGTACCTGACCCGAATGTGGACTTTAAACCAATACCTGATCCTACCATAAACCTGACACTGGCCCTAGACTTCACCCTGACCCCGACCCAGGCAAAGACCATAAACTTAACTCTGACCCAAACAATGACCCTGACCCTGAAACTAACACTAAACCTGACACTGAATGAGAGCCTGACCCTAACTCTAACCCTAAACGTAACCCTGACACTGACACTAACATGGCCCCTGACCTGAAACCTAAGGCTGAACCTAACCCTAAAAAAACCCCTAACAATTATCCCTGACACTGACCCTATCCCAGTCTAACCCTAACCCTCAACCTATCTCTAAGCCTAACTCTAACCTCACTTTAACAATTATCCTGACCCTCTCTCTGAACCTGATCATAACCCTAACTCTGAACATTGCCTATGTCAGAACTTAACCTTAAAACTGACCTTGACCTTGACCTTAACACTGACCCTAACCCTGACTGTAAACCTAACTCTGACCCAATCCGTGAGCCTGAACGGATTAGTAAACCTAAAGCTAACCCTGATCCTGAACCTACTCATAAAACAGAACCTAAACATAAAGCTGACCTTACCATAACCATAAACCTAATCCTGACCCTGACCCTAACCCTGACACTAAACTAGTCCCAAACCTAACCCTGACCCTGACATGAACCGTGCCCCCAAAACAAAACTTGAACCTGACCCTAAATCTGACCATGACCCTGAACCTGACCCTTAACCTAACCGTCACCCTAACACTGACCCTGACCCTGACTCTGAGAGTAATGGTAACCCTGACCCTATTGTGAGCCTGACCCTAAACCTAACCATGAACCTAACCCTAACCCTGACCCCTACCCTAACCCTAACACTAACCCTGACCCCAACGATGTCTCACCCTAACCCTAACCCTAAGTCTCTCGCTAACACTAACCCTAACCCTAACCCTAACCCTAACCCTAACCTTAACTCGGTCTGAACCCATCTCTGTTCCCAGAAGCGGGGACAATAGTTGCATCCAGGACTCCCAGGGGCTGGGATTGGCTGTGTGGGGGTCACTGGATGAACAGGGCATGGAGTGGTGGGTGAGCCTTGAGCAGCTAGGGGATGGGCACGCTCAGGGTGCTCTGGTGGGAGCAGAAAGTTTGGTAAGGAGCCCCCATTCAATGGTGACCTCACTTCCCTGACGACAGAGCCCAACGGAATTAGAATCCACGTATCCAGGCACCCCATTACAGAGAAAACCCCCCTGCCCAGCTCATTTCTAGGCACATCCTAAAGGAAGCGACATGTTCTTCTGCTGTACTGAAGCCCTGAGGATGCAGGGAGAAGAGAGCTCACCCACCATACACGTCCCCTCACTGGCAGGTCATATCAGGCTTCCCCAACGCCTCAGGCCCTTTGGCAAATAAAATCAAAAATGACACCAGGGGGCTCAGAGTCAGAGAGTCCCACACCTTTTAATTGAGCGGTATAGCTCTAAGTCTCCTCCGTGTGTGTGTGTGTGTGTGTGTGTGTGTGTGTGTGTGTGTGTGCGCGCGCGCCTCTGGGTGTCTGTGGCTCTGTGTGTAAAGAGGACCTGGCCATGCCATCGTGGGTGAAGATGTCCCAAGCAGGAGCAGGCTGATGAGGGGTTAGATGCCTGGTGGGCAGGTCATGTTTACATCCCAGTGTAATGCTGGCTAAGTGGGATCGGGTGTGGGTTCTACAGCCTTCTGCCCAGGGTTTTTCCTGAGAACCTAAAGGGAGGGGACCATGAACCAGGAGCGGGGAGAACCCTAACAGTAACCACTGACCCTGACCCTGAACTGTGAGCCTGCCCCAAACCCTAACCCGAGCCCTGACCCTGACTCTGACCCTAACCCTGACCGTGATCCTGACCTGAACCCTAAACCTAAACCTAAGCCTGATGCTGACCCTGATCCGGACCCTGAACCTAAACCTAAGTCTGAGATAACCTAACTATGACTCATCCCTAAACAGGACCCTGACCTGACCCTAATCCTAATCCTGACGCTGACCTAACCCTGACCCTAACCCTAACCCTGACCCTGACTGTGCCTGACCCTAAACCTAAACCTAAAGGTAACCCTAACACTGACCCTAATATGGACCCTGTACCCAAACCGAACACTGACCCTGACCCTAACACTAACCCCTACCCTAAACCAAACCCTGACCCTGACCTTACCCTGTCTAACCCTAACCCTCACGATAACACTACTTCTAACTCTAACCCTAACCCCATCCCAAACTTTCCCCCTAAACCTAACTGTGAACCTGAACCGAACATAAAGCAAAGACTGAACCTAAACCTGACCCTGGCCCTGACCTTCACCTGACTCTGACCCTGACCCTAATCCTAACCATGACCTTAACACTGACCACTACATAACCCTGTCCCTGACCCGAATGTGGACTTTAACCAATACCTGATCCTGACACTAAACCTGACACTGGCCCTAAACTTCACCATGACCCTGACCCAGGCCATGACCATCAACCTAACCCTGACCCTAACAGTGACCCTGATCCAAACCTAACACTAACCCTGAGACTGAATGTGAGCCTGACCCTAACTCTACCCCTAAACGTAACCTTAACCCTGATACTACCACGGGTCCTCCGCTGATCCTATCGCTGAACCTAACCCTAACACTATACTCTAACCCTTCCTCGAACCCTGACCCTAAACATGTCTAACCCAAACCCTCAACCTAACTCTAACCCTAACACTAACCCTAAACTTTAACAATAACCCTTACCCTATACCTGCCTATGATCATAACCCTAACCCTGAACTTTGCCTCTACCAGACCCTGACCCTAAACCTGGCCCTGGCCCTGACCCTAAACCTAACCATGACACTAACACTGACCACTACATAACCTTGTCCCTAACCCAAATGTGGACTTTGAACCAATACCTGATCCTGACCCTAAACCTGACACTGGCTCTAAACTTCACCCTGACCCTGACCCAGGCCATGATCATAAACCTAACCCTGAGCCTAATAGTGATCCCGACCCTGACCTGAACACTAAACCTGAGCCTGGCTGTTAGCCTACCCTACTCTAACCGTAAATGTAACACTGACCCTGACACTAACACGGGCCCTACCCCGAATCCTATTGCTGAAACTAACCCTAACACTAACCCCTAACCTACCACGGACCCTGACCCTAACAAGTTCTAACCCTAACCATCAACCTAACGCTAACCCTAACACTAACGCTGAACTTTAACAATAACCCTGACCCTATAGCTGACTATGATCATAACCCTAACCCTGAACTTTACCTATACCAGACACTGACCCTAAACCTAACCGTGAAAATTGCTATGAGGGACCCTGATCCTAAACCTGACCATGGCCCTGACCCTAAACCTAACCATGACAGTAACACTGACTACTGCATAACCTTGTCCCAACCCAAATGTGGACGTAGAACCAATACCTGATCCTGACCCTAAACCTGACACTGCCCTAAACTATACCCTGACCCTGACGCAGGCCATGACCATAAACCTAACCCTGACCCTAACACTGACCCTAACCCTGACCCTAACACTAACCCTGACACTGAATGTGAGCCTGACCCTAACTCTACCCCTAAACGTAACCCTGACCCTGACACTAACACGTGCCCTCCGCGAATCCTATCGCTGAAACTAACCCTAACACTAAACCCTAACCCTACCACGGACCCTGACCCTAACGAGGGCTAACCCTAACTCTCAACCTAACTCTAACCCTAAACCTAACCCTAAACATAAACAATAACCCGGACCCTATGCCTGATTATGATCATTACCCTTACCAGGAACTTTGCATATAGCAGACCCTGACCCTAAATCTGACCCTGGCCCAGACTCTAAACAGAACCATGACCCTAACAATGACCACTAAATAATCATGTCCCTGACCCGAATGTGGACTTTAAACCAATACCTGAACCTGACCGTAAACCTGACATTGGCCCTAGACTTCACCATGACCCTGACCCAGGCAAAGACTATAAACCTAACCCTGACTCTAACAGTGATGCTGACCCTGACCCTAACACTAACCCTGACATTGAATGGGAGCCTGACCCTAACTCTAACCCTAAACGTAACCCGCACCCTGACACTAACACGGGCCCTGACCCGAAACCTAACGCTGAACCTAACCCTAAAACTAACCCGTAACATTATCCCTGACACTGACCCAAACCCGGTCTAACCCTAACCCTCAACCTAGCTCTAACCCTAACCCGAAACCCACTTTAACAATTATCCTAACCCTCTCCCTGAACCTGATCATAACCCTAACTCTGAACATTGCCTATGTCAGAACTTAACCTTAAAACTGACCCTGGCCTTGACCTTAACTCTGACCCTAACCCTGACTGTAAACCTAACTCTGACCCAATCCGTGATCCTGAACAGAATCGTCACCCTAAATCTCACCCTGATCCTGAACCTACTCACAAAACAGAACCTAAACATAAAGCTGGCCTTACCATAACCATGAACCTAACCCTGACCCTGACCCAAACCCTGACAATAAACCTGTCCCAAATCTAAACCTGACCCTGACATGAACCTTGCCCCCACACCAAAACTTGAACCTGACTCTAAATCTGACCATGACACTGAACCTGACCCTAAAACTAACCGTCATCCTAACACTGACCCTGTCCCTGACTGTGACCATGACACTAACCGTGACCCTACTGACCCTAAACCTAACCATGAACCTAACCCTAACCCTGACCCCTACCCTAAGCCTTACGCTAACCCTGACCTCAACGACGTCTAACCCTAACCCTGACCCTAAGTCTTTCTTAACCCTAACCCTAACACTAACCTAGTCTAAACCCAGCTCTGTTCCTTCCAGCGGGGACAACAGCTGCACCTAGTCCTCCCAGGGGGTGGGAGGAGGCTGTATGGGGGTCACTGCATGGGCACTGCGTTGAGTGGTGTGTGAGCCTTGAGCAGCTTGGGGACCAGTGGCTCAGGGAGCTCTGGTGGAGCAAGAAGTTCGGTAAGGAGCCCCCAGGCAGTGGTGACCTCACTTCCCTGACGACAGAGCCCAAGGGAATTGAAACCCACGTATCCAGGCACCCCATTACAGAGAAACCCCCAATGCCCAGCTCATATCTAGGCACATCCTAAAGGAAGCGACATGTTCTGCTGTACTGAAGCTGAGAGGATGCAGGGAGAAGACAGCTCGCCCGCCAGACAAGTCCCCTACCTGGCAGGTCATATCAGGTTTCCCCAACGCTTCAGGCCCTTTGGCTAATAAACTCAAAAGGGGACACCAGGGGGCTCAGAGTCAGAGAGGCCCACACCTTCTTATCGACCAGTGTAGCCCTAGGTCTCCTCCCTGTCTCTGCTCTGTGTGTGTGTGTGTGTGTGTGTGTGTGTGCATGTGTGTGTGTGCCACTGGGTTTCTGTGTCTGTGTGTAAAGAGGACCTGGCTATGCCATCGTGGGTGGAGATGACCCAAGCAGGATCAGGCTGATGAGGGTTTAGATATCTGGTGGGCAAGTCATGTTCACACCCCAGTTTAAGGCTGGTTAAGTTGGATCGGGTGTAGGGTATACACCCTTCTGCCCAGGGTTTATCCTGAGACCCTGAACGGATGGGTCCATGACCCAGGATCAGGGCTAACCCTAACAGAACCACTAACCCTGACCCTGAAACTGACTGTGAGCCTGCCCTATACCTAAGCCAAGCCCTGACCCTGACCCTGACCCTGACCCTGACTGTGATCCTGACGTGAACCCTAAACCTAAACCTAAGCCTGACACTGACCCTGATGTGGACCCTGAACCCAAACCTAACTCTGACATTACCGTAACCATGACTGAAACCTAACTAGGACCCTGACCCTGACCCTAATCCTAATCCTGACGCTGACCTAACCCGGACGCTAACCCTAAGCCTGAACGTGACTGTGAGCCTGACGCTAGCCCTAAAACTAAAGGTAACTCTAACCATGAACCTCTACGGACCCTGAACCTAAACCTAACGCTGAACCTGACCCTAACACTAACCCCTACCCTAAACCAAACCCTAACCCTGACCTTATGCTGTCTAACCAACCCTAACCATAACCCTACTTCTAAATCTAACCCAAACCCCATCCAAAACCCTACCGCCAAAACCTACGTGTGACACTGAACCGAATATTGACCCTCTACCAAAGCTTGACCCTCAACCTGACCCTGGCCCTGACCTTCATCTGACCGTGACCCTGACCCTAATCCAAACCATGACACTACACTAACCACTACATAAACCTGTCCCTGACCCGAATGTGGATTTTAAACCCACCTAAACCTGACCCTCAACCTGACACTTGTGCTAAACTTCACCCTGAGCGTGACCCAGACCATGACCAAAAACCTAACCTTTACCCTAACAGTGACCCCGACCCTGACCTGAAAACTAAACCTGACCGTGACTGTGAGCCTGACCTTAACTCGAACCATAAATGTAACTCTGACCCTGACGCTGACACTGGCCCTCCTCGAATCCTATTGCTGATCCTAACCCTAACACTAACCCCTAAACCTACCACGGACACAGACCCTAACAAATTCTTACCCTAACAGTCAACCTAACGCTAACCCTAACACTAACCCTAAACTTAAACAATAACCATGACCCTATACCTGATAATGATCATAACCCTAACCCGGAACGTTGCCTATACCAGACCCTGACCCTAAATCACCCTCACCCTGACCCTAAACCTAACCATGACCCTCACAATGACCACAACATAACCCTGTCCCTGACCCGAATGTGGACTTTAAACCAATACCTGATCCTACCATAAACCTGACACTGGCCCTAGACTTCACCCTGACCCCGACCCAGGCAAAGACCATAAACTTAACTCTGACCCAAACAATGACCCTGACCCTGAAACTAACACTAAACCTGACACTGAATGAGAGCCTGACCCTAACTCTAACCCTAAACGTAACCCTGACACTGACACTAACATGGCCCCTGACCTGAAACCTAAGGCTGAACCTAACCCTAAAAAAACCCCTAACATTATCCCTGACACTGACCCTATCCCAGTCTAACCCTAACCCTCAACCTATCTCTAAGCCTAACTCTAACCTCACTTTAACAATTATCCTGACCCTCTCTCTGAACCTGATCATAACCCTAACTCTGAACTTTGCCTATGTCAGAACTTAACCTTAAAACTGACCCTGACCTTGACCTTAACACTGACCCTAACCCTGACTGTAATCCTAACTCTGACCCAATCCGTGAGCCTGAACGGATTAGTAACCCTAAAGCTAACCCTGATCCTGAACCTACTCATAAAACAGAACCTAAACATAAAGCTGACCTTACCATAACCATAAACCTAATCCTGACCCTGACCCTAACCCTGACACTAAACTAGTCCCAAACCTAACCCTGACCCTGACATGAACCGTGCCCCGAAAACAAAACTTGAACCTCACCCTAAATCTGACCATGACCCTGAACCTGACCCTTAACCTAACTGTCACCCTAACCCTGACCCTGACCCTGACTCTGACAGTAATGGTAACCCTGACCCTATTGTGAGCCTGACCCTAAACCTAACCATGACCTAACCCTAACCCTGACCCCTACCCTAACCCTAACACTAACCCTGACCCCAACGATGTCTCACCCTAACCCTAACCCTAAGTCTCTCGCTAACACTAACCCTAACCCTAACCCTAACCCTAACCCTAACCCTAACCCTAACCTTAACTCGGTCTGAACCCATCTCTGTTCCCAGAAGCGGGGACAATAGTTGCATCCAGGACTCCCAGGGGCTGGGATTGGCTGTGTGGGGGTCACTGGATGAACAGGGCATGGAGTGGTGGGTGAGCCTTGAGCAGCTAGGGGATGGGCAAGCTCAGGGTGCTCTGGTGGGAGCAGAAAGTTTGGTAAGGAGCCCCCATTCAATGGTGACCTCACTTCCCTGACGACAGAGCCCAACGGAATTAGAATCCACGTATCCAGGCACCCCATTACAGAGAAAACCCCCCTGCCCAGCTCATTTCTAGGCACATCCTAAAGGAAGCGACATGTTCTTCTGCTGTACTGAAGCCCTGAGGATGCAGGGAGAAGAGAGCTCACCCACCATACACGTCCCCTCACTGGCAGGTCATATCAGGCTTCCCCAACGCCTCAGGCCCTTTGGCAAATAAAATCAAAAGGTGACACCAGGGGGCTCAGAGTCAGAGAGTCCCACACCTTTTAATTTAGCGGTATAGCTCTAAGTCTCCTCCCTTTGTGTGTGTGTGTGTGCGTGTGTGTGTGTGTGCGCGCGCCTCTGGGTGTCTGTGGCTCTGTGTGTAAAGAGGACCTGGCCATGCCATCGTGGGTGAAGATGTCCCAAGCAGGAGCAGGCTGATGAGGGGTTAGATGCCTGGTGGGCAGGTCATGTTTACATCCCAGTGTAATGCTGGCTAAGTGGGATCGGGTGTGGGGTCTACAGCCTTCTGCCGAGGGTTTTCCTGAGAACCTAAAGGGAGGGGACCATGAACCAGGAGCGGGGAGAACCCTAACAGTAACCACTGACCCTGACCCTGAACTGTGAGCCTGCCCCAAACCCTAACCCGAGCCCTGACCCTGACCCTGACCCTAACCCTGACCGTGATCCTGACCTGAACCCTAAACCTAAACCTAAGCCTGATGCTGACCCTGATCCGGACCCTGAACCTAAACCTAAGTCTGAGATAACCTAACTATGACTCATCCCTAAACAGGACCCTGACCTGACCCTAATCCTAATCCTGACGCTGACCTAACCCTGACCCTAACCCTAACCCTGACCCTGACTGTGCCTGACCCTAAACCTAAACCTAAAGGTAACCCTAACACTGACCCTAATATGGACCCTGTACCCAAACCGAACACTGACCCTGACCCTAACACTAACCCCTACCCTAAACCAAACCCTCACCCTGACCTTACCCTGTCTAACCCTAACCCTCACGATAACACTACTTCTAACTCTAACCCTAACCCCATCCCAAACTTTCCCCCTAAACCTAACTGTGAACCTGAACCGAACATAAAGCAAAGACTGAACCTAAACCTGACCCTGGCCCTGACCTTCACCTGACTCTGACCCTGACCCTAATCCTAACCATGACCTTAACACTGACCACTACATAACCCTGTCCCTGACCCGAATGTGGACTTTAACCAATACCTGATCCTGACACTAAACCTGACACCGGCCCTAAACTTCACCATGACCCTGACCCAGGCCATGACCATCAACCTAACCCTGACCCTAACAGTGACCCTGATCCAAACCTAACACTAACCCTGAGACTGAATGTGAGCCTGACCCTAACTCTACCCCTAAACGTAACCTTAACCCTGATACTACCACGGGTCCTCCGCTGATCCTATCGCTGAACCTAACCCTAACACTATACTCTAACCCTTCCTCGAACCTGACCCTAAACATGTCTAACCCAAACCCTCAACCTAACTCTAACCCTAACACTAACCCTAAACTTTAACAATAACCCTTACGCTATACCTGCCTATGATCATAACCCTAACCCTGAACTTTGCCTCTACCAGACCCTGACCCTAAACCTGGCCCTGGCCCTGACCCTAAACCTAACCATGACACTAACACTGACCACTACATAACCTTGTCCCTAACCCAAATGTGGACTTTGAACCAATACCTGATCCTGACCCTAAACCTGACACTGGCTCTAAACTTCACCCTGACCCTGACCCAGGCCATGATCATAAACCTAACCCTGAGCCTAATAGTGATCCCGACCCTGACCTGAACACTAAACCTGAGCCTGGCTGTTAGCCTACCCTACTCTAACCGTAAATGTAACACTGACCCTGACACTAACACAGGCCCTACCCCGAATCCTATTGCTGAAACTAACCCTAACACTAACCCCTAACCTACCACGGACCCTGACCCTAACAAGTTCTAACCCTAACCATCAACCTAACGCTAACCCTAACACTAACGCTGAACTTTAACAATAACCCTGACCCTATAGCTGACTATGATCATAACCCTAACCCTGAACTTTACCTATACCAGACACTGACCCTAAACCTAACCGTGAAAATTGCTATGAGGGACCCTGATCCTAAACCTGACCATGGCCCTGACCCTAAACCTAACCATGACAGTAACACTGACTACTGCATAACCTTGTCCCAACCCAAATGTGGACGTAGAACCAATACCTGATCCTGACCCTAAACCTGACACTGCCCTAAACTATACCCTGACCCTGACGCAGGCCATGACCATAAACCTAACCCTGACCCTAACACTGACCCTAACCCTGACCCTAACACTAACCCTGACACTGAATGTGAGCCTGACCCTAACTCTACCCCTAAACGTAACCCTGACCCTGACACTAACACGTGCCCTCCGCGAATCCTATCGCTGAAACTAACCCTAACACTAAACCCTAACCCTACCACGGACCCTGACCCTAACGAGGGCTAACCCTAACTCTCAACCTAACTCTAACCCTAAACCTAACCCTAAACATAAACAATAACCCGGACCCTATGCCTGATTATGATCATTACCCTTACCCGGAACTTTGCATATAGCAGACCCTGACCCTAAATCTGACCCTGGCCCAGACTCTAAACAGAACCATGACCCTAACAATGACCACTAAATAATCATGTCCCTGACCCGAATGTGGACTTTAAACCAATACCTGAACCTGACCGTAAACCTGACACTGGCCCTAGACTTCACCATGACCCTGACCCAGGCAAAGACTATAAACCTAACCCTGACTCTAACAGTGATGCTGACCCTGACCCTAACACTAACCCTGACATTGAATGGGAGCCTGACCCTAACTCTAACCCTAAACGTAACCCGCACCCTGACACTAACACGGGCCCTGACCCGAAACCTAACGCTGAACCTAACCCTAAAACTAACCCCTAACATTATCCCTGACACTGACCCAAACCCGGTCTAACCCTAACCCTCAACCTAGCTCTAACCCTAACCCGAAACCCACTTTAACAATTATCCTAACCCTCTCCCTGAACCTGATCATAACCCTAACTCTGAACATTGCCTATGTCAGAACTTAACCTTAAAACTGACCCTGGCCTTGACCTTAACTCTGACCCTAACCCTGACTGTAAACCTAACTCTGACCCAATCCGTGATCCTGAACAGAATCGTCACCCTAAATCTCACCCTGATCCTGAACCTACTCACAAAACAGAACCTAAACATAAAGCTGGCCTTACCATAACCATGAACCTAACCCTGAACCTGACCCAAACCCTGACAATAAACCTGTCCCAAATCTAAACCTGACCCTGACATGAACCTTGCCCCCACACCAAAACTTGAACCTGACTCTAAATCTGACCATGACACTGAACCTGACCCTAAAACTAACCGTCATCCTAACACTGACCCTGTCCCTGACTGTGACCATGACGCTAACCGTGACCCTACTGACCCTAAACCTAACCATGAACCTAACCCTAACCCTGACCCCTACCCTAAGCCTTACGCTAACCCTGACCTCAACGACGTCTAACCCTAACCCTGACCCTAAGTCTTTCTTAACCCTAACCCTAACACTAACCTAGTCTAAACCCAGCTCTGTTCCTTCCAGCGGGGACAACAGCTGCACCTAGTCCTCCCAGGGGGTGGGAGGAGGCTGTATGGGGGTCACTGCATGGGCACTGCGTTGAGTGGTGTGTGAGCCTTGAGCAGCTTGGGGACCAGTGGCTCAGGGAGCTCTGGTGGAGCAAGAAGTTCGGTAAGGAGCCCCCAGGCAGTGGTGACCTCACTTCCCTGACGACAGAGCCCAAGGGAATTGAAACCCACGTATCCAGGCACCCCATTACAGAGAAACCCCCAATGCCCAGCTCATATCTAGGCACATCCTAAAGGAAGCGACATGTTCTGCTGTACTGAAGCTGAGAGGATGCAGGGAGAAGACAGCTCGCCCGCCAGACAAGTCCCCTACCTGGCAGGTCATATCAGGTTTCCCCAACGCTTCAGGCCCTTTGGCTAATAAACTCAAAAGGGGACACCAGTGGGCTCAGAGTCAGAGAGGCCCACACATTCTTATCGACCAGTGTAGCCCTAGGTCTCCTCCCTGTCTCTGCTCTGTGTGTGTGTGTGTGTGTGTGTGTGTGTGTGTGCATGTGTGTGTGTGCCACTGGGTTTCTGTGTCTGTGTGTAAAGAGGACCTGGCTATGCCATCGTGGGTGGAGATGACCCAAGCAGGATCAGGCTGATGAGGGTTTAGATATCTGGTGGGCAAGTCATGTTCACACCCCAGTTTAAGGCTGGTTAAGTTGGATCGGGTGTAGGGTATACACCCTTCTGCCCAGGGTTTATCCTGAGACCCTGAACGGATGGGTCCATGACCCAGGATCAGGGCTAACCCTAACAGAACCACTAACCCTGACCCTGAAACTGACTGTGAGCCTGCCCTATACCTAAGCCAAGCCCTGACCCTGACCCTGACCCTGACCCTGACTGTGATCCTGACGTGAACCCTAAACCTAAACCTAAGCCTGACACTGACCCTGATGTGGACCCTGAACCCAAACCTAACTCTGACATTACCGTAACCATGACTGAAACCTAACTAGGACCCTGACCCTGACCCTAATCCTAATCCTGACGCTGACCTAACCCGGACGCTAACCCTAAGCCTGAACGTGACTGTGAGCCTGACGCTAGCCCTAAAACTAAAGGTAACTCTAACCATGAACCTCTACGGACCCTGAACCTAAACCTAACGCTGAACCTGACCCTAACACTAACCCCTACCCTAAACCAAACCCTAACCCTGACCTTATGCTGTCTAACCAACCCTAACCATAACCCTACTTCTAAATCTAACCCAAACCCCATCCAAAACCCTACCGCCAAAACCTACGTGTGACACTGAACCGAATATTGACCCTCTACCAAAGCTTGACCCTCAACCTGACCCTGGCCCTGACCTTCATCTGACCGTGACCCTGACCCTAATCCAAACCATGACACTACACTAACCACTACATAAACCTGTCCCTGACCCGAATGTGGATTTTAAACCCACCTAAACCTGACCCTCAACCTGACATTTGTGCTAAACTTCACCCTGAGCGTGACCCAGACCATGACCAAAAACCTAACCTTTACCCTAACAGTGACCCCGACCCTGACCTGAAAACTAAACCTGACCGTGACTGTGAGCCTGACCTTAACTCGAACCATAAATGTAACTCTGACCCTGATGCTGACACTGGCCCTCCTCGAATCCTATTGCTGATCCTAACCCTAACACTAACCCCTAAACCTACCACGGACACAGACCCTAACAAATTCTTACCCTAACAGTCAACCTAACGCTAACCCTAACACTAACCCTAAACTTAAACAATAACCATGACCCTATACCTGATAATGATCATAACCCTAACCCGGAACGTTGCCTATACCAGACCCTGACCCTAAATCACCCTCACCCTGACCCTAAACCTAACCATGACCCTCACAATGACCACAACATAACCCTGTCCCTGACCCGAATGTGGACTTTAAACCAATAGCTGATCCTACCATAAACCTGACACTGGCCCTAGACTTCACCCTGACCCCGACCCAGGCAAAGACCATAAACTTAACTCTGACCTAAACAATGACCCTGACCCTGAAACTAACACTAAACCTGACACTGAGTGAGAGCCTGACCCTAACTCTAACCCTAAACGTAACCCTGACACTGACACTAACATGGCCCCTGACCTGAAACCTAAGGCTGAACCTAACCCTAAAAAAACCCCTAACATTATCCCTGACACTGACCCTATCCCAGTCTAACCCTAACCCTCAACCTATCTCTAAGCCTAACTCTAACCTCACTTTAACAATTATCCTGACCCTCTCTCTGAACCTGATCATAACCCTAACTCTGAACTTTGCCTATGTCAGAACTTAACCTTAAAACTGACCCTGACCTTGACCTTAACACTGACCCTAACCCTGACTGTAAACCTAACTCTGACCCAATCCGTGAGCCTGAACGGATTAGTAACCCTAAAGCTAACCCTGATCCTGAACCTACTCATAAAACAGAACCTAAACATAAAGCTGACCTTACCATAACCATAAACCTAATCCTGACCCTGACCCTAACCCTGACACTAAACTAGTCCCAAACCTAACCCTGACCCTGACATGAACCGTGCCCCCAAAACAAAACTTGAACCTCACCCTAAATCTGACCATGACCCTGAACCTGACCCTTAACCTAACTGTCACCCTAACCCTGACCCTGACCCTGACTCTGACAGTAATGGTAACCCTGACCCTATTGTGAGCCTGACCCTAAACCTAACCATGAACCTAACCCTAACCCTGACCCCTACCCTAACCCTAACACTAACCCTGACCCCAACGATGTCTCACCCTAACCCTAACCCTAAGTCTCTCGCTAACACTAACCCTAACCCTAACCCTAACCCTAACCCTAACCCTAACCCTAACCTTAACTCGGTCTGAACCCATCTCTGTTCCCAGAAGCGGGGACAATAGTTGCATCCAGGACTCCCAGGGGCTGGGATTGGCTGTGTGGGGGTCACTGGATGAACAGGGCATGGAGTGGTGGGTGAGCCTTGAGCAGCTAGGAGATGGGCACGCTCAGGGTGCTCTGGTGGGAGCAGAAAGTTTGGTAAGGAGCCCCCATTCAATGGTGACCTCACTTCCCTGACGACAGAGCCCAACGGAATTAGAATCCACGTATCCAGGCACCCCATTACAGAGAAAACCCCCCTGCCCAGCTCATTTCTAGGCACATCCTAAAGGAAGCGACATGTTCTTCTGCTGTACTGAAGCCCTGAGGATGCAGGGAGAAGAGAGCTCACCCACCATACACGTCCCCTCACTGGCAGGTCATATCAGGCTTCCCCAACGCCTCAGGCCCTTTGGCAAATAAAATCAAAAGGTGACACCAGGGGGCTCAGAGTCAGAGAGTCCCACACCTTTTAATTGAGCGGTATAGCTCTAAGTCTCCTCCCTGTGTGTGTGTGTGTGTGCGTGTGTGTGTGTGTGCGCGCGCCTCTGGGTGTCTGTGGCTCTGTGTGTAAAGAGGACCTGGCCATGCCATCGTGGGTGAAGATGTCCCAAGCAGGAGCAGGCTGATGAGGGGTTAGATGCCTGGTGGGCAGGTCATGTTTACATCCCAGTGTAATGCTGGCTAAGTGGGATCGGGTGTGGGGTCTACAGCCTTCTGCCCAGGGTTTTTCCTGAGAACCTAAAGGGAGGGGACCATGAACCAGGAGCGGGGAGAACCCTAACAGTAACCACTGACCCTGACCCTGAACTGTGAGCCTGCCCCAAACCCTAACCCGAGCCCTGACCCTGACCCTGACCCTAACCCTGACCGTGATCCTGACCTGAACCCTAAACCTAAACCTAAGCCTGATGCTGACCCTGATCCGGACCCTGAACCTAAACCTAAGTCTGAGATAACCTAACTATGACTCATCCCTAAACAGGACCCTGACCTGACCCTAATCCTAATCCTGACGCTGACCTAACCCTGACCCTAACCCTAACCCTGACCCTGACTGTGCCTGACCCTAAACCTAAACCTAAAGGTAACCCTAACACTGACCCTAATATGGACCCTGTACCCAAACCGAACACTGACCCTGACCCTAACACTAACCCCTACCCTAAACCAAACCCTCACCCTGACCTTACCCTGTCTAACCCTAACCCTCACGATAACACTACTTCTAACTCTAACCCTAACCCCATCCCAAACTTTCCCCCTAAACCTAACTGTGAACCTGAACCGAACATAAAGCAAAGACTGAACCTAAACCTGACCCTGGCCCTGACCTTCACCTGACTCTGACCCTGACCCTAATCCTAACCATGACCTTAACACTGACCACTACATAACCCTGTCCCTGACCCGAATGTGGACTTTAACCATACCTGATCCTGACACTAAACCTGACACTGGCCCTAAACTTCACCATGACCCTGACCCAGGCCATGACCATCAACCTAACCCTGACCCTAACAGTGACCCTGATCCAAACCTAACACTAACCCTGAGACTGAATGTGAGCCTGACCCTAACTCTAGCCCTAAACGTAACCTTAACCCTGATACTACCACGGATCCTCCGCTGATCCTATCGCTGAACCTAACCCTAACACTGTACTCTAACCCTTCCTCGAACCCTGACCCTAAACATGTCTAACCCAAACCCTCAACCTAACTCTAACCCTAACACTAACCCTAAACTTTAACAATAACCCTTACCCTATACCTGCCTATGATCATAACCCTAACCCTGAACTTTGCCTCTACCAGACCCTGACCCTAAACCTGGCCCTGGCCCTGACCCTCAACCTAACCATGACACTAACACTGACCACTACATAACCTTGTCCCTAACCCAAATGTGGACTTTGAACCAATACCTGATCCTGACCCTAAACCTGACACTGGCTCTAAACTTCACCCTGACCCTGACCCAGGCCATGATCATAAACCTAACCCTGAGCCTAATAGTGATCCCGACCCTGACCTGAACACTAAACCTGAGCCTGGCTGTTAGCCTACCCTACTCTAACCGTAAATGTAACACTGACCCTGACACTGACACGGGCCCTACCCCGAATCCTATTGCTGAAACTAACCCTAACACTAACCCCTAACCTACCACGGACCCTGACCCTAACAAGTTCTAACCCTAACCATCAACCTAACGCTAACCCTAACACTAACGCTGAACTTTAACAATAACCCTGACCCTATAGCTGACTATGATCATAACCCTAACCCTGAACTTTACCTATACCAGACACTGACCCTAAACCTAACCGTGAAAATTGCTATGAGGGACCCTGATCCTAAACCTGACCATGGCCCTGACCCTAAACCTAACCATGACAGTAACACTGACTACTGCATAACCTTGTCCCAACCCAAATGTGGACGTAGAACCAATACCTGATCCTGACCCTAAACCTGACACTGCCCTAAACTATACCCTGACCCTGACGCAGGCCATGACCATAAACCTAACCCTGACCCTAACACTGACCCTAACCCTGACCCTAACACTAACCCTGACACTGAATGTGAGCCTGACCCTAACTCTACCCCTAAACGTAACCCTGACCCTGACACTAACACGTGCCCTCCGCGAATCCTATCGCTGAAACTAACCCTAACACTAAACCCTAACCCTACCACGGACCCTGACCCTAACGAGGGCTAACCCTAACTCTCAACCTAACTCTAACCCTAAACCTAACCCTAAACATAAACAATAACCCGGACCCTATGCCTGATTATGATCATTACCCTTACCCGGAACTTTGCATATAGCAGACTCTGACCCTAAATCTGACCCTGGCCCAGACTCTAAACAGAACCATGACCCTAACAATGACCACTAAATAATCATGTCCCTGACCCGAATGTGGACTTTAAACCAATACCTGAACCTGACCGTAAACCTGACACTGGCCCTAGACTTCACCATGACCCTGACCTAGGTAAAGACTATAAACCTAACCCTGACTCTAACAGTGATGCTGACCCTGACCCTAACACTAACCCTGACATTGAATGGGAGCCTGACCCTATCTCTAACCCTAAACGTAACCCGCACCCTGACACTAACACGGGCCCTGACCCGAAACCTAACGCTGAACCTAACCCTAAAACTAACCCCTAACATTATCCCTGACACTGACCCAAACCCGGTCTAACCCTAACCCTCAACCTAGCTCTAACCCTAACCCGAAACCCACTTTAACAATTATCCTAACCCTCTCCCTGAACCTGATCATAACCCTAACTCTGAACATTGCCTATGTCAGAACTTAACCTTAAAACTGACCCTGGCCTTGACCTTAACTCTGACCCTAACCCTGACTGTAAACCTAACTCTGACCCAATCCGTGATCCTGAACAGAATCGTCACCCTAAGTCTCACCCTGATCCTGAACCTACTCACAAAACAGAACCTAAACATAAAGCTGGCCTTACCATAACCATGAACCTAACCCTGACCCTGACCCTAACCCTGACAATAAACCTGTCCCAAATCTAAACCTGACCCTGACATGAACCTTGCCCCCACACCAAAACTTGAACCTGACTCTAAATCTGACCATGACACTGAACCTGACCCTAAAACTAACCGTCATCCTAACACTGACCCTGTCCCTGACTGTGACCATAACGCTAACCGTGACCCTACTGACCCTAAACCTAACCATGAACCTAACCCTAACCCTGACCCCTACCCTAAGCCTTACGCTAACCCTGACCTCAACGACGTCTAACCCTAACCCTGACCCTAAGTCTTTCTTAACCCTAACCCTAACACTAACCTAGTCTAAACCCAGCTCTGTTCCTTCCAGCGGGGACAACAGCTGCACCTAGTCCTCCCAGGGGGTGGGAGGAGGCTGTATGGGGGTCACTGCATGGGCACTGCGTTGAGTGGAGTGTGAGCCTTGAGCAGCTTGGGGACCAGTGGCTCAGGGAGCTCTGGTGGAGCAGGAAGTTCGGTAAGGAGCCCCCAGGCAGTGGTGACCTCACTTCCCTGACGACAGAGCCCAAGGGAATTGAAACCCACGTATCCAGGCACCCCATTACAGAGAAACCCCCAATGCCCAGCTCATATCTAGGCACATCCTAAAGGAAGCGACATGTTCTTCTGCTGTACTGAAGCTGAGAGGATGCAGGGAGAAGACAGCTCGCCCGCCAGACAAGTCCCCTACCTGGCAGGTCATATCAGGTTTCCCCAACGCTTCAGGCCCTTTGGCTAATAAACTCAAAAGGGGACACCAGGGGGCTCAGAGTCAGAGAGGCCCACACCTTCTTATCGACCAGTGTAGCCCTAGGTCTCCTCCCTGTCTCTGCTCTGTGTGTGTGTGTGTGTGTGTGTGTGTGTGTGTGTGTGCATGTGTGTGTGTGCCACTGGGTTTCTGTGTCTGTGTGTAAAGAGGACCTGGCTATGCCATCGTGGGTGGAGATGACCCAAGCAGGATCAGGCTGATGAGGGTTTAGATATCTGGTGGGCAAGTCATGTTCACACCCCAGTTTAAGGCTGGTTAAGTTGGATCGGGTTAGGGTATACACCCTTCTGCCCAGGGTTTATCCTGAGACCCTGAACGGATGGGTCCATGACCCAGGATCAGGGCTAACCCTAACAGAACCACTAACCCTGACCCTGAAACTGACTGTTAGCCTGCCCTATACCTAACCCAACCCCTGACCCTGACCCTGACCCTGACCCTGACTGTGATCCTGACGTGAACCCTAAACCTAAACCTAAGCCTGACACTGACCTTGATGTGGACCCTGAACCCAAACCTAACTCTGACATTACCGTAACCATGACTGAAACCTAACTAGGACCCTGACCCTGACCCTAATCCTAATCCTGACGCTGACCTAACCCGGACGCTAACCCTAAGCCTGAACGTGACTGTGAGCCTGACGCTAGCCCTAAAACTAAAGGTAACTCTAACCATGAACCTCTACGGACCCTGAACCTAAACCTAACGCTGAACCTGACCCTAACACTAACCCCTACCCTAAACCAAACCCTAACCCTGACCTTATGCTGTCTAACCAACCCTAACCATAACCCTACTTCTAAATCTAACCCAAACCCCACCCAAAACCCTACCGCCAAAACCTACGTGTGACACTGAACCGAATATTGACCCTCTACCAAAGCTTGACCCTCAACCTGACCCTGGCCCTGACCTTCATCTGACCGTGACCCTGACCCTAATCCAAACCATGACACTACACTAACCACTACAAAAACCTGTCCCTGACCCGAATGTGGATTTTAAACCCACCTAAACCTGACCCTCAACCTGACACTTGTGCTAAACTTCACCCTGAGCGTGACCCAGACCATGACCAAAAACCTAACCTTTACCCTAACAGTGACCCCGACCCTGACCTGAAAACTAAACCTGACCGTGACTGTGAGCCTGACCTTAACTCGAACCATAAATGTAACTCTGACCCTGACGCTGACACTGGCCCTCCTCGAATCCTATTGCTGATCCTAACCCTAACACTAACCCCTAAACCTACCACGGACACAGACCCTAACAAATTCTTACCCTAACCGTCAACCTAACGCTAACCCTAACACTAACCCTAAACTTAAACAATAACCATGACCCTATACCTGATAATGATCATAACCCTAACCCGGAACGTTGCCTATACCAGACCCTGACCCTAAATCACCCTCACCCTGACCCTAAACCTAACCATGACCCTCACAATGACCACAACATAACCCTGTCACTGACCCGAATGTGGACTTTAAACCAATACCTGATCCTACCATAAACCTGACACTGGCCCTAGACTTCACCCTGACCCCGACCCAGGCAAAGACCATAAACTTAACTCTGACCCAAACAATGACCCTGACCCTGAAACTAACACTAAACCTGACACTGAATGAGAATCTGACCCTACTCTAACCCTAAACGTAACCCTGACACTGACACTAACATGGCCCCTGACCTGAAACCTAAGGCTGAACCTAACCCTAAAAAAACCCCTAACATTATCCCTGACACTGACCCTATCCCAGTCTAACCCTAACCCTCAACCTATCTCTAAGCCTAACTCTAACCTCACTTTAACAATTATCCTGACCCTCTCTCTGAACCTGATCATAACCCTAACTCTGAACTTTGCCTATGTCAGAACTTAACCTTAAAACTGACCCTGACCTTGACCTTAACACTGACCCTAACCCTGACTGTAAACCTAACTCTGTCCAATCCGTGAGCCTGAACGGATTAGTAACCCTAAAGCTAACCCTGATCCTGAACCTACTCATAAAACAGAACCTAAACATAAAGCTGACCTTACCATAACCATAAACCTAATCCTGACCCTGACCCTAACCCTGACACTAAACTAGTCCCAAACCTAACCCTGACCCTGACATGAACCGTGACCCCAAAACAAAACTTGAACCTGACCCTAAATCTGACCATGACCCTGAACCTGACCCTTAACCTAACTGTCACCCTAACCCTGACCCTGACCCTGACTCTGACAGTAATGGTAACCCTGACCCTATTGTGAGCCTGACCCTAAACCTAACCATGAACCTAACCCTAACCCAGACCCCTACCCTAACCCTAACACTAACCCTGACCCCAACGATGTCTCACCCTAACCCTAACCCTAAGTCTCTCGCTAACACTAACCCTAACCCTAACCCTAACCCTAACCCTAACCCTAACCCTAACCCTAACCTTAACTCGGTCTGAACCCATCTCTGTTCCCAGAAGCGGGGACAATATTTGCATCCAGGACTCCCAGGGGCTGGGATTGGCTGTGTGGGGGTCACTGGATGAACAGGGCATGGACCGGTGGGTGAGCCTTGAGCAGCTACGGGATGGGCACGCTCAGGGTGCTCTGGTGGGAGCAGAAAGTTTGGTAAGGAGTCCCCATTCAATGGTGACCTCACTTCCCTGACGACAGAGCCCAACGGAATTAGAATCCACGTATCCAGGCACCCCATTACAGAGAAAACCCCCCTGCCCAGCTCATTTCTAGGCACATCCTAAAGGAAGCGACATGTTCTTCTGCTGTACTGAAGCCCTGAGGATGCAGGGAGAAGAGAGCTCACCCACCATACACGTCCCCTCACTGGCAGGTCATATCAGGCTTCCCCAACGCCTCAGGCCCTTTGGCAAATAAAATCAAAAGGTGACACCAGGGGGCTCAGAGTCAGAGAGTCCCACACCTTTTAATTGAGCGGTATAGCTCTAAGTCTCCTCCGTGTGTGTGTGTGTGTGTGTGTGCGCGTGTGTGTTTGTGTGCGCGCGCCTCTGGGTGTCTGTGGCTCTGTGTGTAAAGAGGACCTGGCCATGCCATCGTGGGTGAAGATGTCCCAAGCAGGAGCAGGCTGATGAGGGGTTAGATGCCTGGTGGGCAGGTCATGTTTACATCCCAGTGTAATGCTGGCTAAGTGGGATCGGGTGTGGGGTCTACAGCCTTCTGCCCAGGGTTTTTCCTGAGAACCTAAAGGGAGGGGACCATGAACCAGGAGCGGGGAGAACCCTAACAGTAACCACTGACCCTGACCCTGAACTGTGAGCCTGCCCCAAACCCTAACCCGAGCCCTGACCCTGACCCTGACCCTAACCCTGACCGTGATCCTGACCTGAACCCTAAACCTAAACCTAAGCCTGATGCTGACCCTGATCCGGACCCTGAAGCTAAACCTAAGTCTGAGATAACCTAACTATGACTCATCCCTAAACAGGACCCTGACCTGACCCTAATCCTAATCCTGACGCTGACCTAACCCTGACCCTAACCCTAACCCTGACCCTGACTGTGCCTGACCCTAAACCTAAACCTAAAGGTAACCCTAACACTGACCCTAATATGGACCCTGTACCCAAACCGAACACTGACCCTGACCCTAACACTAACCCCTACCCTAAACCAAACCCTCACCCTGACCTTACCCTGTCTAACCCTAACCCTCACGATAACACTACTTCTAACTCTAACCCTATCCCCATCCCAAACTTTCCCCCTAAACCTAACTGTGAACCTGAACCGAACATAAAGCAAAGACTGAACCTAAACCTGACCCTGGCCCTGACCTTCACCTGACTCTGACCCTGACCCTAATCCTAACCATGACCTTAACACTGACCACTACATAACCCTGTCCCTGACCCGAATGTGGACTTTAACCAATACCTGATCCTGACACTAAACCGGACACTGGCCCTAAACTTCACCATGACCCTGACCCAGGCCATGACCATCAACCTAATCCTGACCCTAACAGTGACCCTGATCCAAACCTAACACTAACCCTGAGACTGAATGTGAGCCTGACCCTAACTCTACCCCTAAACGTAACCTTAACCCTGACACTACCACGGATCCTCCGCTGATCCTATCGCTGAACCTAACCCTAACACTGTACTCTAACCCTTCCTCGAACCCTGACCCTAAACATGTCTAACCCAAACCCTCAACCTAACTCTAACCCTAACACTAACCCTAAACTTTAACAATAACCCTTACCCTATACCTGCCTATGATCATAACCCTAACCCTGAACTTTGCCTCTACCAGACCCTGACCCTAAACCTGGCCCTGGCCCTGACCCTCAACCTAACCATGACACTAACACTGACCACTACATAACCTTGTCCCTAACCCAAATGTGGACTTTGAACCAATACCTGATCCTGACCCTAAACCTGACACTGGCTCTAAACTTCACCCTGACCCTGACCCAGGCCATGATCATAAACCTAACCCTGAGCCTAATAGTGATCCCGACCCTGACCTGAACACTAAACCTGAGCCTGGCTGTTAGCCTACCCTACTCTAACCGTAAATGTAACACTGACCCTGACACTAACACGGGCCCTACCCCGAATCCTATTGCTGAAACTAACCCTAACACTAACCCCTAACCTACCACGGACCCTGACCCTAACAAGTTCTAACCCTAACCATCAACCTAACGCTAACCCTAACACTAACGCTGAACTTTAACAATAACCCTGACCCTATAGCTGACTATGATCATAACCCTAACCCTGAACTTTACCTATACCAGACACTGACCCTAAACCTAACCGTGAAAATTGCTATGAGGGACCCTGATCCTAAACCTGACCATGGCCCTGACCCTAAACCTAACCATGACAGTAACACTGACTACTGCATAACCTTGTCCCAACCCAAATGTGGACGTAGAACCAATACCTGATCCTGACCCTAAACCTGACACTGCCCTAAACTATACCCTGACCCTGACGCAGGCCATGACCATAAACCTAACCCTGACCCTAACACTGACCCTAACCCTGACCCTAACACTAACCCTGACACTGAATGTGAGCCTGACCCTAACTCTACCCCTAAACGTAACCCTGACCCTGACACTAACACGTGCCCTCCGCGAATCCTATCGCTGAAACTAACCCTAACACTAAACCCTAACCCTACCACGGACCCTGACCCTAACGAGGGCTAACCCTAACTCTCAACCTAACTCTAACCCTAAACCTAACCCTAAACATAAACAATAACCCGGACCCTATGCCTGATTATGATCATTACCCTTACCCGGAACTTTGCATATAGCAGACTCTGACCCTAAATCTGACCCTGGCCCAGACTCTAAACAGAACCATGACCCTAACAATGACCACTAAATAATCATGTCCCTGACCCGAATGTGGACTTTAAACCAATACCTGAACCTGACCGTAAACCTGACACTGGCCCTAGACTTCACCATGACCCTGACCTAGGTAAAGACTATAAACCTAACCCTGACTCTAACAGTGATGCTGACCCTGACCCTAACACTAACCCTGACATTGAATGGGAGCCTGACCCTATCTCTAACCCTAAACGTAACCCGCACCCTGACACTAACACGGGCCCTGACCCGAAACCTAACGCTGAACCTAACCCTAAAACTAACCCCTAACATTATCCCTGACACTGACCCAAACCCGGTCTAACCCTAACCCTCAACCTAGCTCTAACCCTAACCCGAAACCCACTTTAACAATTATCCTAACCCTCTCCCTGAACCTGATCATAACCCTAACTCTGAACATTGCCTATGTCAGAACTTAACCTTAAAACTGACCCTGGCCTTGACCTTAACTCTGACCCTAACCCTGACTGTAAACCTAACTCTGACCCAATCCGTGATCCTGAACAGAATCGTCACCCTAAGTCTCACCCTGATCCTGAACCTACTCACAAAACAGAACCTAAACATAAAGCTGGCCTTACCATAACCATGAACCTAACCCTGACCCTGACCCTAACCCTGACAATAAACCTGTCCCAAATCTAAACCTGACCCTGACATGAACCTTGCCCCCACACCAAAACTTGAACCTGACTCTAAATCTGACCATGACACTGAACCTGACCCTAAAACTAACCGTCATCCTAACACTGACCCTGTCCCTGACTGTGACCATAACGCTAACCGTGACCCTACTGACCCTAAACCTAACCATGAACCTAACCCTAACCCTGACCCCTACCCTAAGCCTTACGCTAACCCTGACCTCAACGACGTCTAACCCTAACCCTGACCCTAAGTCTTTCTTAACCCTAACCCTAACACTAACCTAGTCTAAACCCAGCTCTGTTCCTTCCAGCGGGGACAACAGCTGCACCTAGTCCTCCGAGGGGGTGGGAGGAGGCTGTATGGGGGTCACTGCATGGGCACTGCGTTGAGTGGAGTGTGAGCCTTGAGCAGCTTGGGGACCAGTGGCTCAGGGAGCTCTGGTGGAGCAGGAAGTTCGGTAAGGAGCCCCCAGGCAGTGGTGACCTCACTTCCCTGACGACAGAGCCCAAGGGAATTGAAACCCACGTATCCAGGCACCCCATTACAGAGAAACCCCCAATGCCCAGCTCATATCTAGGCACATCCTAAAGGAAGCGACATGTTCTTCTGCTGTACTGAAGCTGAGAGGATGCAGGGAGAAGACAGCTCGCCCGCCAGACAAGTCCCCTACCTGGCAGGTCATATCAGGTTTCCCCAACGCTTCAGGCCCTTTGGCTAATAAACTCAAAAGGGGACACCAGGGGGCTCAGAGTCAGAGAGGCCCACACCTTCTTATCGACCAGTGTAGCCCTAGGTCTCCTCCCTGTCTCTGCTCTGTGTGTGTGTGTGTGTGTGTGTGTGTGTGTGTGTGCATGTGTGTGTGTGCCACTGGGTTTCTGTGTCTGTGTGTAAAGAGGACCTGGCTATGCCATCGTGGGTGGAGATGACCCAAGCAGGATCAGGCTGATGAGGGTTTAGATATCTGGTGGGCAAGTCATGTTCACACCCCAGTTTAAGGCTGGTTAAGTTGGATCGGGTTAGGGTATACACCCTTCTGCCCAGGGTTTATCCTGAGACCCTGAACGGATGGGTCCATGACCCAGGATCAGGGCTAACCCTAACAGAACCACTAACCCTGACCCTGAAACTGACTGTTAGCCTGCCCTATACCTAACCCAACCCCTGACCCTGACCCTGACCCTGACCCTGACTGTGATCCTGACGTGAACCCTAAACCTAAACCTAAGCCTGACACTGACCTTGATGTGGACCCTGAACCCAAACCTAACTCTGACATTACCGTAACCATGACTGAAACCTAACTAGGACCCTGACCCTGACCCTAATCCTAATCCTGACGCTGACCTAACCCGGACGCTAACCCTAAGCCTGAACGTGACTGTGAGCCTGACGCTAGCCCTAAAACTAAAGGTAACTCTAACCATGAACCTCTACGGACCCTGAACCTAAACCTAACGCTGAACCTGACCCTAACACTAACCCCTACCCTAAACCAAACCCTAACCCTGACCTTATGCTGTCTAACCAACCCTAACCATAACCCTACTTCTAAATCTAACCCAAACCCCACCCAAAACCCTACCGCCAAAACCTACGTGTGACACTGAACCGAATATTGACCCTCTACCAAAGCTTGACCCTCAACCTGACCCTGGCCCTGACCTTCATCTGACCGTGACCCTGACCCTAATCCAAACCATGACACTACACTAACCACTACAAAAACCTGTCCCTGACCCGAATGTGGATTTTAAACCCACCTAAACCTGACCCTCAACCTGACACTTGTGCTAAACTTCACCCTGAGCGTGACCCAGACCATGACCAAAAACCTAACCTTTACCCTAACAGTGACCCCGACCCTGACCTGAAAACTAAACCTGACCGTGACTGTGAGCCTGACCTTAACTCGAACCATAAATGTAACTCTGACCCTGACGCTGACACTGGCCCTCCTCGAATCCTATTGCTGATCCTAACCCTAACACTAACCCCTAAACCTACCACGGACACAGACCCTAACAAATTCTTACCCTAACCGTCAACCTAACGCTAACCCTAACACTAACCCTAAACTTAAACAATAACCATGACCCTATACCTGATAATGATCATAACCCTAACCCGGAACGTTGCCTATACCAGACCCTGACCCTAAATCACCCTCACCCTGACCCTAAACCTAACCATGACCCTCACAATGACCACAACATAACCCTGTCACTGACCCGAATGTGGACTTTAAACCAATACCTGATCCTACCATAAACCTGACACTGGCCCTAGACTTCACCCTGACCCCGACCCAGGCAAAGACCATAAACTTAACTCTGACCCAAACAATGACCCTGACCCTGAAACTAACACTAAACCTGACACTGAATGAGAATCTGACCCTACTCTAACCCTAAACGTAACCCTGACACTGACACTAACATGGCCCCTGACCTGAAACCTAAGGCTGAACCTAACCCTAAAAAAACCCCTAACATTATCCCTGACACTGACCCTATCCCAGTCTAACCCTAACCCTCAACCTATCTCTAAGCCTAACTCTAACCTCACTTTAACAATTATCCTGACCCTCTCTCTGAACCTGATCATAACCCTAACTCTGAACTTTGCCTATGTCAGAACTTAACCTTAAAACTGACCCTGACCTTGACCTTAACACTGACCCTAACCCTGACTGTAAACCTAACTCTGTCCAATCCGTGAGCCTGAACGGATTAGTAACCCTAAAGCTAACCCTGATCCTGAACCTACTCATAAAACAGAACCTAAACATAAAGCTGACCTTACCATAACCATAAACCTAATCCTGACCCTGACCCTAACCCTGACACTAAACTAGTCCCAAACCTAACCCTGACCCTGACATGAACCGTGACCCCAAAACAAAACTTGAACCTGACCCTAAATCTGACCATGACCCTGAACCTGACCCTTAACCTAACTGTCACCCTAACCCTGACCCTGACCCTGACTCTGACAGTAATGGTAACCCTGACCCTATTGTGAGCCTGACCCTAAACCTAACCATGAACCTAACCCTAACCCAGACCCCTACCCTAACCCTAACACTAACCCTGACCCCAACGATGTCTCACCCTAACCCTAACCCTAAGTCTCTCGCTAACACTAACCCTAACCCTAACCCTAACCCTAACCCTAACCCTAACCCTAACCCTAACCCTAACCTTAACTCGGTCTGAACCCATCTCTGTTCCCAGAAGCGGGGACAATATTTGCATCCAGGACTCCCAGGGGCTGGGATTGGCTGTGTGGGGGTCACTGGATGAACAGGGCATGGACCGGTGGGTGAGCCTTGAGCAGCTACGGGATGGGCACGCTCAGGGTGCTCTGGTGGGAGCAGAAAGTTTGGTAAGGAGTCCCCATTCAATGGTGACCTCACTTCCCTGACGACAGAGCCCAACGGAATTAGAATCCACGTATCCAGGCACCCCATTACAGAGAAAACCCCCCTGCCCAGCTCATTTCTAGGCACATCCTAAAGGAAGCGACATGTTCTTCTGCTGTACTGAAGCCCTGAGGATGCAGGGAGAAGAGAGCTCACCCACCATACACGTCCCCTCACTGGCAGGTCATATCAGGCTTCCCCAACGCCTCAGGCCCTTTGGCAAATAAAATCAAAAGGTGACACCAGGGGGCTCAGAGTCAGAGAGTCCCACACCTTTTAATTGAGCGGTATAGCTCTAAGTCTCCTCCGTGTGTGTGTGTGTGTGTGTGTGCGCGTGTGTGTTTGTGTGCGCGCGCCTCTGGGTGTCTGTGGCTCTGTGTGTAAAGAGGACCTGGCCATGCCATCGTGGGTGAAGATGTCCCAAGCAGGAGCAGGCTGATGAGGGGTTAGATGCCTGGTGGGCAGGTCATGTTTACATCCCAGTGTAATGCTGGCTAAGTGGGATCGGGTGTGGGGTCTACAGCCTTCTGCCCAGGGTTTTTCCTGAGAACCTAAAGGGAGGGGACCATGAACCAGGAGCGGGGAGAACCCTAACAGTAACCACTGACCCTGACCCTGAACTGTGAGCCTGCCCCAAACCCTAACCCGAGCCCTGACCCTGACCCTGACCCTAACCCTGACCGTGATCCTGACCTGAACCCTAAACCTAAACCTAAGCCTGATGCTGACCCTGATCCGGACCCTGAAGCTAAACCTAAGTCTGAGATAACCTAACTATGACTCATCCCTAAACAGGACCCTGACCTGACCCTAATCCTAATCCTGACGCTGACCTAACCCTGACCCTAACCCTAACCCTGACCCTGACTGTGCCTGACCCTAAACCTAAACCTAAAGGTAACCCTAACACTGACCCTAATATGGACCCTGTACCCAAACCGAACACTGACCCTGACCCTAACACTAACCCCTACCCTAAACCAAACCCTCACCCTGACCTTACCCTGTCTAACCCTAACCCTCACGATAACACTACTTCTAACTCTAACCCTATCCCCATCCCAAACTTTCCCCCTAAACCTAACTGTGAACCTGAACCGAACATAAAGCAAAGACTGAACCTAAACCTGACCCTGGCCCTGACCTTCACCTGACTCTGACCCTGACCCTAATCCTAACCATGACCTTAACACTGACCACTACATAACCCTGTCCCTGACCCGAATGTGGACTTTAACCAATACCTGATCCTGACACTAAACCGGACACTGGCCCTAAACTTCACCATGACCCTGACCCAGGCCATGACCATCAACCTAATCCTGACCCTAACAGTGACCCTGATCCAAACCTAACACTAACCCTGAGACTGAATGTGAGCCTGACCCTAACTCTACCCCTAAACGTAACCTTAACCCTGACACTACCACGGATCCTCCGCTGATCCTATCGCTGAACCTAACCCTAACACTGTACTCTAACCCTTCCTCGAACCCTGACCCTAAACATGTCTAACCCAAACCCTCAACCTAACTCTAACCCTAACACTAACCCTAAACTTTAACAATAACCCTTACCCTATACCTGCCTATGATCATAACCCTAACCCTGAACTTTGCCTCTACCAGACCCTGACCCTAAACCTGGCCCTGGCCCTGACCCTAAACCTAACCATGACACTAACACTGACCACTACATAACCTTGTCCCTAACCCAAATGTGGACTTTGAACCAATACCTGATCCTGACCCTAAACCTGACACTGGCTCTAAACTTCACCCTGACCCTGACCCAGGCCATGAACATAAACCTAACCCTGAGCCTAATAGTGATCCCGACCCTGACCTGAACACTAAACCTGAGCCTGGCTGTTAGCCTACCCTACTCTAACCGTAAATGTAACACTGACCCTGACACTAACACGGGCCCTACCCCGAATCCTATTGCTGAAACTAACCCTAACACTAACCCCTAACCTACCACGGACCCTGACCCTAACAAGTTCTAACCCTAACCATCAACCTAACGCTAACCCTAACACTAACGCTGAACTTTAACAATAACCCTGACCCTATAGCTGACTATGATCATAACCCTAACCCTGAACTTTACCTATACCAGACACTGACCCTAAACCTAACCGTGAAAATTGCTATGAGGGACCCTGATCCTAAACCTGACCATGGCCCTGACCCTAAACCTAACCATGACAGTAACACTGACTACTGCATAACCTTGTCCCAACCCAAATGTGGACGTAGAACCAATACCTGATCCTGACCCTAAACCTGACACTGCCCTAAACTATACCCTGACCCTGACGCAGGCCATGACCATAAACCTAACCCTGACCCTAACACTGACCCTAACCCTGACCCTAACACTAACCCTGACACTGAATGTGAGCCTGACCCTAACTCTACCCCTAAACGTAACCCTGACCCTGACACTAACACGTGCCCTCCGCGAATCCTATCGCTGAAACTAACCCTAACACTAAACCCTAACCCTACCACGGACCCTGACCCTAACGAGGGCTAACCCTAACTCTCAACCTAACTCTAACCCTAAACCTAACCCTAAACATAAACAATAACCCGGACCCTATGCCTGATTATGATCATTACCCTTACCCGGAACTTTGCATATAGCAGACCCTGACCCTAAATCTGACCCTGGCCCAGACTCTAAACAGAACCATGACCCTAACAATGACCACTAAATAATCATGTCCCTGACCCGAATGTGGACTTTAAACCAATACCTGAACCTGACCGTAAACCTGACACTGGCCCTAGACTTCACCATGACCCTGACCCAGGCAAAGACTATAAACCTAACCCTGACTCTAACAGTGATGCTGACCCTGACCCTAACACTAACCCTGACATTGAATGGGAGCCTGACCCTATCTCTAACCCTAAACGTAACCCGCACCCTGACACTAACACGGGCCCTGACCCGAAACCTAACGCTGAACCTAACCCTAAAACTAACCCCTAACATTATCCCTGACACTGACCCAAACCCGGTCTAACCCTAACCCTCAACCTAGCTCTAACCCTAACCCGAAACCCACTTTAACAATTATCCTAACCCTCTCCCTGAACCTGATCATAACCCTAACTCTGAACATTGCCTATGTCAGAACTTAACCTTAAAACTGACCCTGGCCTTGACCTTAACTCTGACCCTAACCCTGACTGTAAACCTAACTCTGACCCAATCCGTGATCCTGAACAGAATCGTCACCCTAAGTCTCACCCTGATCCTGAACCTACTCACAAAACAGAACCTAAACATAAAGCTGGCCTTACCATAACCATGAACCTAACCCTGACCCTGACCCTAACCCTGACAATAAACCTGTCCCAAATCTAAACCTGACCCTGACATGAACCTTGCCCCCACACCAAAACTTGAACCTGACTCTAAATCTGACCATGACACTGAACCTGACCCTAAAACTAACCGTCATCCTAACACTGACCCTGTCCCTGACTGTGACCATAACGCTAACCGTGACCCTACTGACCCTAAACCTAACCATGAACCTAACCCTAACCCTGACCCCTACCCTAAGCCTTACGCTAACCCTGACCTCAACGACGTCTAACCCTAACCCTGACCCTAAGTCTTTCTTAACCCTAACCCTAACACTAACCTAGTCTAAACCCAGCTCTGTTCCTTCCAGCGGGGACAACAGCTGCACCTAGTCCTCCCAGGGGGTGGGAGGAGGCTGTATGGGGGTCACTGCATGGGCACTGCGTTGAGTGGAGTGTGAGCCTTGAGCAGCTTGGGGACCAGTGGCTCAGGGAGCTCTGGTGGAGCAGGAAGTTCGGTAAGGAGCCCCCAGGCAGTGGTGACCTCACTTCCCTGACGACAGAGCCCAAGGGAATTGAAACCCACGTATCCAGGCACCCCATTACAGAGAAACCCCCAATGCCCAGCTCATATCTAGGCACATCCTAAAGGAAGCGACATGTTCTTCTGCTGTACTGAAGCTGAGAGGATGCAGGGAGAAGACAGCTCGCCCGCCAGACAAGTCCCCTACCTGGCAGGTCATATCAGGTTTCCCCAACGCTTCAGGCCCTTTGGCTAATAAACTCAAAAGGGGACACCAGGGGGCTCAGAGTCAGAGAGGCCCACACCTTCTTATCGACCAGTGTAGCCCTAGGTCTCCTCCCTGTCTCTGCTCTGTGTGTGTGTGTGTGTGTGTGTGTGTGTGTGCATGTGTGTGTGTGCCACTGGGTTTCTGTGTCTGTGTGTAAAGAGGACCTGGCTATGCCATCGTGGGTGGAGATGACCCAAGCAGGATCAGGCTGATGAGGGTTTAGATATCTGGTGGGCAAGTCATGTTCACACCCCAGTTTAAGGCTGGTTAAGTTGGATCGGGTGTAGGGTATACACCCTTCTGCCCAGGGTTTATCCTGAGACCCTGAACGGATGGGTCCATGACCCAGGATCAAGGCTAACCCTAACAGAACCACTAACCCTGACCCTGAAACTGACTGTGAGCCTGCCCTATACCTAAGCCAAGCCCTGACCCTGACCCTGACCCTGACCCTGACTGTGATCCTGACGTGAACCCTAAACCTAAACCTAAGCCTGACACTGACCCTGATGTGGACCCTGAACCCAAACCTAACTCTGACATTACCGTAACCATGACTGAAACCTAACTAGGACCCTGACCCTGACCCTAATCCTAATCCTGACGCTGACCTAACCCGGACGCTAACCCTAAGCCTGAACGTGACTGTGAGCCTGACGCTAGCCCTAAAACTAAAGGTAACTCTAACCATGAACCTCTACGGACCCTGAACCTAAACCTAACGCTGAACCTGACCCTAACACTAACCCCTACCCTAAACCAAACCCTAACCCTGACCTTATGCTGTCTAACCAACCCTAACCATAACCCTACTTCTAAATCTAACCCAAACCCCACCCAAAACCCTACCGCCAAAACCTACGTGTGACACTGAACCGAATATTGACCCTCTACCAAAGCTTGACCCTCAACCTGACCCTGGCCCTGACCTTCATCTGACCGTGACCCTGACCCTAATCCAAACCATGACACTACACTAACCACTACATAAACCTGTCCCTGACCCGAATGTGGATTTTAAACCCACCTAAACCTGACCCTCAACCTGACACTTGTGCTAAACTTCACCCTGAGCGTGACCCAGACCATGACCAAAAACCTAACCTTTACCCTAACAGTGACCCCGACCCTGACCTGAAAACTAAACCTGACCGTGACTTTGAGCCTGACCTTAACTCGAACCATAAATGTAACTCTGACCCTGACGCTGACACTGGCCCTCCTCGAATCCTATTGCTGATCCTAACCCTAACACTAACCCCTAAACCTACCACGGACACAGACCCTAACAAATTCTTTCCCTAACAGTCAACCTAACGCTAACCCTAACACTAACCCTAAACTTAAACAATAACCATGACCCTATACCTGATAATGATCATAACCCTAACCCGGAACGTTGCCTATACCAGACCCTGACCCTAAATCACCCTCACCCTGACCCTAAACCTAACCATGACCCTCACAATGACCACAACATAACCCTGTCCCTGACCCGAATGTGGACTTTAAACCAATACCTGATCCTACCATAAACCTGACACTGGCCCTAGACTTCACCCTGACCCCGACCCAGGCAAAGACCATAAACTTAACTCTGACCCAAACAATGACCCTGACCCTGAAACTAACACTAAACCTGACACTGAATGAGAGCCTGACCCTAACTCTAACCCTAAACGTAACCCTGACACTGACACTAACATGGCCCCTGACCTGAAACCTAAGGCTGAACCTAACCCTAAAAAAACCCCTAACATTATCCCTGACACTGACCCTATCCCAGTCTAACCCTAACCCTCAACCTATCTCTAAGCCTAACTCTAACCTCACTTTAACAATTATCCTGACCCTCTCTCTGAACCTGATCATAACCCTAACTCTGAACTTTGCCTATGTCAGAACTTAACCTTAAAACTGACCCTGACCTTGACCTTAACACTGACCCTAACCCTGACTGTAAACCTAACTCTGACCCAATCCGTGAGCCTGAACGGATTAGTAACCCTAAAGCTAACCCTGATCCTGAACCTACTCATAAAACAGAACCTAAACATAAAGCTGACCTTACCATAACCATAAACCTAATCCTGACCCTGACCCTAACCCTGACACTAAACTAGTCCCAAACCTAACCCTGACCCGGACATGAACCGTGACCCCAAAACAAAACTTGAACCTGACCCTAAATCTGACCATGACCCTGAACCTGACCCTTAACCTAACTGTCACCCTAACCCTGACCCTGACCCTGACTCTGACAGTAATGGTAACCCTGACCCTATTGTGAGCCTGACCCTAAACCTAACCATGAACCTAACCCTAACCCAGACCCCTACCCTAACCCTAACACTAACCCTGACCCCAACGATGTCTCACCCTAACCCTAACCCTAAGTCTCTCGCTAACACTAACCCTAACCCTAACCCTAACCCTAACCCTAACCCTAACCCTAACCCTAACCTTAACTCGGTCTGAACCCATCTCTGTTCCCAGAAGCGGGGACAATATTTGCATCCAGGACTCCCAGGGGCTGGGATTGGCTGTGTGGGGGTCACTGGATGAACAGGGCATGGAGTGGTGGGTGAGCCTTGAGCAGCTACGGGATGGGCACGCTCAGGGTGCTCTGGTGGGAGCAGAAAGTTTGGTAAGGAGTCCCCATTCAATGGTGACCTCACTTCCCTGACGACAGAGCCCAACGGAATTAGAATCCACGTATCCAGGCACCCCATTACAGAGAAAACCCCCCTGCCCAGCTCATTTCTAGGCACATCCTAAAGGAAGCGACATGTTCTTCTGCTGTACTGAAGCCCTGAGGATGCAGGGAGAAGAGAGCTCACCCACCATACACGTCCCCTCACTGGCAGGTCATATCAGGCTTCCCCAACGCCTCAGGCCCTTTGGCAAATAAAATCAAAAGGTGACACCAGGGGGCTCAGAGTCAGAGAGTCCCACACCTTTTAATTGAGCGGTATAGCTCTAAGTCTCCTCCGTGTGTGTGTGTGTGTGTGTGTGCGCGTGTGTGTTTGTGTGCGCGCGCCTCTGGGTGTCTGTGGCTCTGTGTGTAAAGAGGACCTGGCCATGCCATCGTGGGTGAAGATGTCCCAAGCAGGAGCAGGCTGATGAGGGGTTAGATGCCTGGTGGGCAGGTCATGTTTACATCCCAGTGTAATGCTGGCTAAGTGGGGTCGGGTGTGGGGTCTACAGCCTTCTGCCCAGGGTTTTTCCTGAGAACCTAAAGGGAGGGGACCATGAACCAGGAGCGGGGAGAACCCTAACAGTAACCACTGACCCTGACCCTGAACTGTGAGCCTGCCCCAAACCCTAACCCGAGCCCTGACCCTGACCCTGACCCTAACCCTGACCGTGATCCTGACCTGAACCCTAAACCTAAACCTAAGCCTGATGCTGACCCTGATCCGGACCCTGAAGCTAAACCTAAGTCTGAGATAACCTAACTATGACTCATCCCTAAACAGGACCCTGACCTGACCCTAATCCTAATCCTGACGCTGACCTAACCCTGACCCTAACCCTAACCCTGACCCTGACTGTGCCTGACCCTAAACCTAAACCTAAAGGTAACCCTAACACTGACCCTAATATGGACCCTGTACCCAAACCGAACACTGACCCTGACCCTAACACTAACCCCTACCCTAAACCAAACCCTCACCCTGACCTTACCCTGTCTAACCCTAACCCTCACGATAACACTACTTCTAACTCTAACCCTATCCCCATCCCAAACTTTCCCCCTAAACCTAACTGTGAACCTGAACCGAACATAAAGCAAAGACTGAACCTAAACCTGACCCTGGCCCTGACCTTCACCTGACTCTGACCCTGACCCTAATCCTAACCATGACCTTAACACTGACCACTACATAACCCTGTCCCTGACCCGAATGTGGACTTTAACCAATACCTGATCCTGACACTAAACCGGACACTGGCCCTAAACTTCACCATGACCCTGACCCAGGCCATGACCATCAACCTAATCCTGACCCTAACAGTGACCCTGATCCAAACCTAACACTAACCCTGAGACTGAATGTGAGCCTGACCCTAACTCTACCCCTAAACGTAACCTTAACCCTGACACTACCACGGATCCTCCGCTGATCCTATCGCTGAACCTAACCCTAACACTGTACTCTAACCCTTCCTCGAACCCTGACCCTAAACATGTCTAACCCAAACCCTCAACCTAACTCTAACCCTAACACTAACCCTAAACTTTAACAATAACCCTTACCCTATACCTGCCTATGATCATAACCCTAACCCTGAACTTTGCCTCTACCAGACCCTGACCCTAAACCTGGCCCTGGCCCTGACCCTAAACCTAACCATGACACTAACACTGACCACTACATAACCTTGTCCCTAACCCAAATGTGGACTTTGAACCAATACCTGATCCTGACCCTAAACCTGACACTGGCTCTAAACTTCACCCTGACCCTGACCCAGGCCATGAACATAAACCTAACCCTGAGCCTAATAGTGATCCCGACCCTGACCTGAACACTAAACCTGAGCCTGGCTGTTAGCCTACCCTACTCTAACCGTAAATGTAACACTGACCCTGACACTAACGCGGGCCCTACCCCGAATCCTATTGCTGAAACTAACCCTAACACTAACCCCTAACCTACCACGGACCCTGACCCTAACAAGTTCTAACCCTAACCATCAACCTAACGCTAACCCTAACACTAACGCTGAACTTTAACAATAACCCTGACCCTATAGCTGACTATGATCATAACCCTAACCCTGAACTTTACCTATACCAGACACTGACCCTAAACCTAACCGTGAAAATTGCTATGAGGGACCCTGATCCTAAACCTGACCATGGCCCTGACCCTAAACCTAACCATGACAGTAACACTGACTACTGCATAACCTTGTCCCAACCCAAATGTGGACGTAGAACCAATACCTGATCCTGACCCTAAACCTGACACTGCCCTAAACTATACCCTGACCCTGACGCAGGCCATGACCATAAACCTAACCCTGACCCTAACACTGACCCTAACCCTGACCCTAACACTAACCCTGACACTGAATGTGAGCCTGACCCTAACTCTACCCCTAAACGTAACCCTGACCCTGACACTAACACGTGCCCTCCGCGAATCCTATCGCTGAAACTAACCCTAACACTAAACCCTAACCCTACCACGGACCCTGACCCTAACGAGGGCTAACCCTAACTCTCAACCTAACTCTAACCCTAAACCTAACCCTAAACATAAACAATAACCCGGACCCTATGCCTGATTATGATCATTACCCTTACCCGGAACTTTGCATATAGCAGACTCTGACCCTAAATCTGACCCTGGCCCAGACTCTAAACAGAACCATGACCCTAACAATGACCACTAAATAATCATGTCCCTGACCCGAATGTGGACTTTAAACCAATACCTGAACCTGACCGTAAACCTGACACTGGCCCTAGACTTCACCATGACCCTGACCTAGGTAAAGACTATAAACCTAACCCTGACTCTAACAGTGATGCTGACCCTGACCCTAACACTAACCCTGACATTGAATGGGAGCCTGACCCTATCTCTAACCCTAAACGTAACCCGCACCCTGACACTAACACGGGCCCTGACCCGAAACCTAACGCTGAACCTAACCCTAAAACTAACCCCTAACATTATCCCTGACACTGACCCAAACCCGGTCTAACCCTAACCCTCAACCTAGCTCTAACCCTAACCCGAAACCCACTTTAACAATTATCCTAACCCTCTCCCTGAACCTGATCATAACCCTAACTCTGAACATTGCCTATGTCAGAACTTAACCTTAAAACTGACCCTGGCCTTGACCTTAACTCTGACCCTAACCCTGACTGTAAACCTAACTCTGACCCAATCCGTGATCCTGAACAGAATCGTCACCCTAAGTCTCACCCTGATCCTGAACCTACTCACAAAACAGAACCTAAACATAAAGCTGGCCTTACCATAACCATGAACCTAACCCTGACCCTGACCCTAACCCTGACAATAAACCTGTCCCAAATCTAAACCTGACCCTGACATGAACCTTGCCCCCACACCAAAACTTGAACCTGACTCTAAATCTGACCATGACACTGAACCTGACCCTAAAACTAACCGTCATCCTAACACTGACCCTGTCCCTGACTGTGACCATAACGCTAACCGTGACCCTACTGACCCTAAACCTAACCATGAACCTAAACCTAACCCTGACCCCTACCCTAAGCCTTACGCTAACCCTGACCTCAACGACGTCTAACCCTAACCCTGACCCTAAGTCTTTCTTAACCCTAACCCTAACACTAACCTAGTCTAAACCCAGCTCTGTTCCTTCCAGCGGGGACAACAGCTGCACCTAGTCCTCCCAGGGGGTGGGAGGAGGCTGTATGGGGGTCACTGCATGGGCACTGCGTTGAGTGGAGTGTGAGCCTTGAGCAGCTTGGGGACCAGTGGCTCAGGGAGCTCTGGTGGAGCAGGAAGTTCGGTAAGGAGCCCCCAGGCAGTGGTGACCTCACTTCCCTGACGACAGAGCCCAAGGGAATTGAAACCCACGTATCCAGGCACCCCATTACAGAGAAACCCCCAATGCCCAGCTCATATCTAGGCACATCCTAAAGGAAGCGACATGTTCTTCTGCTGTACTGAAGCTGAGAGGATGCAGGGAGAAGACAGCTCGCCCGCCAGACAAGTCCCCTACCTGGCAGGTCATATCAGGTTTCCCCAACGCTTCAGGCCCTTTGGCTAATAAACTCAAAAGGGGACACCAGGGGGCTCAGAGTCAGAGAGGCCCACACCTTCTTATCGACCAGTGTAGCCCTAGGTCTCCTCCCTGTCTCTGCTCTGTGTGTGTGTGTGTGTGTGTGTGTGTGTGCATGTGTGTGTGTGCCACTGGGTTTCTGTGTCTGTGTGTAAAGAGGACCTGGCTATGCCATCGTGGGTGGAGATGACCCAAGCAGGATCAGGCTGATGAGGGTTTAGATATCTGGTGGGCAAGTCATGTTCACACCCCAGTTTAAGGCTGGTTAAGTTGGATCGGGTGTAGGGTATACACCCTTCTGCCCAGGGTTTATCCTGAGACCCTGAACGGATGGGTCCATGACCCAGGATCAAGGCTAACCCTAACAGAACCACTAACCCTGACCCTGAAACTGACTGTGAGCCTGCCCTATACCTAAGCCAAGCCCTGACCCTGACCCTGACCCTGACCCTGACTGTGATCCTGACGTGAACCCTAAACCTAAACCTAAGCCTGACACTGACCCTGATGTGGACCCTGAACCCAAACCTAACTCTGACATTACCGTAACCATGACTGAAACCTAACTAGGACCCTGACCCTGACCCTAATCCTAATCCTGACGCTGACCTAACCCGGACGCTAACCCTAAGCCTGAACGTGACTGTGAGCCTGACGCTAGCCCTAAAACTAAAGGTAACTCTAACCATGAACCTCTACGGACCCTGAACCTAAACCTAACGCTGAACCTGACCCTAACACTAACCCCTACCCTAAACCAAACCCTAACCCTGACCTTATGCTGTCTAACCAACCCTAACCATAACCCTACTTCTAAATCTAACCCAAACCCCACCCAAAACCCTACCGCCAAAACCTACGTGTGACACTGAACCGAATATTGACCCTCTACCAAAGCTTGACCCTCAACCTGACCCTGGCCCTGACCTTCATCTGACCGTGACCCTGACCCTAATCCAAACCATGACACTACACTAACCACTACATAAACCTGTCCCTGAACCGAATGTGGATTTTAAACCCACCTAAACCTGACCCTCAACCTGACACTTGTGCTAAACTTCACCCTGAGCGTGACCCAGACCATGACCAAAAACCTAACCTTTACCCTAACAGTGACCCCGACCCTGACCTGAAAACTAAACCTGACCGTGACTGTGAGCCTGACCTTAACTCGAACCATAAATGTAACTCTGACCCTGACGCTGACACTGGCCCTCCTCGAATCCTATTGCTGATCCTAACCCTAACACTAACCCCTAAACCTACCACGGACACAGACCCTAACAAATTCTTTCCCTAACAGTCAACCTAACGCTAACCCTAACACTAACCCTAAACTTAAACAATAACCATGACCCTATACCTGATAATGATCATAACCCTAACCCGGAACGTTGCCTATACCAGACCCTGACCCTAAATCACCCTCACCCTGACCCTAAACCTAACCATGACCCTCACAATGACCACAACATAACCCTGTCCCTGACCCGAATGTGGACTTTAAACCAATACCTGATCCTACCATAAACCTGACACTGGCCCTAGACTTCACCCTGACCCCGACCCAGGCAAAGACCATAAACTTAACTCTGACCCAAACAATGACCCTGACCCTGAAACTAACACTAAACCTGACACTGAATGAGAGCCTGACCCTAACTCTAACCCTAAACGTAACCCTGACACTGACACTAACATGGCCCCTGACCTGAAACCTAAGGCTGAACCTAACCCTAAAAAAACCCCTAACATTATCCCTGACACTGACCCTATCCCAGTCTAACCCTAACCCTCAACCTATCTCTAAGCCTAACTCTAACCTCACTTTAACAATTATCCTGACCCTCTCTCTGAACCTGATCATAACCCTAACTCTGAACTTTGCCTATGTCAGAACTTAACCTTAAAACTGACCCTGACCTTGACCTTAACACTGACCCTAACCCTGACTGTAAACCTAACTCTGACCCAATCCGTGAGCCTGAACGGATTAGTAACCCTAAAGCTAACCCTGATCCTGAACCTACTCATAAAACAGAACCTAAACATAAAGCTGACCTTACCATAACCATAAACCTAATCCTGACCCTGACCCTAACCCTGACACTAAACTAGTCCCAAACCTAACCCTGACCCGGACATGAACCGTGACCCCAAAACAAAACTTGAACCTGACCCTAAATCTGACCATGACCCTGAACCTGACCCTTAACCTAACTGTCACCCTAACCCTGACCCTGACCCTGACTCTGACAGTAATGGTAACCCTGACCCTATTGTGAGCCTGACCCTAAACCTAACCATGAACCTAACCCTAACCCAGACCCCTACCCTAACCCTAACACTAACCCTGACCCCAACGATGTCTCACCCTAACCCTAACCCTAAGTCTCTCGCTAACACTAACCCTAACCCTAACCCTAACCCTAACCCTAACCCTAACCCTAACCCTAACCTTAACTCGGTCTGAACCCATCTCTGTTCCCAGAAGCGGGGACAATATTTGCATCCAGGACTCCCAGGGGCTGGGATTGGCTGTGTGGGGGTCACTGGATGAACAGGGCATGGAGTGGTGGGTGAGCCTTGAGCAGCTACGGGATGGGCACGCTCAGGGTGCTCTGGTGGGAGCAGAAAGTTTGGTAAGGAGCCCCCATTCAATGGTGACCTCACTTCCCTGACGACAGAGCCCAACGGAATTAGAATCCACGTATCCAGGCACCCCATTACAGAGAAAACCCCCCTGCCCAGCTCATTTCTAGGCACATCCTAAAGGAAGCGACATGTTCTTCTGCTGTACTGAAGCCCTGAGGATGCAGGGAGAAGAGAGCTCACCCACCATACACGTCCCCTCACTGGCAGGTCATATCAGGCTTCCCCAACGCCTCAGGCCCTTTGGCAAATAAAATCAAAAGGTGACACCAGGGGGCTCAGAGTCAGAGAGTCCCACACCTTTTAATTGAGCGGTATAGCTCTAAGTCTCCTCCGTGTGTGTGTGTGTGTGTGTGTGTGTGTGTGCGTGTGTGTGTGTGTGCGCGCGCCTCTGGGTGTCTGTGGCTCTGTGTGTAAAGAGGACCTGGCCATGCCATCGTGGGTGAAGATGTCCCAAGCAGGAGCAGGCTGATGAGGGGTTAGATGCCTGGTGGGCAGGTCATGTTTACATCCCAGTGTAATGCTGGCTAAGTGGGATCGGGTGTGGGGTCTACAGCCTTCTGCCCAGGGTTTTTCCTGAGAACCTAAAGGGAGGGGACCATGAACCAGGAGCGGGGAGAACCCTAACAGTAACCACTGACCCTGACCCTGAACTGTGAGCCTGCCCCAAACCCTAACCCGAGCCCTGACCCTGACCCTGACCCTAACCCTGACCGTGATCCTGACCTGAACCCTAAACCTAAACCTAAGCCTGATGCTGACCCTGATCCGGACCCTGAAGCTAAACCTAAGTCTGAGATAACCTAACTATGACTCATCCCTAAACAGGACCCTGACCTGACCCTAATCCTAATCCTGACGCTGACCTAACCCTGACCCTAACCCTAACCCTGACCCTGACTGTGCCTGACCCTAAACCTAAACCTAAAGGTAACCCTAACACTGACCCTAATATGGACCCTGTACCCAAACCGAACACTGACCCTGACCCTAACACTAACCCCTACCCTAAACCAAACCCTCACCCTGACCTTACCCTGTCTAACCCTAACCCTCACGATAACACTACTTCTAACTCTAACCCTATCCCCATCCCAAACTTTCCCCCTAAACCTAACTGTGAACCTGAACCGAACATAAAGCAAAGACTGAACCTAAACCTGACCCTGGCCCTGACCTTCACCTGACTCTGACCCTGACCCTAATCCTAACCATGACCTTAACACTGACCACTACATAACCCTGTCCCTGACCCGAATGTGGACTTTAACCAATACCTGATCCTGACACTAAACCGGACACTGGCCCTAAACTTCACCATGACCCTGACCCAGGCCATGACCATCAACCTAACCCTGACCCTAACAGTGACCCTGATCCAAACCTAACACTAACCCTGAGACTGAATGTGAGCCTGACCCTAACTCTACCCCTAAACGTAACCTTAACCCTGACACTACCACGGATCCTCCGCTGATCCTATCGCTGAACCTAACCCTAACACTGTACTCTAACCCTTCCTCGAACCCTGACCCTAAACATGTCTAACCCAAACCCTCAACCTAACTCTAACCCTAACACTAACCCTAAACTTTAACAATAACCCTTACCCTATACCTGCCTATGATCATAACCCTAACCCTGAACTTTGCCTCTACCAGACCCTGACCCTAAACCTGGCCCTGGCCCTGACCCTAAACCTAACCATGACACTAACACTGACCACTACATAACCTTGTCCCTAACCCAAATGTGGACTTTGAACCAATACCTGATCCTGACCCTAAACCTGACACTGGCTCTAAACTTCACCCTGACCCTGACCCAGGCCATGAACATAAACCTAACCCTGAGCCTAATAGTGATCCCGACCCTGACCTGAACACTAAACCTGAGCCTGGCTGTTAGCCTACCCTACTCTAACCGTAAATGTAACACTGACCCTGACACTAACACGGGCCCTACCCCGAATCCTATTGCTGAAACTAACCCTAACACTAACCCCTAACCTACCACGGACCCTGACCCTAACAAGTTCTAACCCTAACCATCAACCTAACGCTAACCCTAACACTAACGCTGAACTTTAACAATAACCCTGACCCTATAGCTGACTATGATCATAACCCTAACCCTGAACTTTACCTATACCAGACACTGACCCTAAACCTAACCGTGAAAATTACTATGAGGGACCCTGATCCTAAACCTGACCATGGCCCTGACCCTAAACCTAACCATGACAGTAACACTGACTACTGCATAACCTTGTCCCAACCCAAATGTGGACGTAGAACCAATACCTGATCCTGACCCTAAACCTGACACTGCCCTAAACTATACCCTGACCCTGACGCAGGCCATGACCATAAACCTAACCCTGACCCTAACACTGACCCTAACCCTGTCCCTAACACTAACCCTGACACTGAATGTGAGCCTGACCCTAACTCTACCCCTAAACGTAACCCTGACCCTGACACTAACACGTGCCCTCCGCGAATCCTATCGCTGAAACTAACCCTAACACTAAACCCTAACCCTACCACGGACCCTGACCCTAACGAGGGCTAACCCTAACTCTCAACCTAACTCTAACCCTAAACCTAACCCTAAACATAAACAATAACCCGGACCCTATGCCTGATTATGATCATTACCCTTACCCGGAACCTTGCATATAGCAGACCCTGACCCTAAATCTGACCCTGGCCCAGACTCTAAACAGAACCATGACCCTAACAATGACCACTAAATAATCATGTCCCTGACCCGAATGTGGACTTTAAACCAATACCTGAACCTGACCGTAAACCTGACATTGGCCCTAGACTTCACCATGACCCTGACCCAGGCAAAGACTATAAACCTAACCCTGACTCTAACAGTGATGCTGACCCTGACCCTAACACTAACCCTGACATTGAATGGGAGCCTGACCCTATCTCTAACCCTAAACGTAACCCGCACCCTGACACTAACACGGGCCCTGACCCGAAACCTAACGCTGAACCTAACCCTAAAACTAACCCCTAACATTATCCCTGACACTGACCCAAACCCGGTCTAACCCTAACCCTCAACCTAGCTCTAACCCTAACCCGAAACCCACTTTAACAATTATCCTAACCCTCTCCCTGAACCTGATCATAACCCTAACTCTGAACATTGCCTATGTCAGAACTTAACCTTAAAACTGACCCTGGCCTTGACCTTAACTCTGACCCTAACCCTGACTGTAAACCTAACTCTGACCCAATCCGTGATCCTGAACAGAATCGTCACCCTAAGTCTCACCCTGATCCTGAACCTACTCACAAAACAGAACCTAAACATAAAGCTGGCCTTACCATAACCATGAACCTAACCCTGACCCTGACCCTAACCCTGACAATAAACCTGTCCCAAATCTAAACCTGACCCTGACATGAACCTTGCCCCCACACCAAAACTTGAACCTGACTCTAAATCTGACCATGACACTGAACCTGACCCTAAAACTAACCGTCATCCTAACACTGACCCTGTCCCTGACTGTGACCATAACACTAACCGTGACCCTACTGACCCTAAACCTAACCATGAACCTAACCCTAACCCTGACCCCTACCCTAAGCCTTACGCTAACCCTGACCTCAACGACGTCTAACCCTAACCCTGACCCTAAGTCTTTCTTAACCCTAACCCTAACACTAACCTAGTCTAAACCCAGCTCTGTTCCTTCCAGCGGGGACAACAGCTGCACCTAGTCCTCCGAGGGGGTGGGAGGAGGCTGTATGGGGGTCACTGCATGGGCACTGCGTTGAGTGGAGTGTGAGCCTTGAGCAGCTTGGGGACCAGTGGCTCAGGGAGCTCTGGTGGAGCAGGAAGTTCGGTAAGGAGCCCCCAGGCAGTGGTGACCTCACTTCCCTGACGACAGAGCCCAAGGGAATTGAAACCCACGTATCCAGGCACCCCATTACAGAGAAACCCCCAATGCCCAGCTCATATCTAGGCACATCCTAAAGGAAGCGACATGTTCTTCTGCTGTACTGAAGCTGAGAGGATGCAGGGAGAAGACAGCTCGCCCGCCAGACAAGTCCCCTACCTGGCAGGTCATATCAGGTTTCCCCAACGCTTCAGGCCCTTTGGCTAATAAACTCAAAAGGGGACACCAGGGGGCTCAGAGTCAGAGAGGCCCACACCTTCTTATCGACCAGTGTAGCCCTAGGTCTCCTCCCTGTCTCTGCTCTGTGTGTGTGTGTGTGTGTGTGTGTGTGTGCATGTGTGTGTGTGCCACTGGGTTTCTGTGTCTGTGTGTAAAGAGGACCTGGCTATGCCATCGTGGGTGGAGATGACCCAAGCAGGATCAGGCTGATGAGGGTTTAGATATCTGGTGGGCAAGTCATGTTCACACCCCAGTTTAAGGCTGGTTAAGTTGGATCGGGTGTAGGGTATACACCCTTCTGCCCAGGGTTTATCCTGAGACCCTGAACGGATGGGTCCATGACCCAGGATCAAGGCTAACCCTAACAGAACCACTAACCCTGACCCTGAAACTGACTGTGAGCCTGCCCTATACCTAAGCCAAGCCCTGACCCTGACCCTGACCCTGACCCTGACTGTGATCCTGACGTGAACCCTAAACCTAAACCTAAGCCTGACACTGACCCTGATGTGGACCCTGAACCCAAACCTAACTCTGACATTACCGTAACCATGACTGAAACCTAACTAGGACCCTGACCCTGACCCTAATCCTAATCCTGACGCTGACCTAACCCGGACGCTAACCCTAAGCCTGAACGTGACTGTGAGCCTGACGCTAGCCCTAAAACTAAAGGTAACTCTAACCATGAACCTCTACGGACCCTGAACCTAAACCTAACGCTGAACCTGACCCTAACACTAACCCCTACCCTAAACCAAACCCTAACCCTGACCTTATGCTGTCTAACCAACCCTAACCATAACCCTACTTCTAAATCTAACCCAAACCCCACCCAAAACCCTACCGCCAAAACCTACGTGTGACACTGAACCGAATATTGACCCTCTACCAAAGCTTGACCCTCAACCTGACCCTGGCCCTGACCTTCATCTGACCGTGACCCTGACCCTAATCCAAACCATGACACTACACTAACCACTACATAAACCTGTCCCTGACCCGAATGTGGATTTTAAACCCACCTAAACCTGACCCTCAACCTGACACTTGTGCTAAACTTCACCCTGAGCGTGACCCAGACCATGACCAAAAACCTAACCTTTACCCTAACAGTGACCCCGACCCTGACCTGAAAACTAAACCTGACCGTGACTTTGAGCCTGACCTTAACTCGAACCATAAATGTAACTCTGACCCTGATGCTGACACTGGCCCTCCTCGAATCCTATTGCTGATCCTAACCCTAACACTAACCCCTAAACCTACCACGGACACAGACCCTAACAAATTCTTTCCCTAACAGTCAACCTAACGCGAACCCTAACACTAACCCTAAACTTAAACAATAACCATGACCCTATACCTGATAATGATCATAACCCTAACCCGGAACGTTGCCTATACCAGACCCTGACCCTAAATCACCCTCACCCTGACCCTAAACCTAACCATGACCCTCACAATGACCACAACATAACCCTGTCCCTGACCCGAATGTGGACTTTAAACCAATACCTGATCCTACCATAAACCTGACACTGGCCCTAGACTTCACCCTGACCCCGACCCAGGCAAAGACCATAAACTTAACTCTGACCCAAACAATGACCCTGACCCTGAAACTAACACTAAACCTGACACTGAATGAGAGCCTGACCCTAACTCTAACCCTAAACGTAACCCTGACACTGACACTAACATGGCCCCTGACCTGAAACCTAAGGCTGAACCTAACCCTAAAAAAACCCCTAACATTATCCCTGACACTGACCCTATCCCAGTCTAACCCTAACCCTCAACCTATCTCTAAGCCTAACTCTAACCTCACTTTAACAATTATCCTGACCCTCTCTCTGAACCTGATCATAACCCTAACTCTGAACTTTGCCTATGTCAGAACTTAACCTTAAAACTGACCCTGACCTTGACCTTAACACTGACCCTAACCCTGACTGTAAACCTAACTCTGACCTAATCCATGAGCCTGAACGGATTAGTAACCCTAAAGCTAACCCTGATCCTGAACCTACTCATAAAACAGAACCTAAACATAAAGCTGACCTTACCATAACCATAAACCTAATCCTGACCCTGACCCTAACCCTGACACTAAACTAGTCCCAAACCTAACCCTGACCCTGACATGAACCGTGCCCCCAAAACAAAACTTGAACCTGACCCTAAATCTGACCATGACCCTGAACCTGACCCTTAACCTAACTGTCACCCTAACCCTGACCCTGACCCTGACTCTGACAGTAATGGTAACCCTGACCCTATTGTGAGCCTGACCCTAAACCTAACCATGAACCTATCCCTAACCCAGACCCCTACCCTAACCCTAACACTAACCCTGACCCCAACGATGTCTCACCCTAACCCTAACCCTAAGTCTCTCGCTAACACTAACCCTAACCCTAACCCTAACCCTAACCCTAACCCTAACCTTAACTCGGTCTGAACCCATCTCTGTTCCCAGAAGCGGGGACAATAGTTGCATCCAGGACTCCCAGGGGCTGGGATTGGCTGTGTGGGGGTCACTGGATGAACAGGGCATGGAGTGGTGGGTGAGCCTTGAGCAGCTACGGGATGGGCACGCTCAGGGTGCTCTGGTGGGAGCAGAAAGTTTGGTAAGGAGCCCCCATTCAATGGTGACCTCACTTCCCTGACGACAGAGCCCAACGGAATTAGAATCCACGTATCCAGGCACCCCATTACAGAGAAAACCCCCCTGCCCAGCTCATTTCTAGGCACATCCTAAAGGAAGCGACATGTTCTTCTGCTGTACTGAAGCCCTGAGGATGCAGGGAGAAGAGAGCTCACCCACCATACACGTCCCCTCACTGGCAGGTCATATCAGGCTTCCCCAACGCCTCAGGCCCTTTGGCAAATAAAATCAAAAGGTGACACCAGGGGGCTCAGAGTCAGAGAGTCCCACACCTTTTAATTGAGCGGTATAGCTCTAAGTCTCCTCCGTGTGTGTGTGTGTGTGTGTGTGTGTGCGCGCCTCTGGGAGTCTGTGGCTCTGTGTGTAAAGAGGACCTGGCCATGCCATCGTGGGTGAAGATGTCCCAAGCAGGAGCAGGCTGATGAGGGGTTAGATGCCTGGTGGGCAGGTCATGTTTACATCCCAGTGTAATGCTGGCTAAGTGGGATCGGGTGTGGGGTCTACAGCCTTCTGCCCAGGGTTTTTCCTGAGAACCTAAAGGGAGGGGACCATGAACCAGGAGCGGGGAGAACCCTAACAGTAACCACTGACCCTGACCCTGAACTGTGAGCCTGCCCCAAACCCTAACCCGAGCCCTGACCCTGACCCTGACCCTAACCCTGACCGTGATCCTGACCTGAACCCTAAACCTAAACCTAAGCCTGATGCTGACCCTGATCCGGACCCTGAAGCTAAACCTAAGTCTGAGATAACCTAACTATGACTCATCCCTAAACAGGACCCTGACCTGACCCTAATCCTAATCCTGACGCTGACCTAACCCTGACCCTAACCCTAACCCTGACCCTGACTGTGCCTGACCCTAAACCTAAACCTAAAGGTAACCCTAACACTGACCCTAATATGGACCCTGTACCCAAACCGAACACTGACCCTGACCCTAACACTAACCCCTACCCTAAACCAAACCCTCACCCTGACCTTACCCTGTCTAACCCTAACCCTCACGATAACACTACTTCTAACTCTAACCCTATCCCCATCCCAAACTTTCCCCCTAAACCTAACTGTGAACCTGAACCGAACATAAAGCAAAGACTGAACCTAAACCTGACCCTGGCCCTGACCTTCACCTGACTCTGACCCTGACCCTAATCCTAACCATGACCTTAACACTGACCACTACATAACCCTGTCCCTGACCCGAATGTGGACTTTAACCAATACCTGATCCTGACACTAAACCGGACACTGGCCCTAAACTTCACCATGACCCTGACCCAGGCCATGACCATCAACCTAACCCTGACCCTAACAGTGACCCTGATCCAAACCTAACACTAACCCTGAGACTGAATGTGAGCCTGACCCTAACTCTACCCCTAAACGTAACCTTAACCCTGACACTACCACGGATCCTCCGCTGATCCTATCGCTGAACCTAACCCTAACACTGTACTCTAACCCTTCCTCGAACCCTGACCCTAAACATGTCTAACCCAAACCCTCAACCTAACTCTAACCCTAACACTAACCCTAAACTTTAACAATAACCCTTACCCTATACCTGCCTATGATCATAACCCTAACCCTGAACTTTGCCTCTACCAGACCCTGACCCTAAACCTGGCCCTGGCCCTGACCCTAAACCTAACCATGACACTAACACTGACCACTACATAACCTTGTCCCTAACCCAAATGTGGACTTTGAACCAATACCTGATCCTGACCCTAAACCTGACACTGGCTCTAAACTTCACCCTGACCCTGACCCAGGCCATGAACATAAACCTAACCCTGAGCCTAATAGTGATCCCGACCCTGACCTGAACACTAAACCTGAGCCTGGCTGTTAGCCTACCCTACTCTAACCGTAAATGTAACACTGACCCTGACACTAACACGGGCCCTACCCCGAATCCTATTGCTGAAACTAACCCTAACACTAACCCCTAACCTACCACGGACCCTGACCCTAACAAGTTCTAACCCTAACCATCAACCTAACGCTAACCCTAACACTAACGCTGAACTTTAACAATAACCCTGACCCTATAGCTGACTATGATCATAACCCTAACCCTGAACTTTACCTATACCAGACACTGACCCTAAACCTAACCGTGAAAATTGCTATGAGGGACCCTGATCCTAAACCTGACCATGGCCCTGACCCTAAACCTAACCATGACAGTAACACTGACTACTGCATAACCTTGTCCCAACCCAAATGTGGACGTAGAACCAATACCTGATCCTGACCCTAAACCTGACACTGCCCTAAACTATACCCTGACCCTGACGCAGGCCATGACCATAAACCTAACCCTGACCCTAACACTGACCCTAACCCTGTCCCTAACACTAACCCTGACACTGAATGTGAGCCTGACCCTAACTCTACCCCTAAACGTAACCCTGACCCTGACACTAACACGTGCCCTCCGCGAATCCTATCGCTGAAACTAACCCTAACACTAAACCCTAACCCTACCACGGACCCTGACCCTAACGAGGGCTAACCCTAACTCTCAACCTAACTCTAACCCTAAACCTAACCCTAAACATAAACAATAACCCGGACCCTATGCCTGATTATGATCATTACCCTTACCCGGAACCTTGCATATAGCAGACCCTGACCCTAAATCTGACCCTGGCCCAGACTCTAAACAGAACCATGACCCTAACAATGACCACTAAATAATCATGTCCCTGACCCGAATGTGGACTTTAAACCAATACCTGAACCTGACCGTAAACCTGACACTGGCCCTAGACTTCACCATGACCCTGACCCAGGCAAAGACTATAAACCTAACCCTGACTCTAACAGTGATGCTGACCCTGACCCTAACACTAACCCTGACATTGAATGGGAGCCTGACCCTAACTCTAACCCTAAACGTAACCCGCACCCTGACACTAACACGGGCCCTGACCCGAAACCTAACGCTGAACCTAACCCTAAAACTAACCCCTAACATTATCCCTGACACTGACCCAAACCCGGTCTAACCCTAACCCTCAACCTAGCTCTAACCCTAACCCGAAACCCACTTTAACAATTATCCTAACCCTCTCCCTGAACCTGATCATAACCCTAACTCTGAACATTGCCTATGTCAGAACTTAACCTTAAAACTGACCCTGGCCTTGACCTTAACTCTGACCCTAACCCTGACTGTAAACCTAACTCTGACCCAATCCGTGATCCTGAACAGAATCGTCACCCTAAATCTCACCCTGATCCTGAACCAACTCACAAAACAGAACCTAAACATAAAGCTGGCCTTACCATAACCATGAACCTAACCCTGACCCTGACCCTAACCCTGACAATAAACC